>NC_044920.1:21109748-21261069 GCF_003576645.1 Ipomoea triloba
ATATATATATATATATATATATATATATATATATATATATATATATATATATATATATATATATATATATATATATATATATATATATATATTTATTTATTTATTTATTTATTTATTTATTTATTGTAAGTATCCAATGTATATATTACGGAGTTTAATATTAATTAATTGATAAATATGTAAAATACATGAATATACCATTGGGACAACACATCAAATAATGGAAGATTAATAACCCTGGCCTATATAACCTCAACAAGATTACTTTCAACCAAACTTGAATTGATGACTTCATAGCTCGCTCTCAAATTATTTTTTAGAATATATATGTGTGTGTGTGTGTGTGTTCTAAAATAATAATCAAAGTTAATGTTGTTAAATATTTTGAAAGGAAAAGTGAAAAATAAAAATTAAAAGTAGTACAATTTTAAAAAAAAAACAAAAAAAAAACAAAAAAACAAAAAAAAAAATCTTTACCTCGGTTTGAAACTCATGGTAACCTTGGACAGATGATTGAGATAGCACCTTAACAGCCACTTGACGGTTCCCTAAACAACCATGATACACTGTTCCAAAACCCCCTTTTCCAAGAACCCTTTTAAAATTTTCCGTGATATTCAGGATTTCTGAATATGTAAAACTTTTATTCTTTGATTCCACATTAAATCCATCTTTCCTATCAGATCTTGCACCCAAGCGCACTATTTCTTTAATCAAAAGGTTAAAAAAAATTAAAAAAAGAGTTATTATTCAAATAATAGTTATTACACCATACAAATAAGTATATAGGGAGATATATAATGATGTATTTTGACAAGCAAAATGTACAACCAAAGTAAAATGTATAATGTGTGCAAGTAGAATACATAATATCCAAAAATACCGTATAAATATTCAAACTAAATATTAGTGTAATATCTGATCTACAATGTAGACATTGCCCATGTTTGGCAACACAGTTAGCTTATCGGCCAATTTTAGTTTATTTGGCCACTATTAGATGTTTGATTTGGTTAAACAATCAATAGTGTTTGATTAATTAGTTTTTTATAACAGTTTATTGCTCCAAAATGTTTTTAAAAAAAAAAACAAAAAACAAAAAACAAAAACTGCTCAAAGTAGCTTTTTCAATAATGTTTTTGAGAAAGTTATATTTCATGTAATCAGCTATCAGCTAACAACTAATTTACTGAACACTTTTCTTCAATCAACTAATGCTATCAACTAGTCAAACGCACTAACCCAATCAACTAACAGCTATTTACAAAACACTTCAATTGTGTAATTTACCACTTTGAGCTAGTATTTAATATATTAATTAAGGCTAGTATATATGTATCATCCATGATAAATTCAAGTGCACAATATACTAATTGCATTTTTTTTATAATTACCTTGGTTTTTCTTCCTTTTTTGTCGCCAGAGGAGAAGCAAGGCAGTCAAGAGGATGAAAGTTATAATAACTAGCACAACCATTGGAACGATAAATTTCTTCGAGGATGTTGTTTTATCATCACAATTGTTTGGTCCACAAGTAGCCTCATAGCCTTCAATTCTAATCATTTTCAATTTTATGGTAATCAGTTAAACTATTGGTTTTACATTGTGTATCTATGATGTTATACACAAGCAAAATAAACTTGATTATTAGACAACAATAGCTTCAAGGAGACAAACCTCAGTGTTAATCCATTTTTGGCTCTTTCTATAAGCTCCCGTGGAATTGGACCCGAGAACTGATTTCCAGTTAAGTTTCTGAAAATTATACAACAAATTCAAATATATGTAATTATTGCTCAAATAGTAGTGTTCTGTATTTCCAACAACTAAGTAAAGGCGGTCGAAAATTTTGATCTATTTCTGTCCACCATAATCCTTCGACGAAAAATTGGAAAAATGTCATTTTTCTTGGTGGTCGGAAAATCAAAGGTTTCCAACCATGTTTAGCAAGTATATTTACTAAAAAGAACATTGTATTTGACAACTGTACTACAAGGTAATGTCAAGACTAATTGATGTATAGACAATTATTTTTAAATTTTAACCATATTATTATAAAATTATTATCTTAAAATTCAAAATTTTATAATACTAATTAAAATTAAGTATGCCCCTAGTGTAAAGAAATTAACCACTTACAAGACTTTTAAAGATGGCAATTGACTTAGAAAATTAGGTACTTGTCCAATCAAGCTATTATTGGATAAATCCCTGTAAAAAGAAAGATAATAATATTATTATAATCATTAAATAATTATACATTGAACTATGAAAACATGAATCTCAAATTAAAATATATAAAATAAAAGTCTGAAATATGTGATTTACTTACAAATACTCTAGGGATATAAGATTGGATATGCTAAGAGAAATGTTGCCGGACAATCCACTTGCGGACAGATTCCTAATAATTGACCAATGCAAACAATGTATTTATTTGTGGCTCAGTGCCTCAGTTCAATATATACAGGTGTACAAGATATTATTTCACGCTTGAATTTATATACACTTTTAAATAAAATTAGTTTACCTTTTTCATACCTTCAATTCCTACTATTATACTAGATATTCAATCAATAGTCATTGTGGAACACGGTTCAATATACATTTTTATAATTCATAATGTACATTATTTTAATACATAAAATACATTATTCTAATACATAATGTATATTATTTTATCTCAAAAGTTTCATTATTCTGACTTATAATGTACATTATTCTAACACATAATGTACATTATTCTGACACATAATGTGCATTATCTTACCTCAGAACTTTCATTATTCTAACACATAATGTACATTATTCTAACAAATAATATATATTATTCTAATTTCTAACTCATAAAATTCAACGTTTAGACCACGGTCCACACAATAATTTGTCGCCGAGGGTCGAGTCAGCTCATCCCTTTAACCCAACATATCTCGTCCCAACCCAAGTTGACCCTTATGTAGTTATACTAGTTTTATACGCGCATTGCGCAAATGGGTTAATGCCCAATGTTTATATTTAAATAAATATTTGAAAGTATATCAATGCAAGATTATATAGGAGAAGTTTATACATGGGTAATTGAATGTCGAATTTTTTATTTAAATATCTAACTCAAAGTATATAAATCCAAGATAATATAGAAAATTCATTATAATTATTACTAAAATAAATGTTTGCAACCATGTAAAATCGATAGTCTAAATATTTGGTCTAAAAATGATAGTCTAAATAAATACAACTTTTAATTTGAATTTTTCTAAGTGTTCTTAATTCTCTTTTGAGTAACATTGTCATTGTCTTCATCTTTAATTACTATTTGTTCTCTTCCTTTTTGTTGGTAGTGTGTTATTTGCAATTCGGTTATTGTTAGTAGCATAGATGACAACGTCATGCAATGAGATTATGATATAGGAGCTATGGACTTTTCTTTAGGTATTCTGCTTGGGGTTCATTTGGTTCAACAATTATTGTTGAATGAGTTATTGTGGATAAAGAAATCCCTAGTTTAAGAAAAAAGAATAAATAAATTAATAAAAATTTGAAAATTTAAAATATTATGTATTTCAAAGATATTAAAAGGTAGTTTCTCGCTTCAATTTGCTGTGTAATAAGTTATTTGAGTATTTTCATTGTCAGCAAATCCCCCAAATAGTTAATATGATTGGTTTCAAACTATTTCTTTTTTATTTTTTCATGGTACTAAAGAAATACATATGTATCATTTTTTGGTGTAACTACTAATTTATTTAATTCAATAAGAGTAAAATAGAGTGATTCCACTTCAATTTGTTGGGTTATTATTTGAGTACTCTCTTTGTCAACCAATCCCCAAGTAGTTAATATAATTAGTTTCAAATTATTTTAAATTTTTTTTCATAATATTAATAAAATACTTGGTAAATAAATATATAACATTATTTTGTACTATAACTTTGATATTTAATTACAAGATATTGTAAAAATAAGATAATGGACAATGTAATGAATATCAATTGATAAATTCGAACGTAAAGAATCTTTGCATGAGAGAAAATAAAGACAATATAACTAATGAAATTATTTTATGTTATTTAATTTAATTTTTTGATAATGAATAATTTTTTAAAATAAAGGTATTGTAGACACATAATTCTAAATTAAAGAAATACATATGTATCATTTTTTGTTGTAGCTACTAATTTATTTAATTTAATAAGAGTAAAATAGAGTGAGAAACTTAATTATGTCAAATTTGATTGAGATGAGGTTCGAACCTAAGACCTTTCTTTTAGAAATTAATGGGTAAGTTAAAGTTAACAGAATATTAACAGAAAAGAGAATATTTAACAGAAAACTTAACGGTAATCATAAAAGTAAGGTTAAATTAGGTAATCTCTATTAATAATATTAATCTCTCTATTAATAATATTAATCTGAATTATCCATTTGATTAAATAATTTGACCGCCATCTGAACCATCCATTTGATTAAATAATTTGACCGCCATTTTTTCTACCCATTTTAGGCTTAACTCTCTTTGACTCTTATTAGTATAGTAGATATATGCACGACCATAATTGGGTAACAATATGAGCTGTGTGGGTCAGTCCATAATGGATTTGGGTAACAATATGAGCTGTGTGGGTCAGTCCATAATGGATTGGGCCAAGTTTGTGAGCTGTGTGGGTCAGTCCATAATGGATTGGGCCAAGTTTGTTCATGAACAACTCCACCGATTTGTCAATTTTAGATAAACACTTTGTTTTTTTTTTGAATACTACTAACCCTATTACAATGCAGTATCTGTTCATGGGTAACAATATGAGCTGTGTGGGTCAGTCCATAATGGATTTGGGTAACAATATGAGCTGTGTGGGTCAGTCCATAATGGATTGGGCCAAGTTTGTGAGCTGTGTGGGTCAGTCCATAATGGATTGGGCCAAGTTTGTTCATGAACAACTCCACCGATTTGTCAATTTTAGATAAACACTTTGTTTTTTTTTTTGAATACTACTAACCCTATTACAATGCAGTATCTGTTCATAACTACTTTCTCAACCTATTGAAACACAAGAGTAAGTATTGCCTCTACTGAGGCTCGAACCCACCACCTCCCGTATAAAGGGAAGGGTTTGATGCCACTGGACCACAAGGTCCTTGGCAGATAAACACTTTGTTTGGTCAATCATTATTGCATAAATAAAAGGTACATTATTTTTGTACTAAAGGTACATTATTTTTGTACGGTACATTATTTTAGGGTACATTATTTGATATATACTATCAAATAATGTACCTACAGTACAAAAATAATGTACCTTCAATACAAAAATAATGTACTTTTTATTTTTGGTCCACACAGCTGTGTGGACCATGATCCATGCAATAATTTGCCTTGTTTGGTACGCTTAATTGAAAAATTAATTGAAAATTGAAAATTTAGTAGCTAATAAGCTAACTAATTAAAAGTAAAGTGTTTTATAAAATTAATTGTTGAATTAGTGATAAGTGTAAAAATACATAAAAAAGATAAATTAAAATATTAGGATTTTGATTAATGAAGGGTAGATAGTATTATTTTTGTAAATTAATAAAGATAAAATGGTTTTTTTAAAAAAAAAAATTAAAAAATAAAGAGTTTATTTTGAAACGCTACTCCAAAATAAACTATTATTTTAAGCTTCTCATGTTTTACCAAATATGGTCTATAGCTTATTTGTAGTTTAAAATAAGTTATAAACTCTACCAACTAGATCAAAAATCAAATCAGTTTGTAAAAGTGTTAAAAAAAAATAAAATAAGGACCCATTTGGAAACTTAGATAATGACTTTCGAAAGTTATTTTCTGAATTTTTCCGTATTTGGGTATTCAAAGAAAATAAAGTCAAAAAAAAAAATATTCATTTTGATTAACCAAAAAAAGACTCAATTTGGCAAAAATATCTTCCTATATTTTTTGTCGCAAGACATTTTTTGAATTTTTATTTTTCATGTCTCTTTCTTACCTCTTATATCTCTCAACAACCGAGTTTCCAGATTAATATTCTTATTATTACCACCAACTTCACCACTACCACACCACAACTATCACCCCCTCTGCCACAACCACCACTTTATTATTATTATTATTATTATTATTATTATTATTATTATTATTATTATTATCTTCTTCAGAAAAATAAACCAAACAAAACAAATATAATTTCTTAACTTTTAGTCTAATGATGATTTTTTAACCTTTAGCTAAACACCGAAAATTAAAATATTTTTCAGATTTCCAAACAAACCTAAATGTGTAAGTGGTATTATTCCCAAATAGTAAACTAACAATTAACAATTAGTAGTAAATTAATAATATTTAATAAAAAATTGAAACATTTAAAGAACTTGGCCATGGGTTGATGAGTCAGCTCATCCCTTTAACAACAAATTATACGGTAAAACACAGATAAATATTCACTTTGAATGTTTATTTTGAATGTATTGAAAGTTCATTTTTAAGTAATATTTCTAAAAACGAATCTTCAATACATAAAAAATACTCCATAAATTTTAAATATATGAACATTTAACATATTAAAAGTAAACTTTCAATATGTCGAAAATGAACATTGTATTAGTGGTCCACTTTATATAAGGTGGACCAAAGATGTGTTGAGTCAATCTATAATGCATTGAGGTGAACCATGAATACATGATACATTTTTAATATATTATAAGTACATTATTTGTGTATTAAATGTACATTATCTGATAGTATACAAAATAATGTAATTTCAGTATTCAAATAATATATTTTATGTACACAAATAATGTATTTTGAGTATATTAAAAATATTTTTTATTTTTGGTCCACACAATTGTGTGAACCATGGTCCATGAAATAATGATTGGAATTTATTTATGAACAACTCGACCTATTTGTTATTTTTTGATAAAATCAAATCAATTTGAAAAAAAAATTAATTAATGTGTAAGTGGTATATTTTATACCATATATTGATATATAATGAATTTAGGAAAATGATAGAAGCTTACAAGTGTGTGATGATGGGGGGATCATTATCATTATAGCTGCAATGGAGCCCTTCCCATACGTATGCTTCAGGCAGACAAGGATCTCCTACCCAATTCTCCCGCTTCAATTTATAACTTGACTTGATATTCACCATAGCCTGGACTATTTATTTAAAATTTTGAGGTAGTTAGCCCAATTTGAGTTTGACCAATTGTTATATCATAGATCAGAATTCATATTGCATTGTAAATTCTAATTCAAAAATTGTGTTTACAGTTAATACATTTTGTATTTGACAATTAACAATTTATGTACTTGTAAACTAATTGAAGAGCACATAATAAGGTAATTACAGGCACATACCATAATAACTACAAGCACATAAATTGTTAACCGTATATATAGAATATGTTAACTACAATTAACATGTTATGTGCTTGCAATTAATATATTTTGTATCTGCATTTAACAGTTTATGCGCCTATAATTATCATGTTATGTGTCTGTAATTATCATGTAATGTGTTTTAAATTTGTTTACAGGTACAAAGCCGAGCAGCTCGGTCAAAGCTCGGTTCGAGCTCGGTCAAATTTGAGTTCGACCCGAGCTCAAGCGGCTCGTTTAATAATCGAGTCGAGCTCGAGCTCTAATGTCTTAGACTCGTGGCTCGACGACCCGCTTGCCAGCGATATTATATATATATACAATTATAGTTTAATTTTAATTGAAACATAAATTTAAAATCAAACAAGTTAAATTTGAGCTCAAAATCGAACTCGAACTTGAGTTCGAGTATGAACTCGAGCTCAAATTCAAGCTTGAATTCGAGCTCAAGATCGAGCTGCTCGAGTTCGACTCGAGCAGCTCGAAAATTGCCGAGCTCAAGCTCGAGCATCAATTTTCAAGCTCGATCGAGCTCGAGCTCGAACTCGAGCCAAGCCATCCTTAACGAGCTCGAGCTCGAGCCACCCTAGGCTAGAGCTCGGTTCGGCTCGCTTACACCCCTAAGTACAGGGTGTGCTACTAAATGTTATTTTTGAAACAGAATCGTGTAATTTATTGAGTTTGATGAGTTTAAAGCTTATAATTGACAATTAATAATAATGCTTACCATCATTTTCGCGGGTTTGTGATTTCACGAATCTTTTAACCGCATAAATTTCGGCGGCGTTGATGAGCGGTGGGAGGGTGGAACTCCCAGTCTCGACGAATTGAATTTTCCATTCTGAGTTAAATGCAGGTCTGGTCATGAATATAGTGTCCGTGATCCAATACGTCGGGGATACCGGCTCCTCGTACCACGACTTATTGTTCATTAAAATGTTGAAAACTCGGGTTTGGTTTTGTGGCAACCTCGTTATCTCAGCGAAATGTATGTACACATAATAAGGCGTTGTAAAGTTAACTGGATCAAACTTTAAAAAAAATTGTTTCAATCCCGTTTTCACTGAGATGGCTGTTTCCATGACTTTGGAAGGCACTTCGAATTCGTTCTGAGGTATTCCCTGATCTGGGCTTGGTGGGATTGCGCTTAATGATATAAAGTTCCCATTTGGAGGAGCAGGATATGGGTTCCACAGCCGATCTCTCACATCATCTGGGTACCTACGCAACCATCATCCATAACATCCTTTCACTAAGGCATCTTCAATAGAGAAGGAAAAAAAAAAAAAAAAAAAAAAAAAAAAAAGAGTAAAAAAGTAACATTTGCCTCAAAAATTGTGAAAAGTCCATTAATATGGAGATCATCACAATTTAGTTCTAACCCAATTAAAGGTTGTAGGCAAATTATGCTGTGGACCCAGGTCCACCTTGCAAGGTGGACCTGGGTCCAAAACTACGTCGTTTTAGTCTCTTTTTTTTTAAAAAGAAAAAAAAATTAGTAAACATATTGCTGAATATAGAGTTGTCCAAAAATGTGTGAATGTAGAGGTTTCAAAGTGTGAATGTAGTGTATAGGAATCGTGAATGTACATTTATGATTGTGTGAATGTAGAGTTGCCCAGAAATGTGTGAATGTGAAGGTTTCAAATTGTGAATATAGAGTATAGAAATCGTGAATGTAGAGTTATGCATGTGTGAATCTGTAATAGAGTTAAGAAGTTCTAACAACTTGTAGCCCTATAATGTGTGAATGTGAAGTTCTCAAGTTGTGAATATGGAGTATAGGACCTGTGAATATAGAGTTTTGAATGTGTGAATGCATAACAGTGGTAATATAGTTACTAAACATATAATCTTGTAATGTGTGAATGTAGAGTTTACAAAGTGTGAATGTAGAGTATCATATAATCATGTAATGTGTGAATGTAGAGTTTACAAAGTGTGAATGTAGAGTATAGTGTATGTGAATGTAGACCCAGGTGGACCTGGGTCCACAGCATAACAATTGAATATTGTAGGCAAATTTTATCGTGTACCATGAAATACTAATTACACTTCAAGTTCATTTGACAATATATGTTATTGTATGATTCTAGATTTTAGTTTCATTTTTCATACACACTAGTTTCATAATAGTTACATTAAAATATCATTTTAATTATACTACAATTTAATTTGGCAATATACGTGATTGAATGAGCTCTATTTTTTAATTTTATTTTTCACATACATTAGTTTCTTTATAACAGCACTAAAGTATCATTTAAATTATACTACAGTTCTATTTGACGACCATGGTTCACATAGTGTTGTGGAGACAATGATTGTCCATTGTATAACATAGAACCTTCATCCAGTTTGGATTTTGATTTCTAAAATATAAGAATTAGTTCTGGAAAATTTTTTAAATTATGATTATTATTATTTAATCATAAAGTGGTTATACAATTTTTATTTTTTTTTTAAAAGGGTGTGTTGAAAAGTTGACTTAATCTTAGTAAAATTAAGTTCAAGTCCATAATAATAATAATAATAATAATTTACTTAATTTAAAATTCTAAATTCTTGATTTTAAAGTTGCTTTAGAATTATTTTTTTTAAAAAATCTTGAAAATAGTAATTGGAATTTGAAAAGAAAAAGTAATATCAAATTTATACCAATAATAATAATTTTCTTAATTAATTTAAAATTCTAAATGCTTGATTTTAAAGTTGCTTCAGAATTATTATTTAAAAAATAAACAAAAAATAAACACTCTTGAAATAGCAATTGGAATTTGAAAAGAAAAATTAATATCAAACATTTATACCACTTATTATTATTATTATTAATTATTATTATTATTATTATTATTTAATAAATAATATCTTTAGCCCTGAAGAGAAAGAGATAATCCTTTCAAAAAAAAAGATAATTTTTTTATTTTAAGTCAAATATTAAAAATAAATTTGTTTTAGAGAAATGAGTTATTTTGCTAAAAATAATTTAAGTTCTACCATGTATACTCCCAAATTTTACTCCATTAATTCTAGGAGTGTGCAAACTTCGGTTAACCGATCGAACCGACAAAGTTCGGTTAACCATTTTTTAACCAAACTTTTTCAGTTCGGTTAATGGTTAAATGTTTTCTAAAATTTCGATTAACGGTTATTTCGATCCGAAACTTTGGTTAACCGAAATTTTAAATATAGATATAAATAAATAAATACATAATCTAATATGTAAGATCTCTATAAATTTGTAGTATTGTTATGGTATTGTTTTTGTATATTTTCTTATGAATTTATTGTTATATGTATTATTTTAATTGAATTTATTATTATATTGATTATTTTTAGGATTTAAAACTTTAGCTTAACAAAGTTCAGTTAACCGGTTAAACGATCGATTAACCGAAAAAAAAAAAAAAAAAAAAAAAAAAAAAAAAAAAAACTTCAGTTCGGTTAATTTGGTAATAAAAACTTCGGTTCAGTTAAAGGCTAAAGTTTTAAAAATTTCGGTTAAAACAGTTTGGTTAACCAATTGAGCACTCCTACTTAATTCTATCCCTGATGTGAGAAACACGAATTTATTATTTTCATTATGTGGGTCTACAAAAAAAAGTGTCTACAACAAAAATTTGTGATAGAAAATAAAAATTGGGAGTATAAAATGAGAGTAAAGAAGTATTTTCCAAATAATTTTCATGTTTTCTAAACTGAGATAGATTTGAAGATTGTAATGAAACAGAGGGAGTAGGTATGTAAAAAACAAAACAAAAAATGTAACATATACAGGTAGAGACCTGCAGGAAGCAATTAATAAATTAAAGAATGGGCGGGATTGTGGAGTACTTATTAGTTACCTTATCACAGATTGATCACCATAGTTGTACCGTTCGAAAAGAAGCAACGACTCATTCTTACCGGCGGATGCATTGGTGGCATAGGCGACGTCGTTCATCGGGCGCAGCTCAAGTGCCGAAATGAAAGGCGTCCCCTGCCCCGTGTTCACAACGCAAACGTGCAACAAATTGGAGGGCGGAACGTGCACCATCTCTTTTATTACCCAATCAAACGGGCCTTGAAATTGCACCCGATCCCACACTTCCACTCCCAGATGAAGATCGAAACTGGGGATCTCATTCTTGCCGTCATAATTCCCGTACAAGAAACTGGCTCGAACCAGCACCCTCTTCCCTTTCGCCTGCGCGGAGCTTAAGTTGTAACAGTTTCGAGATCCGTTTGGGAAGCTCCGGAGTGTCCAGAGTTGCTTGTCAAGGGAGGTGGAGTTTTTGATGTAGCCCTGTTCTATACTGTAGCTAATGCCGCTGCCGGCTTCTAAGAAGCCTGCATCTGGCTGGTAAAGTAAGTTGCCGATTTTGTCGTCGATGTAGTCAGATGCTTCTGCTAATCCGCAGTCTATGCTTATGAACTCTGAGCCTGCAGGTAGCGCATCACAAACATGATCAGATTGTAATTCAAAAATCAGCTAGAGATCAGAGAGAATGAGTTGAACTAACCTGCAGGAGTCTGGGCGTTGACGACGACATTTGTGAGAGCAAAACAAGAAAGTAGCAGTAACACTACTTGATGAGCATAGGCTTGTCTTGCTAGCCCTACTGCCTTGTCCATTACTTTCAGCTTCCTGCTTAATTAACTTGCTTCTACACCCATTATATAGATGGATAATTGGGTGTGAGTACTATAAGCTAAGACTCTTCTTTCTTTCTTTTTTTTTGATTTTTAAATCTATTTAATTATATATGGACAATGCTAAATGTCTTGGTGGGGTAAGTTTTAATAGGATGACATTAGAAATCTTTTTAAAAAGATCTAGTCGAGTTTAAGTTTGGGCTTCTCATCACTACAAGAAATTTCACATTTAGTGACAATGTTTAAGTACAGTAAAAGTAGTATTTGAGTGATAACAATAGCGGTCACAATAAATGTACAATTTGTGACCAAATATTTCCACAAATAACAATATTTTGATTATTTTCACAAAATAACAGATTAAGTAGTGTTTGAGTGATAACAATAGTGGTCACTATAATGTCGAATTATTTTTTTTGGTCACAAAAAGGATATTATTTGTGGCTAAATTATGAAGTGTTACAAAAGATTTGTCACTAAATGTCAACATTCTTATAGTGTATATATCATAACTCTCAACGAAGTGAGGCTATTGGTTTTATTTTGTTTTTTTTTTTTTTGTTTTTTGAATACTACTGACTTTATTACAATGCAGTATCTGTTTATAACTACTTTCTCAACCTATTGAAACACAAAGAGTCCATATCGCCTCCACTAAGACTCAAACCCACAACCTCCCATATAAGGGAGCAACTTGGTTTTCTTTTGTTAATGTGTAACAGTAAACTCATCATACTGTGTTCTATCATCTACCATTGGTTGTGAGACTTGGATTTCATTAGTTTGAGAACCATTGATGGGTGTAGTTTTCGCGGTGGATGGAAAGAAATAGGTGTTAAAACGGGAAGAAGTTCCCGAGTGTCGGTCTCAAGGATGGCAAGGAGGGAATGTGAGTGGTAAGGGAATTAAGCACAAGAGTGTTTAGTGTTTGAAAGCTAACCCAAACATAGTAAGAAAATGCACATGAAACATCATGAAAATAAGGAACAAACAATGGAAACAATCAATTGGAAAGGAGGATTTGGATCTTGCAACTCATATAGGTATCCTTGATTTCCTAAGATATTAGGCTAGCAACACTTAGATAATGAAAATGAGACAAGGTCACCAACACCACCGCCACTCTCAGGGTCAATGGACTCACTCCTTAGACCGTAATGTCATCCTTGTGATCACTAGGCTAGGAGAGGCATTTTGTCAAACACGTTATGTGCCTCTTATCTTCCACTTCTCCCTTTTCTCAAAGGTGAGAGGGAAATGTGCTAGGCTAGGCTAAGGAGTAACCTTACTCTCGTAAGTGAGACTCCTTCTCCAAACATTTCTCATATAGGTTGATCATTCCCACACAAGAGTCAAAGAAGATCACCATTCACACAATCAAACTCATAATCAAAGCAATTGCAAAACCTAATTGATCAATTCAAAGCTCAAGAATATCCATACAACATTGCTCAATCCAAATCCACAAAGATCTATCTAATCATACTTGGAATTGAAATAACAAAAGGCAAAAGTAATGACAAGAAATTAAAAGGAAGACTTAGCTTGAAATTAAACCTTGAACTTGAAATTGAATGTAGATCTCAATCTTGCAACAATGGAATTCTTCTCTAATTCTAATCTAAACCTAAGAATTGCAATGTGGAGTGAATTGGGAGAGATCTCTCTAGGCTAATCCTAGAGAGAGAAATATTCTAAAGTGGTCTAAAACTGAAGTGTGATGGATCCCCCGCAAAATGGCTCAATTCCCCTTTTAAACATTGCAAAAACTGCCCACTTTCGCGATGGACGCCCTGGTGGACGTGCGTCCACGGGCGCGTCCACGGCGTTATTTGCGTCCAGACTTCAACTTCTGCAAGTGTTCTGATGGACGCCCGGGTGGACGCGCGCGTCCACAGCAGACTGTTGTTCTGCTGCCAAACTTCTGCAAGCATAATTTCGGACGCAGGCCTGGACGCATGGGTGGACGCGCGTCCACCGCGCGTCCACTGCAGTCCTGGCCTAATTTTGCTCCAACTTTGGTTCGTTCTTCACTTATCTGAAATGTTGTCATTTCCTGCCCTTTTTGCACATCTTTTACCTACAAAACAATTAGCCAAGCGTGGAACGGGGTCTAATGCCAATAACAAGCATTCTAACGCAATAAAGGGGCAAATCAAACATAAAAGCTTTCACTTGTGCACAAGATGATCCTAAAACGACCTTATAAAGATGGCATCTTTTGCACTTATCAACCATCTCCAACTTTAACTCTAGTTTGTTCTTGATGATTACCACTTCTTGATGAGTTGTGACCTTAAGTGTATTTTTCTTATTCCTAACCCTTTTTCTTGGGATGAAACTACATATTAAGAATCAGCAAAATGTTAGGAAATAGAAAATGTTATAGTGCAAGTAAAATATGTTAAAAGTACAAGTAGGCACTTCATATAGTGCAAGTAAAATATGTTAAAAGTGCAAGTAGGCACTTCATATAGTGCAAGTAAAATGTGTTAAAAGTGCAATGAATAGCTTCTAATAGTACAACAATATTAAGTGAACTTAAAATTATCATTAGGTGCACCAATATAAAAGGTAATTTACATGCACTCTATAGTGTAAATGGTTGCACTTTTAAGTGATTTTACTTGCTTACATCTTTTACTTACACACTTGCACATGTTGCTTGCATTTAAAATTTGAGTTATTTACAAAAATGTCACTGATTTTTTTTAAATTGCATTTGATCCGTTGATCATTTCAAATGCACAGCTCGAATTAGTTCTTATTTCTCTTATGGGCACTAGTTATCACTGTTCAACTTGCATTAAGCACACGGCTTGTGACACACATTTCTCAATCAGTTGGGTACGGTTCCCACTTTGCTATACCGAGGGAAGCCGTTCAACTACCTTATCTCTATTATTTATTATATGATGATTGGTTGGTTGTGATTGAAGATTTCTTTCTACAAAAAGTCTTCGAGATAAATTGGATCTTCGCTCGAAGAGCGCTTCCTTGGCTTAAAGGATGAAACTTCAGCACACTGATTGAGCTAGCGAACTCCAATTTAAGTCAGACCAAGCCAGCTGTAAACAAAGGAAACAAAAGATTCATGGTTCATACCAATTGACAACAATTGGCTAGTTTCCTATAGTTGACCGATAGAGCTCGACTGATTGATCCATAAGAATAAGAATAGTAAGTTTTTATATTGACAAGGGGGAGTTTTATCAAAAGAGAAGAGCTGGAAGGGAAGTCGGATGATAGGACTATATTGCTCAAGAGCAGGATCTTTCTTTATAGGAAAGAAGACGGGGATAAGATCCCTATCCACCAACAATTAACTACAAAGAAATAGAAATCGTGAGATGATCCATCATAACGAGAATTTCCATTTGCATTACAAGAAGAAAGAAAGGCGCGCTAAATAGATTTTGGGGTATAGACTAGGAATCTACTATTGGCTAATGGAATCTATTAGTCTGGCTCTTATGTATATTATGATTATGAAAGAAAGTAGCATAGCCAGTTCTTTTTTAACTAACGAGAAAAAGATATGAACACCAATAAAACTAGGAAAGATCAATCACAAATACTAGTGAAAGCGAAAAAAGAGATGGCATGGGGAATGGAATGTATGGGAGGCGAAATGTCATTTTTCGAAAGGTTTTCTTGTTAGAGCGACTTAATTGTCTATTCAGATTGACAGTGAATTGTTAACGATAGGATAGATTCGATTCGGACAAGACGATAACTATCCTATATAAGAGAAGGCAATCTAGGCAAGCAAATGAAATATTGATTATAGGCCAGTGAAAGAGAAAGAGAAGGATCTTCGGCAAGGGGTTCCCTGCTTCGCGAGACCTTTTCGATCTACTCTATGCTAAGCTCAATGGGGTCTTGCTTTGTTGATGCTAATCTCTTAGTTTGATTTAGATAAACTTTGAACCAAGACATGAAAAAGAACGAACTCAAAGCGAATTCTTTCATATGAGATCTTCTACCTAGGGAAATGAGTGAAGGTTATCCCATTTCCCCCGTTCCCTTCTAGCTTTTCTTGTGACGACTTTGTCTTTCGAGTAGTCAATTACATTGACCCTAATTAAAACAAAGACTAGCTTTTAGTTGTTGATTTGTTTTGGAGCTAGCTTGGCGTGGTTACAAGGATAGAGCTAAAGGCTTGAGCTATACTCGTAAAATGTAGCGTCACCCCCCTCTCCCTTTGGTTGTGCAATTTCATACCTTCTATGAACTCTACTTATTATTCAAACAGAAGTTTCATGCATAGGATGCATTTCTTTCTTTCCTTGGTTTCTTTCTTTACTGTAATCAAATGAGACTAGCTACCTTTCCTTTACCTGAACCAAGGGTAATTCCTTTAAAAAGAGACGGATTCCATTAATAAGAAGTTAAAGTGAGTTTCATGTTCATTCCTTGAAGAGCATGTCTTGCCAGAGCCTTATCTAGTATTTCCCGATGAACCTTGACAAAGGTTTCCAAAGAGGATTACTAAGGTGCCAGTTAGTGTTTCACTTTGAAATCGCCTTCCTTCTTCTACTTTGGTTCTCCCGCTAGTATTGGTACAACCAACCAATTCAAGAGTAGCATCTCTCCTATCTCCTAGCTAGAGATTTCTTTATTAGATAGAGAGGATGAGATCAAGGTGGTAACCTTTCTTAAAGTCTGATACATGTCTGTACCTAGTAAGTCTTATACCTATATTCATATAGTTCTTTTCTTTGGCATTCTCAGAATAACTCTTTGGGATATGATTTCTTTGCTTTCCCAAAAGCCTAATGTGAGATCCCAAAAAAAAAATTTGTAACTAAACTTCCGAATTATCAAGTTCCAAATAAAGCTATGAAAATGATTTCACTTCTATAATTATTTAATCAAAGAAGTGTTAAAAATTTAATATTTTAAATCCTTATTTCGGATGACCCAGTGCAAAGGGATTATGTAATCTCACTTAATTTCAAAAGCCATATGTAAAGGGTGAATCTATTTACCAAGAATTTCATTCCAAAAGTCTATCTGAGAGAAACTTGTGAACCTGATAGGTTTGATTTTTAACCAAACTTGATTGCAAAACAAACCTGTGATATTCCTATATCAATCTTATCATTTTCTACTCCAACCCTATATCATTTTTAACCTAAGATCACCCAAGGAGAATTTAAACATTTCAAAAGTCCAAAATGCCCTTTATTAGTCATGTATCAGCTTGTGCCTAAGGTTTAGAGCCTCTATATATGTGTATGTGTGTGTGTGTGTGTGTGTGTGTCACTATTCATTCCTTGGCTCTCCAATCCCTCCATTTGCCTCTTCAATCTGCAGGAGAAAACCAAGAAGCCCTCCCAGCTTTAGTAAGAGTTCTTTGATCATTTCTTCCTTAGCAGTTTATCTTCTTCTTCTTCCATTAATTTTTACTCCATGAATACTCATTTTCTTTGTGTATGAACGTTTTCTATGAATGAACTATTGAAATGGTTAGGAGGATAAGCTAGAAGCCAATAGTAAGGAATGAGGAGGGATTCAAGCTAGTGATCTAGAGAGCTTGAGGTATAATCCATGGACACCTAAAACCTATTATTTGTTATGAATGATGTGTGAAATATGAATATAACGTGGGGATGCTCTGGTGATGAGCTTTATTGATGTTATGTGCCTTGTTTGATGTGTATGTTGATATATTGTTGACGTTTAAATGTGGTAATGTCATTGTTGAGGTCTTGAGGATATGCCAAGGTTTGGAAATGGAGTTTTTAGGAGTTGCAGGTGGAAGAAAATGGCGAGAGATGGGGTTCTGCCCCCTCTCTGCCAGTTCTCGCAGGCTCACCCGTAGGCCACAAGGCCTTGCGAGCAAGGCATGCAAGAAGAGGCAGGGCTAGCAGCAGGCCTTAGGGACCTATGAGGCTAGCCCAGTGTAATGGCGGGGCTGGGAGCCCTGCCACTCAACGACCACCGCCTCGCGAGGTCCTGGCGGCGGGCTTGGACGCCCTGCTTCCAATCTCGCGGGGTATGCTAGGCTCAGCTGGTTTTGGGGCGTACCCCCTTGCTTATTGGGTCCGGTAACTATGCGTTTGTGGTTCGAATTGATCCGTAGAGGTCCAGGTGCTTAATCCGATTGGTTGCCTAAGATGAGATAAATTATTGATCAAGCATGTTATTCCCTTGTGAAATGATATTATGATTTAGTTATGCGATTAAGCATGATATTTCCTTGTGAAATGATATTATGATTAAGCTATGTGATTAAGCATGATATTCCCATGTGATATGGTATTATGATTAAGATTAAGCATGATATTGACATGTGATATGGTATTATGATTAAGCTATGTGATTGACTTGATAGTCTCATTTGAAATAAAGTTATAAAATGAGTTATGTGAATGAGCATGTTATTCCTACTTGAAATGGAATTATGAAGTGAATTATGTGACCAAGTATTATGTTCCTAGTTGATAGGAAATTATGAGATAAGCTATTTGCATAAGCATGAAATACCTATTTATTGAGAGAATGTGATTATGAAATGATTTATGATGCTCCTATTTGAAAATAAGACCATGAGTTGAAGTATGAGAATTTTGAGAAAGAAAGTGAATGATATGCATTCTATCTTTGATATCAAGATATCATGTTGGAAGTATGATGAGTAGAATCATTTATGAGATAATTGTTTATGAATTTATTTGCAACCTCATGCATATGTCCATGTTTACCAAGCCACCTTATTATTTCATTAAAAGGCTATTTTCCTATCATGAAAGCTTGTGACAATGAGTATATGTATATTATAAATATATTTTCGAATTATAACTCTTTTAAAATCTATATCTATATCCTAGTTTGATTTCATGTGCATATAAAGCCATATATGTCTCTTATTCTCTATATTGAATCGATTATGAAGAAATGTTTTAAAGATTATACTACCAAACTTTTGAAAAGGGGGATCTAAGAAAATCTATATTTTTGGAGGACCCAACTAGACTGCAGTCCTTTCGGCAGAAATGATGAGATGAAATTCGGTAGAAAAATCCTGGATTATGTAGAAAAGTGGCTTGGTAGAAAAATCATGGGCTTACTTTAGGGCTTGAACTATTACTCGCTGGGTTTGGAATCCCGGTTAAGGGGTGTGCACGCTTATGGTAGCGGTCCTGATTCCACATGTGATTGATGTGTTATGTTGAATTATAAGGGAGCAAATCTTCGGGACTCGGTCCTTGTTGAGGTCATACACAAATGGTGATGACCTCACCTCCCTTCATGTATAAGAATGATGACAGTATTTGATGAAAGGTTTCCTCCAGTGTTACTATAAAGAAATGACTATTTTCCTATGATGAGATTATTGATCCCAAGTGAAAAAAATTTGAGAAAGTTTACTTATGTTGTGGCTATGAGCCATATTTTACTCTTGATGACGAGTATGGTAATTATGCATCATGATTTAAGAAAACCATTTCCTTACCTTGATATCATAAACGAATTCATCATAACGTTATAGTCATTCATGTCATTTAAATTCTTTTCGCTCAAGCATTGCAACCTTTTCTAATTCCATTCATGAGCATGTGATCATGATTTACTTGTCTTATATCCAAATATGCCTATGTACCTCTTCAATGAGCATGTTATCTAGTATTGTATGTCCATGACTCTATATGTTATCTAGTATATCCATGATTCTATATGATATCTATTATTGCATACCCATAAATCTATATGTTGCAAGTTGATGCATAATGTGATTATGTGTATCAAACCTCATATTTTCCAATCTATATAAGTATAAATTATTTTTCAAGGTGGAGTGGTTTATACTTTGCAATTATGCTAATCAAGTGTTTTCTACTTGTTTTGCTTAACCCATTTTAGGATCAAGAGTGCTAGAGGAGTTAGATTGAGTATACTTTATTTTGAATCTAGCTCCTAGGTAGCTCCATTAGTACTGATTATATTTTGTAGAGCATATTTTGACTCTAATGTTTAGCTGTCTGCTTAGACTCTCTTTATGGGTTTTGTATAGTGCCTAGACACCAGGTCTGTGACCCTTATGTTTGATGGTTAGGATTATAGATGTTTTGTTTGATGACTTAGCCTGGTAGCTATCTCAGTATGGATAGCTACGGCGGTAGCATCCCCTAAGTTTTTGGGGTTTTATCTATTAAAAGATAGTAGCCAATTGTATATAATCATATATTTATGCCTTAAGCTTTAATGCATTTAGCCTAGGCTCGTATGTAAATTTGGGGGTGTTACGCTTAAGAGTGTAAGGATGGAATGAAGACTTTATTTCAAAGGCATAGACCTTACCTAAGGGATTGTCATTTCCTTCCTCTAAAACAAAAGGAGTATCGGGGAAAGGAACTAATGAAAGTTTATATCTCCTCTAGGGACTCTCATCTTTCTATCCACTATGAATACATTGATTGAGAGATATCCAGTCCAAGTGTGGGGCAAGAGTTAACCATAGCAGTCTAAGGCCAAGATGAATCGATTGAAGAAAAAGTGAACTTATATAGGTCTTGTAGAACCTTTATTTTCGCCTCAACGCGAGCAAGATTGTATTCATTAAAGTCGCTAGCTCTTCTTTCTCTTTTCACGAATCCTAGTTACTTGGCACTAGGAATTGTTTAATCAAAAGGCATAAGTGCAATAGTTATAATTTTGTCTGCACGTAAAGTAGGTCTTGGTCCTTGTATCAACCTAAAAGAAATATATGAGAAAGGAGACCTTCTCCGAGTCTGGAAACACTACCCAAGGCAACAAATCTACTAAGTCTTAGCCTTGGAAGTTCTCAGGGTCTATCTTTATAGTAATTAAGGTTGGACATAATCTTCCCTTGTGGAGTGAAGTGGGATGCTAAAGATACAAAAGTGAACCGTAGGATCTCGTCCTACCCCATAACCAAGAACTCAAGCTCAAGCAGTCTAAGTCAGTTGAACTATTCTTATTCTCACCTAATTTCTTCGGAAAGAGAGTTAGAGCAGAGATATGAAGTCACTCGACTGATAAGGAGAGGAACAAGATCCCCTTTCTTATATAAATAAGAATTCAGTTTTCTTTTGGGTTACTTTAAAAGGATATAAAGGAGAATAGTCCTGCTTCCTTTAGTTTTGTTTTAACTCTTACTCAACCATTTATGTCGAGATGGGAATTAATGGAATACGAATGAAGTTACTACGTGCTAACTAGAAAGACAATAAGAGAAGAAGCCACATGTGTGTGTGTGCACAATTTGTATCTTCGTTTCAAAATCTTAATTGATGCTATATAGGGGTGCGGCAGTTTTCTCAGGTTTAGACATGTGAACAGATTTGGATAATCGGATGAGCTAAGATCAATGGCTGGAAATCAATAAAAAGGGAAAAACGTTGTGACATTTTTATAATTTCAATGATATACTAGTGCATGTAGATATGTTTGGTGGTGTATTTAGATATGTTTGATGGTGCTTTGAGTCCAATGCGCCGTCAAACATTCGCGCGTGCACCACAGACTAACACTTAGTATACCGCATACTAGCACATAGTGCACCATAGACAACTACTAAGTGTACCATTGACCAACACTTAGTGCACCACAAACCAGCATGCAATACACCACAAAAATATACATATGCAGAAAATTATAAAAATATCACTGTGTTCTTTCTCATTTTTATTGATTTTCATACATTGATATAAACTCATTCAGTGGTCTAAATCTATCTGCACGTTTGCACATAGGGAGGTTGTCGCACTAGATATGAATTTATATGTGTGTGTAGAATGTATGTATATATTGGATTAAATGAGAATAAGTCTTTAGGAGAAATCTAAAAGTCAAATTCAGCCTTATTGATAAGCAATATATAGAATAATAAGGTTTCATTTTGAAAAGCATACCGCTAAAATCCATTCAATAGTTCTCCCAACACCTGTTTAGCAATATTGCTATAATTAGAGTCATCTATTGCTCTAACTGCTAAAATTTACAAATGGAGTCAGAATTGAATAAGAGTAGGCAACTGCTCATATCGAGAATTACTCTACAGATCTAGATTCAGTTTGTAAGGTGGACTCGAATTCAAAATACACAAGATGAATTTATGTTTAAAATACACAATTTACATACTGAATTTTCACAATTTAAATTGTGAAAATTCAGTATGTAAATAGACATGGATCCACCTTACAAGGTGAATTCGAATTCATGGTATAACTATTGATTATTGTTACTTCTCAAATTCTTGTGTCATTACCCTAATCGCTTTCGACACACAGTTATTATTATTATTATTATTATTATTATTATTATTATTCTTTTTCAAAATGTATCCCAGCTAAATCCTTGTGGACCTGGTCATAATAACGTGGAAATCCATGAGGCCATGAGCCCATTATATCTGTAGCTTTCACCTCAGAACGCAATTATTATACTCCATCCGTCCCATTTAATTTTTTATAATATTAAATTTCGTATCAATATACACAATTTATATATTTAGAAATTAAACTAAAAGTATTATTAAACACACAAAATTAAATTTAAAAAATAAGTATAAATACTAAAAAAAATAAACAAAGAAGAAAGAGTTGATTTGATCAATAAATAGTAAGTAAGACAAATAAAATGGGACAGATGGAGTACCATATATTATGGTCCATATTTTAAGATGAACCACTTACATACGATACATTTTAATATATTAAATGTTTATTTTTTTGAAGATTCATTATTTAGATACTAAAAGTTTATTGTTTAGTAGTTACCAAATAATGAACCTTTTGTATATAAATACTAAACATTCAATACATTAAAAATGAGCATTTACTTATAATTCACAGTATAATTTGCCGACTTAGCGAGTCTCACAAAGCAACGACCAATTGTAATACCATAGACTAGGATCCAATTTGCATTGTGGACTTTGATTAAAATGACATTCACATTATATGTGCCTTTGTGTTTACTATTATTAATATATTATGTATATACAGTTATCATATTATGTATGTAACTTCAATAACATATGTAATTTCAATTTATTAATAATAAATAAATACTCCATAATATATAAACTGCATACACATAATTTGAATATCAAAGTTCACAATGCAATATATACTGCCCTGGTACACGGTATAAATTTCCCGGCAAAGACGTTGTTTAGACTTTAGAGGCAACGAGTCCACTTGCTTCGAAAGAGATGGAAATGTACCATCCAAGTGGACCAAGTCGTGAGTTTTTGTCAGGTTTTACAAATTGATTTGTAAAACCCAGACCCAAGACTTTTATTTTTGCTTTTTAGTTTTATTTTTATTTTTTTAAAAGACTTTCAAATCATCAATCCATACCAAGTCAACTTGGTAATAGAACACCTATAATATTCAGAAACTCTAAACGGATAATATTTCTATATTTTAAAAATGTTTCATATTCGAAACTCACAAAAATTTAATTTGAAAAAAAATTTATGTTGTGACCTATAAAGAAAAAGTTCATGAAATCATTTATAGGTCCGGAAGCCCATTTTAGGCGTTGATCTTTGTGTAGAAGGTTAGGACAAGTGACCATCAACATAAGAGAATTATAGTGAACCAAGGGATGATGTCTATAGGGAGACATGAGGGCTGAGGCCCCTTATATAATGCAAAGACTCTTTAGATCTTTGACAAGTGTATGACCTTAGTTTGACTTCCATCTACACCGTACATGTGTCCTCACACTACCTTGTTGAGTTGTTGCCACCCATCTTCACCTAATAAGTAATGCATCATGTCCTTTGGTAAAGAAGGTATATAGTAGCTTAGTAAGTTGGGGATTTGTGTTATCATGCTTAAGGATATAGGTTTGAATCTTGTTGGCTATACCTTTTTTAATATTTTCCTCATTCCACGCCATCCTCTTTTAAGCCCAACAATATCTCCCTTCATTCTTCTTAAAACAAAACCTTTCGAATAAAAAGGGACTCCCCTTGGACTAAGGTCTTCCAAATAAAATAGCTTCGAGACCCATGACTATATGAAATATTCAGTTATTATTTCATGTGAGGTTGTATAAGAATATAATTTAATTCAAAATAATAACACAAAAAATTCTAAAGCGAAGCTTTTGTAATACGCGTAAAGAACACAAACTTTATGAAGAACATGTGTGAATGCCTATGTAGTTATGTACAAAGAACATAAATGTGATAACTTGTAATTATATTGAATATTTTGAATGTCGAACCCTTTACAATTCTTTATCCATGGTTTATATACAAGTGCATACATTGAATGTCCTTGACTACATATGGAAACTAAATTCATAGTGATTCAGAACATAATCATAAATTGATTTGCCATTACCACGGTAAGATTGTATAGGAGCGGCAAGGGAATTTACTAGGCGTTTGGTTGGAGGAGAAAATTAGGGGGGGGAAGAATTATAATTCGGTAGAATTGTAATTCAATAAATAAAGTAGAAATTGAAATTACAGCGTTTGATAGGCAGGAATAGGAGTGCAGGGAATTGAAAGGTAAGAAGCGACACAATAACTAAAATGTCCTTATGCAGTGTAATAGTAGTAGTAGTAGTAATAATAATAATAATAATAATAATAATAAGTAATTATTATTATTATTATTTTAAAAATAATAATAATTATTATAAAATAATAATTATTATTTCAATAATAATAATAATAATAATAATAAATTATTTTTTTAAAAAAAAGATATGAGAGGAGTGACAAAATTGTCTTTACACTAACAAAATTGTCTCTCTTCTTCATTGAATTGCAATTTCTCATTGAATTATAATTCCTTTACCCCAAATTCATCCCAACCAAATACCTCCTTAGGGTGTTCCCATTAGTTAGTTTTGCACAGGTTTTAAGGTGAATTTGGCCACCTTGGAAGGGAGAGAGTGTAGAGAGAGAGCAAGGCAGGTCTTCCCGCAAATAATGGGATTTTGCAGTGCAGTGGGCCCCCCTGAGGGATTTAGCAGCAAGTTAGGTTAGCGTGAAGGCCACATGCGCCAAGTACTCTTTGGATTTTGCAATGCAGTAGGCCCTTTCTGCTAGGCGCGTGATCAACAATATACTTTATTTATTTATTTATTTATTTATTTTTGTTTTATAAATTAATTTTTATTTTAATTTTATCTTTTTTACCATCTTCTCTTTCCTAATCACACTCCTAAAAATCCACAATAAAACCCCCACTATTGAGGAGGGCCTTAGAGCATGGCCATCAGTGGATTATATAGAGTTCATGTCAGAATAATATTTTCATCTTGCTTCTCTGATCTGGTGTGAAGGCAAAAATAATAAGGGATCATCCTCCTACAAATGCTTGGTTCATGTCAGAATCAGCAGAAGAAAAAAAAAACAAAAACAAAAGGCGCCCAAATGGGCGCGTTGGGCGCAACATTGCGCCCCAGCGGGCGCGTGTTGTCCACGCGCCCGCTGGGACGCGTCAGAGTGGCCGCCAGCTGGCGGCCACTCTGACTTTATAGACCTTTTTTATTCTTTTTATTCTTTTTAATTATTAATGTCAGATTTGATTTTGTTTTCTTTTTTCTTTTTCCTTTTTTTTTCTTTCTCCCACATTCTCTTTCCTAATCACACTTACAAAAACTCCTCAATTACCGCGAAAAAACCCAACTGATAAGGATGCTCTTAGGGAATCCATGGTGATGGCACATTTCACGCTTTTTAATAGAAGACCCTCAAATTTTATAACAGAGTACAGAACACGTGTGTGAGGCCCTCTATATTACACAATTTGAATTTTTTTAAAAGTTGAATAGTATTTATATTAGTGCAACTCTACATTCATTTTCAATGCTGGTCACATGGTTGCAGTAGGTGCTAGTCGAGCGGTAGACTAGTGCCTAACGTTTAGGCCATGCGCTATATATATAATATAAAATAAAAAGAATAGCAAGGCCAACTCGGCCGAGTTAGGCACCAACTCGGCCGTGTTAAGTGCCTAGGTGGCTACCTAGGGGCTAATTCGCCTTGGCCTAGGGGTGCCTAGCGCCTAGGCGGCCGTCTAGGCCTATTTTTGCAACACTTGATGGACAAAGGCTACTTAAAAACCTTCCCAACTCACATTTTTCCTACTCCGTTGGATACATTTTTAGAACAATTTCTTATTCACCAATTATCTATTTTAAGCGTACAATATATTAAATTTAGCATCTTAACTATGAGAACTCAAATCCACTTTGACACGATTCAAATTTGACGTGGACCTACTCAAAATTATACCTTAAAATAGCCATTGCAAATGACACTTCAGTTATTTTTTCCAACAATTTGTCCTAAATGTGATAATTCTGCCTAAATAATTCCTTCCAAATATAAGAAAATGCATCCTACATTTTAGGGTTGACCGAGTAGAAGACGAAGACCCTATTATGGACAAGGATCTTAGTCAAGGCCGTGGACCTTAGACAAGGATGACTATATGAGTGTCCCCAGGGTTAGTGCCTTTGCGCACAATTAGTATGCCATTCATCATGGTCCATCTAAGGTAAATCACCGACATATAAGATATATTTATACATGTGACACTTGTGTGAGACCGTCTCACGGATCTCAATCTGTTAGATGTGTCGAGTTTTTTTATTGTTGAGTTAAATCTTTTTATTAATAAGTCAGGTAATTGACCTCATTAATCAAAGATTTGACCCGTCTCACGGATTGAGATCCATGAGACGGTCTCACACAAATTTTTACCTTTATTATATTAAAGGTACCTTTTTAATACACCAAAAATTTATTTTTTGAAGGTATATTATTTCAATACTGAAGATATATTATTTGATATATTACCAAATAATGTACATTCAATGTATTAAATATGTACATTTATTTATGATTTACATTGCAATGTGAACCATTGTCCACAATATAATTTGCCCTTTGTGCACCATTAGGCCTAATTCATTTGCACACCATCAGGTAGAGGTCAGTCGTTATACCGTAGACCATGGTTACAAAACGACGTCGTTTTAATAAGTGGGAGAAACAACTCTCGTAAATCTCTGTAATTGATACTACAGTTCATTTCAAATGATCCTACAGTTGTGTTGAACTGATACTGCAGTTGTGTTGAGGCAGTTTCGTCTGTTTGGGATTGCAATTGTGTTGAAAGGGAACTGCAGTTGCGCGGAACGGAGTTCATTTCATTCGTCTGTTTTCATTAATCAAAACAACATCGTTTTGTCACTTAGACCACAATACTTGGTGGACCGCGGTCCACAGTAAATTGTGCGGGTAAAGGTGGCCAAAGTTTGGGTTTGTGTTGGTCTAATTCTGGGTATGGGCCGATCTAGGCCTAGGATAACATAAACGTACTCGAACCGATCTTCAATTATCTGGGTCGATCTTGGCCCTAGGCTTGAGCCTCTTGTTGAGGTACTTCAACTTTTTGATACAATAATGAGCAAATTATACTGTGCACCACGATGCACATAGCAATGTGCACCACGTACCTAAACGACGTCGTTTTGAGCATTGTAAACTAATCGTCCGTTTTTTTAGAAATCACGTTTCCCGTTTCGGCCGGTCTCTGTATTTATGTTAATATTCTGTGTATTCCAGGCAATCATTCTATATATTCTAGGCAACCGTTCTGTGTATTCTAGGCAACCGTTATGTGTATTCATGTTAGTAACACATGTTGTGATGTGTTTGTGCATTCGAATGTTTAGGAGGATGAGTTCTGTGTATTTTGTGTCAATATTCTGTGTATTCATGTTATTAACACAGGTTGTGCCGTTGTGATGTGTTTGTGCATTCGAATGTTAGGACGATGAGTTCTGTGTATTGTGTGTCAATATTCTGTGTATTCTGGGCAAACATTTTGTGTATTCTAGGCAAACATTCTGTGTATTCTAGATAATGATCATGTGTATTATAGATAATGAATTCACTGGAGTCATTCGCGTCCGCGTCCACTAACACCAAAACGACGTCGTTTTACGTACGTGGTGCACATTGCTATGTGCACCGTGGTGCAGGGTATAACGATTGCAATAATGCTAATTAATATATGCATACTCTCTCTCTCTCTAAGTTAATATTAAAAAAAAAAAAGATTTGAAACGTTAATATCAAAATTAAAAATTAATAATATTTTTTTTACTAAATTAAAAATTTTTAACGAATTGTAATGTTTATAATATCATTTCAACTTGATTTTATATCACTAAATTTCGTAATAAATTTATTAATACATTATTATAAAAGGTGATAACTCATAAATATTATAAAATGTATTATAAAGTTTATTTGATTTGTAGTCACTAAATTCTGTTAGCTTGATAATTTAAACAAATTTATAAAAGAATTTTAATTGGAATTTGCTCTTAATATTTAGAAATTAATATTAAGATGCATATGTATTATCAATAATTTAGAGAAATCAAATTAAAACTCACATAGTTGAACATCTAATATGCAATAATTGACCATTAACATGTAAATATAATGTTTCAAGTAAAAATTTATAGATATAGTGTTACAAAAAGTATAATCTATGGAAATTGAAAAACACTTTATTTATTAATTCAAACTCATCCGAGCTAAAGTCCGGACATGGGTCGGGGCCAAAGCCGTGCTTGGACACGATCCTAGGTCGATTTCAAGTTTGAGTTTGATTTTGAGCTCAAATTTTACCTGTTTGATTTTAAATTCATGTTTCAATTAAAAATAAACTATAATTTTATATGTATATTATATATATATATATATATATATATATATATATATATTTTTTATTTATTTATTTATTTATTTATTTATATGGCTCNAGCCTAAGACATTAGAGCTCGAGCTCGACTCGATTACTAAACGAGCCGCTCGAGCTCGAATTTGACCGAGCTCGAGCCGAGCTTTGACCGAGCGGCTCGTGAGCAGATCGCGAACCGCTCGGCTCATTTACACCCCTAGTTGATTCAATCCTAAATCGGCCCGTGACCACCTCTACTAGTTGTTATACAGTGGACCATGGTCCAAAAAACGCTGTGTGGACCATAGTCATCAAATGAAACTATAGTAAAATTAAAATGATACTTTAGTGTTGTTATAATAAAATTAATTTATGTGAAAAATGAAACTAAAATTAAGATCGAGCCTATACAATAGCTTATATTGTCAAATGAATCTGAAGTGTAATTAAAATAATACTTCAACATTATTATAATTAAACTAGTGTGTCTATAAAATGAAACTAAAAAATAAAACCCATCCAATAAATATATTGTCAAATGAAACTATAATAGAATTAAAATGATAGTTTGGTATTATTATACTGAAATTAGTGTGTGCAAAAAATGAAACTAAAAAATAGAGCAATATTATCAAATGAAACTAAAGTATAATTAGAATGATACTTACGGGCCATGGTTGATAGTAAAATTTGCCCACCTCTAATATCAAGCATGTGCGGCAGAACTGGGCAATTTATATCACGGACCAGGATCCACATATATAGCATTATGGACCCTTAATCGAAAAGTCGATATACAAAATTCATACTCGTAAAGTATAGAATTTCATAACACAAGGCATACACGTGTTATATAATTACTTATTTTTTCAAATTTGATTTAGGTACATAATTTGTGTTCATAAGCATAGAATTTCACAATACAAAACACATAAATTTATAATATAAGACACAATTATTAATTTACAGGGTCGTCCCATTAAAAATAGGGGCCCTGTCTAATAGCTTTAGTTTGGACTTTTACTATTTTTATTTCGAGATGCAATCTGATTAAATATAATAGAGTAAAACGAAAAACAGATAATAATAAAGAGACAAGAACATAAGGAAAGAGATTTTTTTTTAACATTTAGATTTCACTATAATATACAAAGAGATATCTATTTATAAAAGTAAGGGGGGTGTATTCAATCATGACTTTTGTAGATTTTTAAAACCTTTTAAAATGATAGATTTTAATAAACTTTTATTGATTTTCATAGAGTCGTTCAAAACTTTTTAAAACTTTGTAAAACTCTATAAAAGTCTGTATAAAAAACTTGCATAAACTTTTATCAACTTTTTTTATTTTAAAAAGTCTACAAAAATCATTAAAATTCTAAATTGAATACATCCCTACAAACTTTCATAAGCAATTCATAACAATATTAAACACTAAAATTTATAGTTATAGAATTGTTCAAATAAAATATTTAAAAATATAATTATTTTTTCTTGAGAAATTAATATTTAAAAAAATATAATTACTAGTTGCATAAAATTAAAAAAAAATTAATAATATATATATTTTTGAAAACATTAATTAATAATATATATATAAATTATATTTGATATATTGCTAGGTATCAAACAAAGAGCTATTATTTGTAATAACAATATGGGACTCCTAACAACAACAAGGTGCTTCTCTTTGTAGCCTCAAATTGCTATTGCGAACAATAGTTCACTATTCGTAATAGCATGTTGTTAAAAAGAAAAAAGAAAAAATATATTACGAATAAACATCTAAATATTATAAAACATATAGTAAAAATTGACGGTGATAGATAAAAAAATTTACTCTGTTCATGTATTTAGGAGAAAAAGTTTAGAAGTTAGGAATAAAAAGTTCATAGAAAAAAAATCAAAATATACAAGCAACAATGAAATAAAAATAATATTATTTTTAATTTTTAGAGGAAGATTGTAAAGTTTAGGAGAGAGCAAAAAAATTGGTAGAGTTTAGGTATGTAGAAAATATAGGATAATGAAGAAAAAATAATTTATTGAATTTAGGTATAGTATAAGGTTTATAAAGTTTAAAATTTTAAATATGGAGAAAAAATAGATTTTAGAGAGAGAGAGAGAGAGAGAATTTCAGTGTTGGTAGAAAGAAAATTTTGAAATCTTGGGGTTGGATTTCAACTATTTATATTTGAGAAGGAAAAGTATATAAAAGTCTACAGAAATTCTAAAATTAAAAACGAGTTAATACCCAAAATTGTCCTCGACTATAGTGATTTTTCTCAATTTTGTCCTAAACGACTTTGGCCTCATAAAGTAGTCCCAGACTTTTGTGTTCTCGCTCAATATAGTCCTCCGTCTGTTAATCTGTCAAGTGGGTGTTAAGTCTGGGGACAATTGAGTAATTTCATAATTGGTCTCTCTTCACTCCACCAGCAAATGGCCTCTTTTACCCTAAGGAAGCAAATTTATTCCCAAATGGCGGCGATAACCATGGCCGACGTCTCCCTGCAACATCGACTGCGAAACTCGTGAAAAATTATCCCATTTGCGCCATGAGAAAGCTTTTATTGTCAAACTGGTTGATATTTTAGACTTCAATGGCAGTTTTTTGGCTCGTGTCCGAGATCTTGCTGGTGCAAATCCTATAATACTTGTTGTGACTAAGGTGGATCTTCTTCCAAAAGAAACAAATCTTAATTGTGTTGGTGATTGGGTTGTTGAGTCTACAACAAAAAAAAGAAGCTTAATGTTCTGAGTGTTCATTTAACTAGTTCAAAGTCATTAGTTCGTTGGAGAAGACCCATGTCCAGTCATCGTCACTGCTAGGCTGGTCCATCGCCGTGGCTACATTGCTACTACTCTTGTCGGAATCCCCGTCGCCGGAGGACGATTGCACGAGCCTTCCGTCGATTGAAGAATCGTCGCACAGTGTAGAGGAGGTGGAGTTGCTTCTGGAGATGCTAATAGAGGAGTTGTTGTTGACGGCGGCGGAATTGACGATTTTCGCCACAACTCCGAAGTCTCTCCACTGCCGCACAAGGGAGGAGACACCGCCGGAATTAGGAACCTGCGCCGCCGAGGCATCTAACCTAGACGGCGAATTCTCCGTTCTATTCTAGCCCTCGTTTTCCCCTCCTCGGAAAACCCCAATATCTAGACAAAACGCGTAGGAATGATGAAAGGAATACTAGTTCTGAGGATTCTGGTAATTGGGATAAAGTCAGAGAAACAGAGGAGTTCGCCCGCGCTGCCGCTGGTACTTCTCCAAAGCTGCCGCCGGAGGTGGTACTGACCAAGGGAGAGGCGAGGAAGGAAGAAGGTGGAAAAAGAGAAGGCATAAATATGAAATGACTACATTATCCCTCTACTTAACACCCTTTGGACGGATTAACAAACGGAGGATAATTTTCAAATTTTGTGTGAGAACACAAAAGTGTGGGACTACTTATGAGGCCAAAGTCGTTTAGGACAAAATTGAGAAAAATCACTATAGTCGAGGACAATTTTGGGTATTAACTCAATTAAAAACTCCTTACAAATTCATAACTTTTTGAATACCACATGACTTTTAAAGATTCTTTAAAAGATTTAATTGACTACCAAATGACTTTTAAAAACTCTTTAAAAATCTTGATCGAATACCGCATGACTTTTAAATACTCTCTAAAAGTTTGAATTGAATACCTCCAAACTTTTAAAATTTATAAAAGTCTTTAAAATTCTATGAAAGTCATGATTGAATACACCCCCCTAAGAAACATAATAAAAAAAAAACCTATGAAATATAAAGATAGAAGTCTAGAAGATCTAGAAAATTTCTATAACTAAGGTAATTGAGTCCAAATCCATATAGACTTCTAGTTATTCTATTTTATGACAAAAGTGAAAAAGTAATAAAAATTTTTGTCTAAATATAATGCATAAAATTCAACAAAGAAAAAAAATACATTTCAAAATTTAATTTAAAATTAGTGACATTTTCGTGCATATTTAAATACAAATTTATTTACCCAAATTTCGATGTCAATTACTTCTAAAATTTTATTTTCACTTACAATTAAGACCAATATATAGATTCTAAAAAAATATTCATCAAGTAGAAATTTTTTTTAACTATAGATAAAAATATTTTTTTAAAAATTGGGCCCCCAAAAATTGGGGGCCCTGTGCAGTCGTCCTGGCCCGACATGGCCAGGGCCGGCCCTGTTAATTTATTTCAGATACAAAATTCATACTCTTAAAATTTAAAATACAGAATTTCATAACACAAAATACAAAAATTCACATCATAAGACATATACACATGCACCAAGATTCACAGTGCACTGTAAATTCGGACACCCAGTTCACGATATAAGGCCCTCCAAATTAGTCTTCTTGGACACAAATTTTAAGAAAAAAATACTCTTGTGTTTTTAAACAAATGGGGATTGTGTATTTTGGAGAAACTTTTCTCCAGCAACAACCCCATTTTTGCAGGAGCACTCCAAGCCTCTCTCTCTCATATTCTCTCTCCTCTATGTGGCATTAATCTCCTAAAAAACTGTGAAATAACCAGTTGTTGCTCTTAATCCTTACCCGTCAGACCCAATTAAAATTGTTAATGGACCTCACTCAACAACAAAGAATTCATCGAGGTTGGATTCATGCACACCAATGAACATTGAAGCAACCAGAAAATGTGGTTATAAATCATTTTTTAAAAAAGAGTACGTCCTACCAAGTATAAATGATGGTCTTCTTCTTTCAACTATTATATCATTGTGATATTTGCTATTAATTCTTTTCACTTCTATAATTGCATATACAAAAATGGAATTAATTAAGATTATTAACCACTTTTTTTTTTCTGGGACCGAATGGTAATTCGATTTTATAGCTCTTGGTCTGTGTCACAGCCCGTTTGGTTGGATGGAAAAGATTTGAAGGAAACGGAATTCAAATTCCATGGAAAACAAATTACCAGGAAAATATATTCTATTGTTTGGTTAGTGGAAAAGAAATTACTAGGAATCTGAATTCCATTGTTTGGTTGAGTTTGGATTGGTAAGGAATAATGTGTATAAAGACTTATATGCCCTTATTATTATTATTATTATTATTATTATTATTATTATTATTAAATACCTAAACCCACAACCATCATTATTATTATTATTATTATTATTATTAATTATTAATTAATTAATTAATTAATTAATGTTAATGTTAAGCTGCAGTCCATAACCCATTTCTAATCCCACCAGCCCATAACCCATTTCTAATCACACCAGCTCATAACCCATTAGATATAACAAATCCCTTCCCACTGGCCACTGCTGCAATCCCACTACTGCAACAAATCGGCATCGGCATCGCAGAAGGCAAGAGAGGAGAAGAAAATGGAGGATCGAAGATGACGATCTGATGGTCGGCGATGGTAATCGTGGTGGGTTCACTCGTTGCTTGACTCTAGTTGGCAGTTTTCGTTGTTTTTTGTTTTTTTTTTTTCATTTTAATTTGTGAATTAAAAAATTATAGGTTTGTTGTGTGTTTTTAGTTTTGAGGATGAAGATGAGTTCCTTGTTTGATTAGCTTGTTGACTTGGATTGATAGTACTTTCTCTTTTTTTTTCAGTATTTTTTTTGTTAATAAAAGTATATGGATTTTGGGGATGAAGATGAACTGGTTGCTGTGCAAAGTCTCACATGGGTAATCAAGGAGAAGCAAGCATAAGGGTAGAATAGTCCAACCATTTCAATCTTTCTTCCCATCTACAAAGGAAAACAAAATACCAGGTCCATGTTCGGATTTTGTTTTCCGCATGTTTGAAGAATTAGTTTTCCATTGAAAAACAATTTCCTATGAACCAAACACCATAAAGTACACTTTTCCTCAAACTTTAGGAAAAGATAATCTTTTCCATCCAACCAAACACCCCCTGAAGGAGTTAACCCTTTTCCGACCTAATGTCAAGACTCAAGAATCAAGATCTCTATCTAACTTAAATGCATTATACTCCCTCAAAAAAAAAAAAAAAAAAAAAAAAAAAAAAAAAAAAAAACTTAAATGCATTATTCTATACACTGACTTTGACGCGGTCTCCCCCGGTCCCCCGTACCATATCATGTCATCTCGCTTTTGGACAGTTGTTTGCTTGCCAATTGCGCCAGCTTTGTTTCATCCTCTCTTTTGTTTTTTTTTTTCTTTTTTAAGAGAAAATTCATTAGAACAAGCAACCCTAATTAATACCAGTCTCAGAATTCATACTTGCATCGAACCCCCAATTCGAATCTGCATCTAGTCTCCATTCGAATATACATCAAGTTCCTGATTCGAACATGCATCGAGTCCTCAATTCGAACCTGCACCGAGTCCTCAATTCAGATATCTGCATCAAGTCCCGGTGTGTTGGACTAGCAGTTAGTTAGAATTTACTCCAAAAAAATTGTATTATAATAGCCAAAAATATCAATAAACCTGCTCAACACTCGTCGGTGACTTCTACGAATTTTCACACGAGGCTGCATCTTGGCATGGAATTTTTGTTATTCAAATAAAGCCCAATCTTAAATTACCATCTCAAGGCATGCACGCCTATACGGAATCTGCCATCTTGGCTGTAGGCGAATACATGTGATGGATGGATTAAGGGGAAATCAATGCATGCAAAAAATTGTTGTAGGGGTTTCAATAATATATTCTAGCATTATGAGGTTCTGCACCAGGCCAGTTTTTTATTTGTGTGGTCTTGTGCTGGTAAATAAGTGAGACCCTATCAAAGTATAAATAAACTGCGAATTGAAGAAAAATTACAAAGAGAAAAATGCAAAATCCTAATTTTGTGCAATATAATCACACAACCATGGTTGGATTAGGAGCTCCCAAAATTTTGAGGCCTGTGCTGTTGCCCATCTTGCCCGCCCTAAAATCCGGTCCTGTTCTGCACCATCCACCATATGCATACATTAAAAGCGCTGTGTAATCCGGTAACATGGATGATTCATCTTTGCCTATTGAATTTATAAATACACCTGCAATGGTCACTGTACATCAATCATCTTTCCTATATCTAAAAACTTTGCAAAGAAATTAAAAAGAGATTTTGGCAGATGCAATATCCAAAAAAAAAAAAAAAAAAAAAGGTAAGTAAAAGAGGAAAATATGTGCATGACTGTCGTAGAGAAGAAGAAATAAATAAATAAATAAGTCAAGAAAAAGAAACGGAAAAAAATTAGAGATGTTAACGAACCGAACATAAACGAACAGATGTTGTTCATGTACGTTCATGAAAAGGTTCGTGAACACACTTAATTACCAAACACCTGCACATGTTGATGAACACAATTCGTTCATGAATATGACATAATCTGCTTTCACGAACAATAACCAAACAAACAACAGAACTATATATGTCTGTGAACATGTTAGCGAGCATGATTAAAAAACACTTAACGAGCTTGTTCGTGAACATTACTAAACGAACATAAACGAGTTTGTTCGCGAACATTACTAAACAAATACAAATGAGTTTGTCCACGATCTCTTAGCAAACGAGTTTACCACTGTTCAGACTCTATATTTGTTTATTAACCGAGCTCTATATTTTGTTTGTTAATGTTCGTTTACCTTAATAAACGAACGTATATCGAACACGAACACGAGTAGTTTGTTCAAAGCTCTGTTCGCTAACACCCCTAGAAAAAATCAAGAAAATGAAGGAAAACTAAAATAAAAAATAAGAAGAACAAATCATGAAGGATACGGCAGAATGAAATAACAAAAAAAAAAAAAAAAAAAAAAAAAAAAGAAGGAAAGGGGAAAAAAAAAAAAAAAAAAAAAAAAAAAAAAACGGAAAAAAAAAAAAAAAAAAAAAAAAAAAAAAACGGAAAAAAAAAAAAAAAAAAAAAAAAAAAAAAACGGAAAAAAAAAAAAAAAAAAAAAAAAAAAAAAACGGAAAAAAAAAAAAAAAAAAAAAAAAAAAAAAACGGAAAAAAAAAAAAAAAAAAAAAAAAAAAAAAACGGAAAAAAAAAAAAAAAAAAAAAAAAAAAAAAAAAAAAGAAGATTGAATTCGAATTTTGGCAATCATATGAGTACGGGATGGAATTGATAATAGGAGTACTGGATATTTAATCGCAGCACATAATAGATAATTTGAGAAAACTTGAAAGTTCTTTAAAAAATGAATAAGTGTCAAATTGACCACTGAACGTAACGTAATAGTGCAATCAGCCCACTCAACCTAAAAAATGTGCAATTACTCCACTTAACAATGCAAATCCCTCCAATTTCACCTGGGAGCCGATTCTAACCCTTCCTTCCGGTTGATTGCTGACATGGATGATGATATTGCGATATTTATTCTTTTCCTTTGTTTTCCTTTTATTCTAGCGTGTAAGAAATAAATCTAACAGTATAAAAAATCCCAAATCACTTCAACCATCGACGTCTTTGCTGTGTCCGGTCTCGCCGCCCCCCAACCTCCATCATCGTTGAGATTGCCACCACTCTCGACCTGGCCACCGTCCTAGCGTCCCGACGGTTCTCCTTCTCCTCGCCTAGCCAGTCAAACTCCACCATCATCATCATCGTCCATCAAGATTCTTCACGAAGAAACCTAGATGAAACTTGTGGTGCTGCCGGAGAGGGGAGAGGGGAGAGGCCGCATGCAAGAACGCTAAAGGTAGCTAACTAGCAGTGCTTAATCTTTTAGCTCTTGTTGTTGTCGAAGAAGAAGGAGAGCAGCCAGCGATGTGCGATCCTCCTGGCGAGGTGCTCTGCGCGTTTTACAGTCGATGGATTGGTGAGTTGAATCAGGAGTTTCAGCGCGCCGTCGAGAAAATTGCGTACTTGTAGGCGGCGGTGCCGATGATGTACAATGAGGTGCTCCGCCGCCCTTTTTACAGCCGGTGGTTTGGTGAGTTCAATCATTCTGATTAGGAGATTTAGCTTTCATTTTGCATAGTTTGAGTAGTAGTAATATGATCACTACGTACTACTTCTATGGTTGGAATTGGGGTGTTGAGGATTGGGATGATATCTGGGTTTGGGTGAGAAACTATTTTAACGTTTTGTCTACAAATGAGTTGTGCCATTATGTTGTTATTTTGTGGGGACTTTGGGAGTCCAGAAACAAGAAACTTTGGCATAATGTTCAGCTAGTCCCGAGGGAGGTGGTGCGGCAATCTTTTTACTATCTCCGTGAATGGCGAAAAATGTGAAACCTTCCGTGTGCTGTGATTGTAAGGGACTGCTTGGAGCGTTAGACACTGCCAATTACTGGAATGTTGAAATTAAATCTCTTTACTATCTCCGTGAGTTTAGTTTAATGAAGTTTTGTGGTTTGGTTTTCAAATTAAAAAAAAAAAAAACTTCTATGTAAGAAGGAGAGTAGCAGATGGAAGAAAAAGGAAGACATGTGTTAGTAGGAAGAAAAAGTGTTGTTGTTGTCGAAGAAGAAGGAAAGTAGCATATGGAAGAAAGAGGAAGACAAGTGTTACAAGAAAATGTGAAGGAAATGAAATAAAATGTCAGGTAAGCATCCACGTTAGCTAAGTAACCGGATGGAAGGGCTATCAACCGACTACCAGGTGAAATTGGAGCGATTTGTGCTGTTGAGTGGAGTAATTGCACGTTTTTTAGGTTGAGTGGGCTGATTGCACTATCGTGTTACGTTCAGTGGCCAATTTGACCCTTATTCCTAAAAAAAAAAAAAGGCAAGAGGAGTACGTATTGGATGGATAATTGAAGTATTGGATGGATCTGGAGTATTATTAATTTAAGAACTTGAGGGGGCCGTTTACTAACAGGAAATTTTCTCCAGTTTTCTAAAAATTTGAAAAACTAGAGAACAGAAAACAGAAAACATGTTTACTAGCACATTTTTCCATTTTGAAAACAGGAAACAATTTTTCAAATTTCAGAAAAACTGAAACACTATTAGAAATTGTTTTCTAAATGAAAAACATAATCATCTATTATTTATTAGACTATATGTCACTATAACCACATTTTCACCATTATCTACTTACATATTTATTCATTACTATGATTACATTTATTATCAATCTTCTTTTACTTATCATCATGTTCTATCTTTTCTACTTGCATTACTTATTTAAACATTATATATATTATATACATGTTGTTCAAATGAATATATTAAAAATATTTTAAATATTAACTCAAAAAATATTAATATTATCTAAACTAAATTTCATGTGAACTTAATAGGTTATTGGTTTGGATATATTTTTAGTTATGTTATATACAAATATAAATTTGATTCGGATATCAAATGTAAAATTTTTATATATATTAGACTTAAAAGTAAAAATTATATTTATTCTATTTAAACCAAATATATTTTAAAATATTTTAAATATAAGATCTAAAAATCACTCGAAATTAAACTTATGTTAATTTTATAATGTTAATCTAAAAAATAAATTTGAAAAAAAAGTGTTAGTAAACAAGTTTTATAAACAAAAAAACAAAGAATGAAAACTGAAAAATTTTAAAACAAAAAACAATTTTCTGTTAGTAAACAAGAATGTTCTCAAAAATTTTTATGATTGGAGAGGAGTATTGGATGGGCTTTGAGTATTGAATGGTTCATGCGTTGATGGTTCAATGTATAAATGTATGTTATTTATTATAATTTTTTTACAGGGATTTATACAATAATGATTTGAATGCGAAAGTACCTAGTTTTCTTAGAAAATTATCATTTTAAAAGCTTGTTTTGTTTAATTTTACCTGTAATATTTACTATTTATTAGTCAAATGATTTTTACTTTGGTTGTTTTCTTTATTATTTAAAATTAGTAGTTTTACCCGTACGTTGTACGGAATGGATTTTTTATAATATTTTAAAAATATTTAAATCGATATACAATTATATAAATTATACTCCGTAACAACGAATATTATATAGTGCAATTGATGAAATAGGTTGAATCCATTATGTTTTATGATATTATTCTTGCTTAAATTTCAGTAAATAATTGTCTAATTACCCGTGCTATGCATAGATAAAAAAAAGAATTCAATTCATAGCATTCAATTAACATATTTGATTTGTCAAAAAAAAAAAAGCATATTTGTTGTCTTACCTGTGCCTACTTTATTAACTGCGGACACATATTTTATTAGTATATAAATTGTGCAAACTTATACAAATAACAAATATATTATCATAATTTGTATTTAATTTTGAGATAAATTACAAATAAGTCATCTTACTATTTGGGAACAGGCAATTAGGCCATCGAACTTGAATAACCTCCAAATAAGTCACTGAATTCGAAAAAATAAAGCAATTAAAGCACTGAAACTGGAAAAAAGAGCAATTAATCCAATTTTAAAATATTTGGCTACAATTCCCGGCACCCGTGACCATTTCTAGCGACCGGAGAGGAAAATGGAAGAGAGGAAGAGCGAAGTGACACTTTCCGGTCTACTCAACTTCATCGACGGCCTCTGGTCCATCATTGGAGGACAAAGGCTCATCGTCTTCACCACCAACTTCAAAGAAAAGCTGGACTCGGCCCTGATTCGGAGAGGAAGAATAGATAAACACATCGAGCTATCATTCTGCGGATTCGAAGCGTTTAAGGTCCTGGCAAAAAACTACTTAGGAATCGAAACCCACGAGCTTTTCCCGACGGTGGGGCGGTTGTTGACCGAAACCGACATGACGCGCGGCGGATGTTGCAGAGAATTTGATGCCCAAAGCGGCTGAGGACGACGAGACTACGTGTCTGGAAAAACTGGTTGAGGCTCTGCCGCTCTGGAGAAAGCTAAGGAAGACGCGAGACTGAAAGCAGAGGAAGAAGAAGAGGAGAAGAGAATGGCGGCGACACAAGCAAATGAAGAGAAAAACTCGGAAGAAACCATGCGGCTGCAAATGGTGTGAAGGAAAATGGTCACGTTGAGACCAAGAAGACAATAATGAACAGAGACGGATATTAGCTCTAAAAACTCGTAAGAAACCATGGCGGCTGCAAATGGTGTTATCTTTCACGGCGGTTAGCTCTAAATCATACACATCTATCCAAGAAAATTAGCCATAGCTGCGCCATGCCTCGCCGGATATGGCTACCGGCGGTTGTCGTCAGGGTAGCGGGTGCCGGAAGTTGTCCCCGAAAATTTTAAAATTGATTTAATTGCACTTTTTTTTCAGTTTAAGTGGTTTAATTGTTTTATTTTTCGGAGTTCAGTAGCTTATTTAAGGTTATTCAAGTTCGATGGCCTAATTGGTTGTTCCCAAATAGTACATGGCTTATTTGTAGTTTATCCATTTAATTTTTGTGTATTCTAAAATATGTTATGAAATATATTAAAGATGTAATGTTTTAATATAATGTTTCATATTCTTTATTTGTTTTAATCTTATCCATTTATTAGATAATTTGAATAAAAAACACTTTTCTTTTTATATTATATAACATTGCTACAAGCATTCATAGCAAAATTCACATACATAGTAAAATTTTTAGAAATTCTGATATATTATTTACCATAAAAATTATTAAATTTTATATAGTAAAACTTGAAAGATAGTTTCGGCAGAAATTTGCAAACGTAGGATTCTATTTGTATTAATAGTAAAAAAAAAGGAGAATGCTCTAAATTTCATCCTTAATTATGTAATTTTTATCCAAAATAGTCCTTAGTCCAAACCAAAATAGTCTTGATTAGTCAAGAATTAAAATGGTAAAATTTTAATAGTCGATAAATTAAATCGGGTATTAACTAAAAAAAAAAGTAATTACTGGTAAACTGCAGTTTTGTCACCACTAGTTTCTTGCTGTTCTGATTTATGGTAATAAAAATTGGGATTAAGATTGGTTTTGCACGTTTATTTATGCTAATTAATTAATGGGACAGTTTAACACGATTGGTACATGCGGTAACACTACACTTTTTATTTGCCAAAATACAAACATTTTAGATGTATACATGATTTTATCAATTGTTATTATTAATATTAGTATTTCTACCCGTGAGAATTTTGTTTTTATTAATAGTATAGATTTATATTTTTGTGTAATTGTAATTTTGATATAATTTTTAAATATATTAATTTTATAAACTAACACTAAATTAAGATTCTGGACAACAAGACAAATTCTAAGAAGTTGCTAAAATTCATCAGTAAATAAATGTAGCGTAAAAAGAAGAGATGATAGCCTTTGGACACCTAACATCACAGAGTGCTAATGGATACTTTCAAAGCTATTTTGAATTCTTGGCACTACAAGCTCTATAGATAGAGTCATCCTAAAGCTTAACAAAAATAGTTATCAAGTTAACTATTACAGAAGCTATTCGAAACTTTCTAAGCATTAGAAACTTTAAAGAATCATTTAGAGTCTATTTAACATTTCTCTCAACAATTAAAAGGGTGATGATCTTTATTCAAGGTGACTTGGTGAATGATCATTAGAGTTGAAATATTAGGCAGTAAATAATGTGCAATTTTACAAATAAAGTCATTTGAAGAATTATTAAGGAGATATGGAGTAACCTAGTTGGCTTTGTTAGCAACAAGTGTGAATGACTACATTTCACTTGTATTTGTATCATACTGGTGAAATCCTCATTGTTATTAAAAGAAAGAGAGCGAAATAAAGAGTTTTTAAACCACTATAAAATATAATTTCAATCTCTTTTCCCTATTCGCTTTACTTTACGTCTTTACTTGTAAGTCAGATAAAAACTTCACACACATTTTTCGGATATAATTTGCGGGTCATATATGGGCCCGAAGTTAAAATTTATGGGCCATAATCCATTTCATAGTCAATAATAAATAAACAGTTGACTCTAGTTGGGCCTCAGATCCAAAAACGTTGAGCCCATCCGAGCTTATGGAGTCTTTAACCTAGTTTTATACCTTCATAGCTGCATCTCTCAGCGAAAGCTTCCCCAGAGAGAGCGGCGCTGCGAACAATGGGTATTGATTTCTATCTTCTAAGCTTTTGTTTTTTTGTGTTCATTTCAAATCTATAAGCATGAATGTGATGTTAATGATTTTCGGTGAAATTCAGGAGCCTACACTTACGTTTCGGAGCTATGGAAGAAGAAACAATCAGATGTAATGAGGTTCTTGCTGAGGGTGAGGTGCTGGGAGTACCGACAGCTTCCCTCCATTGTGCGTGTCACCAGGTCTACTCGCCCCGATAAGGCTCGCCGCCTCGGCTACAAAGCCAAACAGGTACCCTCATCTCGGAGACGTTTGTGTTGTAGTGCTTCGAATTATATACCCTATTAGGGCTCGTTATGTTTGATTGTTCCCATTTTCTCTGGATTATAATGTGTCGTCTGTAAGAAATGCCCTCTTGTGTTCTGTGCGTTTTGTTTCATAGCCTCTTAGTTGGCATAATAATTAAGAGCTTTTTCCATGGCCGTTTTATGTATTATGTGAATGCTTTTCAGTTTATCTAAACCAGAGTTGCTAAAGTCTATGTTGCCTTTTGTGTTCTTCATTATTTATATTTAGATTTTGTCCTTGGCTTACTTGATTGTTATGTTACTCAAACCTAATACGGAAGCAAAACATTATCATGTCTGCTTCCTAGTAAATATTACATTTTTTCTGTTAACTCTTCAATCCCTAAATTGCATTTTGATTTAAAAGTATTATATTTTTTTTTGTCAAAAGTTTCTTGATTATTATTAGACTTTTTCCCACAAGTATCTCTTTTAACCCTTAAATATTAGATTTTAATTTAAAAGTAATACATTTTTTCTCAAAATATCACACTTTTCTTCGGGATTACATTTCCATACAGTCTCACTAGAGAGCCACCCTTATATTTATGCCCCTTAACATATTTGTGTTTTTGTTTTTGTGGAAAATGATTTTAATTTGTTCACCTTTTGTCCATGCCTATTAAAGATTTTCTCTTGTGATATTTTGTGAGTTCTTGATTGATGCAGTGCTAAGTATGTTTGATCTGATCATTTTTTACTCCAAAGTGGATTATACTCATCTTTGACAAGTGACAACCTCCTTTTGTACTCCAAATTTGATGATATGCTTGTGATGTATAGTTATTGTTAGTTGTTCCGCTAAAGATTGTATATACTGATGCAATACCTGGTTTTCTGGCCATAATTTGTTTTCCCCAATCTTTCTAGGGGTATGTTATCTACCGTGTACGTGTGAGACGTGGTGGGAGAAAGAGGCCTGTTCCAAAGGGTATTGTTTATGGAAAACCCACAAACCAGGGTGTTACTCAGCTGAAGTTTCAGCGGAGTAAACGCTCAGTTGCTGAGGAGCGTGCTGGCAGGAAGTTGGGTGGCCTCAGGGTTCTAAACTCTTACTGGATTAATGAGGTTTAAACAGTACCTTGTCTCTTCTATTTCTGATATTGACTTATGATCCATGTTATATGAATACTACTAATAGTAACTGTTGTCGCCTAGGCAGCTGCCTAGGCCGAGTGGATTTTACCCTTCGGCTGACTAGCCAACCCGGCTCCCGAGTCGGCCAAACCCGGCTCCCGAGTTGGCTTGGCTGAGTTTTTTATTTTTTATTTTTTTTGGTGTGCGATGTGTACACTGCTGTGTTATTCTTATTATTATTACTTGCCCACCTAGGCACTAGGCACCCCCCTGGGGGACCAGTGCCTAGCGTCTTCTACAACATTGCTAATAGTACACTTTACTTTCATGTGTAGGACTCAACTTACAAGTATTATGAAGTGATCTTGGTTGATCCAGCCCATGCTGCTATCCGTAACGATCCTAGGATCAACTGGCTTTGTAATCCTGTCCACAAGCACAGAGAGCTTCGTGGACTCACCTCAGCTGGGAAGAAATACAGGGGTCTCCGTGGAAGGGGACATTTGCACCACAAAGCTCGACCTTCAAGAAGGGCCACCTGGAAGAGGAACCAGACACTGTCTCTCCGCCGTTATCGTTAATCCTGAAATCATTTTTTGTCGTTTCTTTTACCTGCCTGGTTTTGTTATGGGAATTATAGACTGTCTGGAAGAAAAAAAACAGTTGCAATCATTTTATCAGATGTCTTTGCTCTTTCTCCAGTGATGCTTTGATTGACTATAAACTCTGCAACATGGTAACTCCCTTGAGACTGTTTTCTAGTTAAGTTTTCCATTGACATTATTTTTATATCCTAGTACTAGTATTTTTTCTAAAAGTTTGTTTGCTGTTGGACAAAGTACTACCTATCCTCGTATGTTTCTGTTTCTACTTCTATGACAATATGGGTTTTTCCTCTTTTACTGTTGTGTTTGAGTGAGTGGTGTGATGGTATGTTATTATGTGTTGTTAAGGGCATAGTATCTAATTAAAGCATATTACATCTCAGTATTTAAAGAAGTTTCACATCGTGTTCTTGTGTTAGATAAATGAAAAAAAAAAAGAAAAGCTACAGGTGCGCGAACAGTATTATAATAACCCAAAGATGTATACCTTAGTATGAGTATAAGGTACTTGTTTTAATTCAAGTTACGGTGACAATTCAATTGTAAAACAACAATTTTTAGTATAACTTTTATCTGATGATCCTTCAATATTATCTAATGATGCTATTAGAATTAATTTTATTTTTGTCACACAAATCTAAAACTAAAAAAGAAAATAGAATTAACACTTTAAAACTAAAAAAGAAAAAAACTTAACACTTAAACTGAATAGGTCAAAATGTTTGTATTTAATGATTTTGTTGAAAGATAATAAAAAATGGTTGTGCTATAATAATATTAGGACTATTGGGAAATGTTTTGAAAAAAGGGGCTAAAAGTCGTTTTACACAAAACTCTAAACTAGAATAAACTCTTTTTTTTTGAACAACTAGAATAAACTCTAAAGTGATTTTGTTTACAAGTTAAAAAGTTTCTAAATAATTATATAAAAATAACACAAAAAAAAAAAACATTTATAAACAAAACAAAAAACAAATTTACATAAATCCCAAAACATAGCCTAGACAAAACTATAGGTTAAAGTATAAGTAAGTTACAACAACCCATGTTATTGTGTTGATAACAGAAATATATACCATAGCGAACTACAAGTACAACCATGGGTTTAACAAGAACGAAAAAGATCAAATATCCATCTATAAACAATAAAAACTTTTAAACATGATGCATTTGATTTCCATTTCAGTTTCTATCTTGGACCAATAGTGCTATTTTCTTGAGCAATAATAGGGGTGACTTCTATTACTTCTTCGGAATAAAATGTTTGAGCTTGCCTTTCTCTTCTCACTTTCTCAGTGGCCAAACATTCCTTCAGTTCCATGACAACGTAGTCCATGTTTGGTCTCCCAATTGGAATAGGAGATGCACATGCCATTGCAAGCTCTAATGCCTTCCACACGCAATTCACATCAAACTCCTCGTTCAACCTAGGATCAATAATTTTCTTAATGTCTCCAGTCTCTAAGAAAAGGCTAACCCATTGTAGAATATGTGATTTCTCATCATTCACTACGATCACTGGCCTTCCTGAGATCAACTCCAAGATAACAATTCCAAAATTGTAGACATCACTCTTTTCTGTCAATCTATGAGACTCATAATACCTAAAAAAAATAAAATTATCTCATCACTAAATGAATGAAACCTTAGTTATTAACTTGTATCTTGATATTTGATATTACTTAAAGCAATTAAATTGTAGAACTTATGTATTATACTCTGGATCAAGGTATCCTGGAGTGCCAACAACCCTAGTGGAAACATAGGAGCCATCTTCAATGGTAAAAACCCTAGACAACCCGAAATCAGATAATTTTGCTTGTAGTTTTTCGTTCAGCAGAATGTTGGTAGTTTTGACATCTCTATGAATTATTGGTGGTTTACAACCATTGTGCAAATAATCCAATCCTGATAGAGATTACAATTCAAAAATTAAAATAAGGTTAACAGTAAAATAACATCAATAGTAAATAATAATAGCAATAAAGAAATAATTGTGAATTATACAAAATATGGTCACGGGACATAACCTTGTGCAGCATCCACTGCAATTTGGAGTCTTTCTATCCAGCTCAAAACATGACTACTTTTCTCTGCATTAAGGAACATATATAAGAGATGTTCTTAGTATGACTTTAAATTGATTTTTTTAATTCAAAAATAATAAATCAAAGTATGTTTATAATTTGATTGAATTATCATAAGTAGTTTGAGTTAAAATCATATCTATCTTTATACCTAACAAAAAATCTCTTAGGTTCCCATTAGCCATGTATTCATAAACAAGAGCTTTGTGTTCATCCTTGTCACAATACCCAACCAGTGAAGTTAGGTATCGATGATGGACTCTTGTCAGAAGCTCAGCCTGTGACCAAAGTGGATCGGAGTAGTATGTGATTAAAATTAAAGTTTCTCTTTGTTTTATATAAAGGGGTAATAAAATATATTTATTTCATACCTCGGTTTGAAACTCACGATAACCCTGGATAGATGATTGAGAGAGTATCTTAACAGCCACTTGAATGTCCCCTAAACAACCATGATACACGGTTCCAAAACCACCTTTTCCAAGAACCCTTTCAAAGTTCCTAGTGATTTTTAGGATTTCCAAATAGGTAAAACTTCTATTTTTTGATTTCAAAAATCCATCTTTCTTATCAAATGTTTCACCCAAGCGCCCTATTTTTTAAAATTGAAACAATAAAAAGAAAAATGTTTATCACTCAAACAATAACTATTACAAGATACAAATAAGTGCATAGAAAAATATAATGACATTTTATTTCGACAAAGACCATTTAAAAAAAATCGCAAAATGAAAAGTAAAATAATGTGTGTTGTTATTATTTATTGAGAGTCACCCTAAAAAACCAACTCACGGTAACTGTGGAATAAAAAGGGTAAAATGATGAAATTTGTATGCATATTTTACATTTATTATCAAAACCTTTGATCATTGGGTAAACTTTTAAGATACCTCAATATCAATGTTGTAAAATTCAGCACTAGGTGGCCACCTAATTGAGGCGCCTACTAGCCGCTAGCTAGGCGTCCCTAAGCCAAGGTGATTTTAACTCTAGGCGACTTTTAGTCAATCGACCGACTAGGCACCCTAGGTGTCGAGTTGGGCGCCTAACTAGGCCGAGTTGGGAGCCTAACACGGCTGAGTTAGACGCGTAACTCAACCGAGTCGGTGCCCAACTTGGCCGAGTGGTTTTTTTGCCTGCTCGGCTGCTCTCTTCTATATTCTCTAGTCATGAACTCAACTAACTATCTAACATATATATGCAGCTGACTAGTTTGAATTGGGGGATTATAACAGTTTTAACAACTCTTAGCCTTGAGTGAAAAAAGTGGAGACGATATACTTGGATTAATTACTCGGCCGCCTAGGCGGCGCCTAAGCACTGCCTAGACTCTCTAGGCGCTAGGCGTCCCCCCGACACCCAACTAGCGCCTAGCACTTTTTGCAACATTACTCAATATAAATAATATTCAGGTGATAATATATTAATATGCGAGTAATTTTTAAATTGTTATGTTATGTAATAAGTTCTATATATGGCAACATAAATAGTTTTGTGACAAACGACCAAAATAAAAAACATATATAACATGTGTAATTAGAATACACAATATTGGCGGATATTTTGATTTAGAGTAAATTGTCATTTTGGTTCACTGACTATTGGGATCTTGTTAATTGCAATCCATGACTTTCAGAACTGCTAATTTCGTACCTTAACTATGTAATATTTTATCAATTTTGGTCACTCCAGCCAATTTGCCAGCCAAATTTTGCCGGAAAATTTTAATAGTTAAAATAATGAGAGTATTTTAGTCATTTCACATCTCTTTTCTTCTTCTCCAACAAATCCATCATTTGTTTTCTTCTTCTTCTCGGCGACTTGAGCTTCTCCACCACGTACACCTTCATCTCCCTTCTCAGGAATCGCTCTCTCCACGCGCCATCGCATTAGAGTTCACAGGCCAACCAATGCATCTTCACAGGTTTCTCTAGACGCATCATTGTCTAACGAAACCTCGTCGTCCGACCAAAACAAAATTGGCTTCATTATGATCGGCGCATGACTAGCTGAGAATGTCCATTTCGTCCTACTTGAAGCTTCCGACAGCGTTGGAGGACGCATTCGCTCCAACGTCATCGACGGCTTCATCCTCAATCGTGGATTTCAGATTTTCATCACGGCTTAACTATGAGGCGCTAGACCTTCGCAAGTTCTATTCGGGAGCTTGGGTTTACTACGACAATCGTTTCCACACTGTCACGGACCTTCAAGTCCCCGGAGAAGAAGAATGAAAAGATGGATTCGCCAAAGAAGAAGAAAAGAGATGTGAAATGACTACAATACCCTCATTATTTTAACTATTAAAATTTTTTGTCAAAATTTGGCCGAACTGGCCAAAATTGATAAAAATTGCATAGTTAAGGTACAAAATTAACAGTTTTAAAGTCGTTGATTACAATTAACAAGACCCCAATAGTCAGTGGACCAAAATGACAATTTAGTCTTTAAGTTATAAATATCCAACTAGACATTGTTGTAATATCTACAATGTAAGTATTGATATTATATTAAGGGTGTGTTCGTATATGGGAATCGGAATCGGCATTGGACTCAAATATTTAGTAATGGTAATGAGTTTTAGTGAAAGTATTTTGCATTTTTGATAATATGGTGGAATTGGTATGATTACCAATATTGTTGTTTCGTTATGTATGATCCTATAATGGGAATAAATGTTTTAAAAATACAAGAACAAAAAATCAAGACAATTTATTTTAATATAAAGACATCCAAAGCACCAATATGAATAAAAAAAATAAAAATATAAAAGCATTAATCCAAACTTAAAAATTAAATTACCAATTAAGAGGAGAATAATGGAATGAAACCTTATTTTATTAGGAAATGAGTTTTCTAAGCAATGGGGTAATCAAATCACATAGTAATTTTCTAGAAACCTATCAACCAAATTAAACAATAATAACAACACTGTTGCAAAAATCCCCACCTAGGCCGCCTAGAAACCCGCCTAGGCGCTAGGCGCTCCTAGACCGAGGCGAATTGCTCCCTAGGCATCCGCCTAGGTGGCTGGCCGCCTAGCGCCTAACTCGGACGACTAGGCCGAGTTGGTGGCCGACTGGACCGAAAATGGCCGAGTTAACTCGTCCAACTCGGCAGAGTTAGTCGAGTTAACTCGAGCGAGTCGGCCTTGTTAATTTTATTATTATATTTATATATATTTAAATTTATTTATTTATATAAGTAATAGAAGTAAGAGAGATATATATAATATAATATATGACATACACCCACACACATGAATTATATTTTTGTTTTTATAGGTCGCCGCCTAGAACCGCCTAGGCGCCGCCTAGACTGCTTAGGCGCTAGTCTACTGCAACCATGAATAACAATGACTTTGACTTCTATTCCTGATAGTTAAACCTATGAACTAAATGTGACTTAAGAGTGAATTGAATGAACAATATACTAATTGAATTTTGTTATATTTACCTTGGTTTGTCTTCCTTTTACGTCGCCAAAAGAGAAGCAAGCCAGTCAAGAGGATGAACGTTGGAATAACTGATGTAACCACTGGAATGACAAATTTCTTTGATGTCTTTTTGCTATCACAATTGTTTGATTGACAAGAACTGTGTGGCGCTGTATCGTCGTAACCTTCAATTCTAATCATTTTCAATATTGTGGTAATTAATTAGTTTTTTTAAAAAAAAAAAGGTAATTAATTAGTTAAATTATTAGTTTTGGAGTGTGTATCTACAATGTTATACACAAGTACTATGCGTAAAAGTAACTTGATTATTAGCCAACGATAGCTTCAAGAAGGCAAACCTTAGTTTTAGTCCATATTTGGTTCTTTCTATAAGTTCTTGTGGAATTGGACCCCAAAATTGATTTCCAGTTAAATTTCTGTAAATGATAAAAAAAAATCAAAATATATAATATAATTTAATTCTTTAGGGCAATACTAATATGCATAGTTATTACTCATTTAAAATATTTAACAACTATATTTACCACTATGTAAAGAAATTTAGCCACTTACAAGACTTTCAAAGATCGCAATTCACTTAGAAAGCTAGGTAATTGGCCAGTCAAGCTATTATTGGATAAATCCCTGTAAAAGTATATATATATATATATAATATATATATATATATACACAACAATAACATACAGTTATACATCAAAGCATAAAAAAACCTCACTTTTATAAATAGGGATTGGGATCTTGTGAGAAGACCCTTTCGAGTAAAACTATAGATTGATCTCAGCCTTTAATATGAAGAAGATCAACGGCTACAAAGTAAAGAAATCTAGAAAAAATGCGGTGACTTTTCTATAAATATTTTCAACTTTGAAAGTGTAGCATGTACAATCACAAAGTGCACTTGATAAATTTGACGGAAGTGGATGCGCATTTGGTCACCGACAGTTAAATTTGAAGGAAAATTTTAAAAATATTTAAAATTTGAGGGGTAAATTAGGAAATTCACATTTTATTCTTTTTATTATATCAAAATCATTTTCACAACATTATTTTTCACTTCTTAGTCTCCTTTTTCTTTTAAGATAATGATAAAGTGTTTCTTTGTTTGTGCTAAGTTTTAAGTTTGTTATACGAGGGTCGAATCCTAAAAAGTCATACTAAATTTATTAAAATATTTCTAGAGAGAGAGAAAAATAATCGAATGAGGCCACCTCTTCCTGTAAGTCCCATAATATCCTTTATAAATGCACATAAGCTACTATATGAATGGACATAGATATATATATATATATGTATATCAGTTTTTTGTGCTTACAAGTACTCCAGGGATGTAAGATCGGATATGCTAAGAGAAATGTTGCCGGCCAATCTACTTGCGGACAGATTCCTAATAATTCATCAATGCAAACAATGCTTTCACAGTTCAATATATGCAGATATATCAAATATTATTTGCACATATAAAGTAGTTAAGTAGTAATTAATAACTCGCAAAAACTCGTGTGAGACCGTCCCACCGTGAGACGAGTCGGGTCAATACGCAAATGTAATACTTATATGCACAAATGTCACACTTATATGCTTGTAATACTAATCATGAATAAAAATTTTGTTACTTATAAGGGTAAATGTAATACTTTAAGAGAAAATACAATACTTTTACATTTCGATTTAAAAGTATTACATTTTTCCTCAAAAGTATTATATTTGCCCTTATAAGTAACAAATTTGTATTCTTGATTAGTGTTATATTTGAGCATATAAGTATGACATTTGCACATATAAGTATGACTTTTGCATGTTGCTTTAACCAGACCCGATCCGTCTCACGAATAAGGATCCGTGAGACGGTCTCACACAAGTGTGATTAGTAGTAAAAAAAATAATGTTAAAAAAAAAAAAGTAAAATTAATGTTGAGTAAAGGTTAGAAAGAAAATTAAATGTGTAAATAGTATTAATTCACGGGCATATAATAAATATAGGAAAATAATAGAAGCTTACAAGTGTGTGATGATAGGAGGATCATAATCATTATTATATCTGCAACGAAGCCCTTCCCATAAGTATGCTTCAGGTAGACAAGGATCTCCCACCCAATTGTCTCTCTTCAACCTATAATTTGACTTGATATTCGCCATAGCCAACACTAAATATTTAAAATTTTGGAAAGGTACATGGGAGAGGTGGTTAGCCATGGTTGACTTTGAGAATTTTAAAAGTGCATTTAGTAATTACGGAGTATTAAAAAAGAAAAAAAAGTTTCTAATATACAGTTTTAAAATTAAAATAGCAAGTAGAAAACAAATTATATATATATCATTCTCACCAATTACCATCATCGTTACTAGCTTCTTTAAAATTACATATTTCTATTTTCACTACATGCCTACTTACATCAAAATGTAATGTTTTTACATCGAAATGTAAAATAAAGTATTACATTTCTTTCAAAAAAAATTTTGTTTTAAAAAAAAAAAAAAACATTTCTTTTAAAACTATTGCATTTTCCTATAAGCAATAAGTATTTTGTTCATGATTTAGTATCACATTTGCTAGTATAAGTATTACATTTACATATTGACATTACCTGACCTGACCTGAGTCTCACGGATAAAAATTCATGAGACAGTTTCACACAAGTATCTCCCTTCTTTGTTGAATTAATTTGGTGGGAATGGAAGATGCCTTAATCATGTTCCATTGTTTTTTGTATCACCTTCTTGTATGCTAAGTTTCAACTAACAGTTTCTCATAATTAAAATCTCAAATATTTTATGTTTAAAAAAAATCTCAAATATTTTAAAAAGTTATGCAATCTCAATATAGTGAAAATATAATGATATTAAATGTTGAGATTTGAGAATTAATATATATAATATATACTTACCCTCAGTTTCGCGAGTTTGTGATTTCAAGAATCTTTTAACAATGTAGATTTCCATGGCGTTAATGAGCGGTGGGAGGTTGGAACTCTGAGTCTTGAGGAGGGTAAGATTCCATTGTGCTTTGCTTGTTGCACTTTCTGGATATATAGTGTCGATGCTAAAATACGCTGGGGAAATTGGCTTGTCAAACCAGAGCTTATCGTCGTTGGTATAAATTTTGAACTCTCGGGATTGGTTGGCTAGCAGCCTCGTTACCTCGGCAAAATGCAGGTACACGTAATAATCCATTGTCGGGTGTTTCGGGTCCCAAGATATTGTCAAGTTTTCCTCTGCCGTTTCCTTTGACACGGCTGTTTCCATGACTTTGGAGGGCACTTCATAGCTATTCTCATCAACTTCCTCGTTTGGGTTTGGTGGTATTGGGCTTAATGATATGAATTTTGGACTAGCGTCGTCATATGGGAACCATAGGCGATCTCTCTTATCATCTGGGTACCTGCCCAACCATCATCAAATTCGCAAATTATACGTACACACATGCAAACTTCTAATTTTACAATGCAACTACGTATTTCACACTTATCATATTTATTATAAAACTAATTTGTCATTTTTCTCTTTATTTTTTGAAACATTTAACCATAGATCTATTCAAATAGATACACCATATCAATTATCACTCTTTACTTAGGAGGATGTTCTCACATGGACCCTCTCACCTAGAGTGTTGTTCTCATATGGTTTTGATTATTATACCATTATTTGTAAAGTGTTATTTTGGACATAAATCATTATTAGAAATTAAATTATTGTATATGGCATATATATATTATTATTTAATAAGTCTGAAAATGACATAATTTTAAATTTCAAAACAAAAGTGTTTTTATGATGAGTGAGAAAATACTTCTCTCTCCCCCTCTCTCTATATGTGTGTGTGTTCTAATTTTTTTAAGACTATGAACCGGATTAGGGTTTCTTTTTCCCTAATTGTTCGAATGAATCAATTTGATCTAAATTTTAATTAAATTGAACCAATCTAATTTAAAGAGTAAATGGGTTAATGACACGCTAAGCTGGACTGACCTAAATTTGCCTATTGCAGTAGTTATATTGTGGACCATGATTCATATATCAATATGTATCCAAACACATCCATATTTTTTTTCCTTATTCTTTTTTTTTTCAACTTAAATTTATTGTTCTTTTTTTTTTCTTTCTGATTTAACAAATAATATTAATGTAAAAAATATATCATTAAAACGATTTAATTAAAATATTTTAAATGATACCTATATTGATATAATTTTATTTTCAATTTTTAAAATATAAGTACATAAAGTCATTAACGTAATTGTTATGTACATTAAGTTGTGTTTTTATGAACATATAAATGGAACATTATGAACATATATAGTACACGATGAATGCTATTAAACATGATAAATCTGTAGTATAATTTTTATGTACATTAAAACTTAAACTTTTTTTTTTTTATGAGCATATAGAAGGTGCACTATAACCCTATTATAAAGTACATGGAAATACATATACTATACCTTTAGTTTAGTATATATAAACATTAAAGTGTAGGTTTATGGACACAGAAGAAATATTATATGTATAGTAAATGATACGAGTAAATGCTATTAAACATGATAAGTCAGTAACATAATATATATATATATATATACACACACACACACACGTATATTAAACTTTGTTTTTTCTAAATAATATACAGAATGAATTTTATGAACCTACTATAAAGTGAATAAAAATATATACGATTCACATTTAGTTTATTTAGTGTTTATAAAACAAACATTATGAACATAATAAACATAATAATAATAATAATAATAATTTTATTAAATAATGATAATATAATGAGGTAATACCATTTTTTTTGAATGCAAGTAATACCAATTTAGTCATTGACTATAGTTATTTTTCTTGATTTAGACTTTTTGTACTTAATTGGGTCTTGAACTTCAATGGTTTTACCTAAAATTGAGTCCTCTGTATCTGTTGGCTGTTAGAATCAAGGACTAAACGGAGAAAAATTATCAAGCTATCCTAACAAAGGATCGGGCTCAATTAGGTAAAACTTTCTAAGTACAAAATTAATGATGGGAACTAAATTAAGATCAAAATTAAGATCAAAACGTCATTCAAGATCAAAACGAGAAAAATTACTCAAGTCGTGAACTAAATTAAATTATGTTTACACTCCCACATGAATGATGGGAGTGGTGGATGATGGGAGTGGGTTCGGGCCTGGAGACAACTATTGACTCTTCGTGCTTTAGTAGGTTTAGAAAGTAGCTATAAACAGATACGCAGTGAATAAGGAATTGTGGAGTTACCTTATTATTGAATGCTTATCCTCGGCACCGTAGTTGTACCGTTTGAAACCAACCAACGACTCATTCATAGCGACGGATGCATTGGTGGGGTAGGCGTCGTCTTTGAGTGGCCGTAGCTCAAGTGCCGAAATGAATGGCGTGCCCTGGTCGGTGCACACGAGGCAAACCTTCAAGATATTGGAGGACGGAACGTGCACGATCTCTTTCCTTACCACATCCAACGGGCCTCGAAATTGCACCCGATCCCACATTTCCACCCCTAGATGAAGCTCAAAACTGGGGGTCTCATTCTTGCCGTCGTAATTCCCGTACAAGAAACTGGCTCGAATCAGCACCCTCTTCCCTTTCACCACCTGTTCAGAAGAGCCACTTAAGTCGTAGCAGTTTCGATCCCCTTCGGGGAAGCTCCGGACTGTCCAGAGATGCTTGTCGATGTGGTCCGTGATGTAGCTTTTTTGGATGTAGGAGCTAATGCCGGTGTCAGATTCTAGGAAGCCTGCATCTGGCCAGTAATCTAGGCCGCCGATATTGTAGTCGGAGTAGCTAGCTCCTTCTGCTAATCCGCAGTCTATGCTTATGAACCCATCTGCATGCGGGCCGGCCGACCAAATTATAACATGAATCATATATGATTAAAACATCGATCAGGTAGATGTCGAAGCTAATTAAGGTAGTTGAAGTAATTAACCTGGATTCCAGCCGTTGACGACATTTGCATTTGCTAGAGCAAAACAACAAAGCAGTAAGACTTGAAGAGAAGCTTTCATCGCTAGCCCTGCGTTATCCATTACTTTCAGCTAGCTTAATTGCTGCTTAACTTGCTTCGATCTACACCCAAGCAATATATAGATGGATCATGGGTGAGGACTAAGCTAAGGACAGTACTTAATTAGAAAGTCTTTTTTTTTTTTTTTTTTGAGTACTATTGACATATCTTTTCGTACATACTTTCTCAACCTACTAAAACACAAAGAGTCAATATCCCGATCTATGTAGGTCGACGACAACACTTGAATATGGTGGCGATCGCAATGCTGACTACGTCGATGGCAACACTTGAGTACGGCGGCGTTGGAGGAATACGACCGTACTCTCGTTGTTCGCCTAGTGAAGCTATGAAGGAGCCGTGAAGAAGATGACGTTGATTGACTTGAGTCTTCGATGGAATCCTAACAATTAGAACCGACGTGTAATTAACCTAAAGTCCTAAACCAATTAAACCGGTTGAAATCGGAAAAATAACAAATTCTTGAGTGTGCTTCTTCCATTACTTTTCTAAAAAATTTCCCCCTTTACCGCGAAGGCACATTTTTTAGCATTTAACCGTAGGTTATGTTTCTCCATAACTTGAAAGCTTGCGGCAAGGTCATCCGCGTGGGTCTCATCTTTGAGACTTTTCACGAGCATGTCATCCACGTAGGCAGCAATGGATTTTCCCAATAGATCATTCCCCGCGTGAAAATGAGGGACTAGATGATGGGGGATCGGATAGGTTAAAGGCTCGGTACTCGAAGCTCAACGTAGGTGCAAAGGACGACCAAAGAAGGGGAAGAAAGGGCTCGAAGGAAGAGAGGATGACATGGCTGAGGTCGGCCGGTGATAAGTCGGTCGGTGGGAGGATATTCAGCGGACTGTTCGGCGGGGTTACATATAAGGAAGAGTTTGATAATGAAACGAATATGCTTGGTGGATCCTTAGGTGACAAGGCAGCTGAAGATCTTAGACTGAGAGTGATTGAACATAGCTATTGAAACAGTTGATTACCATGGAGGAAAGGTCAGACCAACCTAGAAGGGGTCGTGGTAGGAGAGGCGGCGTAAGAAAAGCGGTGCAAGAAAGGCGAGGCGAGGTAGGCGGATATAGAAGTTTCCTAAAGAGTTTGGCGGTGGACGGCAAGAGATACGGAAGGAAGGTCGAGATAGATTAGGAAAGTACCTAAAATATGATAAAGAAAGAGTTCTTAAAGTAAGTTTCCTAAGGGAGAAATTCCTTCTAGCTTGTATAAATAGGAGTTCTAGGTCCCAAGAAGAACAAGCAATCTAGCACACTTATAAGCAACTTATTGTATTCAAAGGCGATTAAGCAATCCAAAGAGGGTTGAAAGGTTACTCTAATTTTCTAGTAACGTTGAGTCGATTTTCCGGTGGTGTTGGCCTGCCGTTCGGCCATTCCATGGGAGATAAAATCAACAGGCACCAAAGACAAGGGACTTCTGGTGGAATTAACTCTTTATGAAATTAAGAAAGAAAGATTGGTAGAGGAGATGGTATACAAGGTTATTACACACCTTGTAGCAAACAATCAACTTTTTGATAGCAGGACTCAAGTCACGGCCAAGCAACACAAATTGTAGCATACCAAGTAGCATACTTTGGAGCAAAAATTGTAGCAAGACAAACAACTCACTTGGTAGCAAAGAAGTGTTTAAATTAAAAAGGAAAAAGTGTCAAATAGGCCACTGAACTTATCGCTTTTGTGGAATTGGGTCATTGAACTTAAAAAGTGTGCAATTCAACCATCTAACAAGCAAAATTTGTGCAATTGGACCATTTTTACAAAAAATTTCTAGTAAAATTCAATTATATTACTAACATATATGTATTAAGAGTGTCATTTTCTTCTACCATACTAGTTGGGAGTCAACATTGAAATGTTTTTAACTCAAATTGAATTAAAATTTTTTGTAAAAATGGTCCAATTGCACAAATTTTGCTTATTTGATGGTTGAATTGCACACTTTTTAAGTTCAATGGCCCAATTGCACAAAAGCGACAAGTTCAGTGGCCTATTTGACACTTTTTCCAATTAAAAATTAAACACATTCAATCAATATCTAACCACATGAAGTCACAAGTCTTGAAGATCAATGAGAAGGATTAAAGGATCAAAACACATCAAGATACGAAAAAAGTGTTGGGGTGTCGAGACATCTGCAAATAATCAAAGCTACGTGAAAGAGAGCATCAAAGTTAAAATCTTCAAGTTCATAGTACTTCATAGAAATATCTAGAAAGAGAGACTAATCTCAAAGTCTCTGAGAGTTTGAGAGAAAAGAAAATTTGTATTTTCTTGTAAACAAATTCTCTACTGATTATAGATAGATGGAAGAGTAACAAGGGGGGGCGGAGCTTGTGAAAACCTAGGGAGTGCTGGCTTTGTGCGAAGCACTCGTGTTATAGAAGTGCTGAGTTGGTGAACTAGCACTTGGTTGTTCACTATTGTATCTGGGTGATTGAAAATAGTGAATTACTCTTGGAGATAGGAGTAAAGTGAAGTAGAAGGATTACACGCACTACCTTCGAACCACTATAAAAATTCTCTCTCTTTACTTTACTTAATATTTTCACGACGTACACTTTGTTTTGCATGCATGATATATATATATATATATATATATATATATATATATATATATATATATATATATATATATATATATATGTATGTATATATATATCTCTTCACACACAACTTATATACATTTCTATCATATGTGTTGGACCACTTCACAAGCACTTCATCTTCGAACATAACACTTTATGTACATTTATTTCGTTGTACACTCTAAATTAGTTTTTCATTAATCTATTTTACTTTGAGTTATTTTTATAAAGTGTTATAAATTTTAAATTGCTAGAAAAGTCTATTTAACCTCCCCGGCCCCCTCCCCCTCCCTCTAGACTTTTCATCACCCAATCGGGACCAACAACCATATAAAAAGATATATTTACAACACTTTCCATTGGCCATTATCTTGTCATACTTATGTCTTGTTAAAAATCTCGCTATGAAAGAACATCATGGCATGGAAAAAGCCTAGTCGAAGAAAAGATTACATGATGTATGTGTAATCATGTATTACACCGGTTGCCTCATTAAAACTCCAAACCAAGAGAAACTTAGTGGAAAAAAATCTTAGCTAAAGGGAAAGGAGTACAACTATAGGATTTCATAGCATAACTTTCGGGCGGGGGGGGGGGGGGTTGTTCACAGAATGTGAGATTAAATTACCTCTTGAAAGGTAATGCGAGATTTTGAGAATGTAATATTACCTTAGGTGAGAATTTGAGAACTGCATGAGTGCACACAATCTAGTGACCCGTACAGATAAGCAATCACTACATCTATCAACTGCATATACAAATTCATTTTCACTGTTAGTGATATCAAGTAGCGGAACGATGTGCCATCAATAACAAGAGATTTGTCTGCTCAAAATCAATACCGGGTCTCTACATAAACCTTTCAACTATTAGTCTCGCTTTTTATCTAACCACCTTATTATTTTTATTCCTCTCATGCATGAACACCCATTTAGATCCGACTAAGATCACATCTCTTGAGGTAAGTGCGTTAGGACCAAATATTATCTTTTTATTAAGCGAATTAAGCTTTGCCTCAATCACCTCTTTCTATTTTAACCAGTCAAAGCATTTTTAACACTCTGTTATTCATTTCAGTTCTAGATATAGATTATCATATGAAATGGTAACGGAAACCACATAGGCAAACATATATGTTGTTGGCGACTGCTAAATTTCTATTTTAAGTTTCTCCTATATCAACAAATTTGTAACTGTTATTATGTATGTTCACATCAACAAGATCATTATCATTTCCCAATATATTTTGATATGGATGTTTTGCATTCCTTGTATTGGTCTTATTTGGAGCACATGGAGATTCACTAGGCTCTTCGTCTTCAAGATGATTAGAATCTTTCTAGAGTGGCTGAGATGTTTTACCAACTCTGGTTACGTTTTCTGTGGACATAAATATTTTGCACTAGTTAGTCTCCCACGTTTCTGGTGATATGGAGCATCAATATGTATAATTAGTCCCATTGGCTCTTTTACTTTTGACGGAGCATTCTTACTAGAGTTATGAAACCTAGTCACTCCTCTATTATCAGTAAAAACATCTGACGGGTTATTTGCTAAATTTTGTAAATTAATTATCTGTTGAACTCTTAATTCAGTTTGACTAGTACATAAGTCTAGGTACTAAAGATCTTTTTCATTCAATGAAAGTTCTAAGAATTTTGTTAAATGAGAACTTTTATCCCCCCTAGTACTAGGAAATGATCTTCATAAAAATGCAACCAGCATACCTAGTAGTAAATGGATAGCTTGTCATGAGTTTTAGGTATTTAATAATAGAGGGAGATTCATAACCAACATATATACTTACGTTTCGTTGTGGCCCATAGACCTACAATGTATAGGTGGTATAGGGGTATAAATTACATACACAACCAAATACACTCAAATCCGAAATATCTGCTTCTGTGCCACATACTAGTTGTAAGTAGGAAATCATGATATACAGTGGGCCGAAGTTGTATTAACACTGCAACATGTAATATTGCATGCCCCCATCCAACTAGTAACAGGTAAACTAAACTTCTGTAACAATAGTCTAACAATTAATTTAATATGTTTAATCAGAGATTTTGTTAGACCATTCTGAGTGTGGACATAAGGTACAAGATGCTCCACTTTGATGTCTAAATTCATAAAATAATCATCGAATATCAATGATATGAATTCCCTAGTGTTACCCATTCAATTTGAGTTAATTGGATAATCATAAAATTGGGCATTTAATTCAATGATATTCGCAAAAAATTTAGCGAATACTTTATTATATTTTTAATTTAGTGGATTGTAGATCGACTAACATAATTCCAACAAGTGGAAGCTTTAATAAGGACCATAAAATGTCTGAATGGTTTAGATGATGGATTAATTGGTCTACAAATGTCGCCATGTAATCTTTAAAGAAAAACAATCGATTCATGCCTAATCTTAGTACATAATGAGCGCGTGCAATAAATCTCCTTTCAGACAATCGACGCATGTATTCTGATATGGTGAAAATACATGAGAGCTAGAAAAGTTATGTCCAACTAAATTTGAAATAATTCAACCCATCATATTTTGTCAAAATGACCCAAATAGTCATGCCATGTTAACATTCTGGTTCTTTGAAATCCTATACACGGATTGAAAGCAGTGGATGGAAAGGAATGTAGCCATTTATAGCATTCAATGTAACGGATTTTCCAGGTTGACAAACTTAAACATAGATAATCCATAGAGTCATTTCCATTTTTGGTCCTACTGCTATTGAGGCATTGCCAATTTTAGTCCACTTCATTAATTTTTGCCACATTGCGGCTAGTCTTATTTAGTCCTTGCCACTTTTAGTCCATCGTTAAAATTTTTGTCAAATAACCGTCCAAAATAGGGGTATTTTGGTCTTTTCATGCTTTAATAATCTCCTTTACCCTTTGCAGTGGTTTTCCTTACACATTTTCATCCAATGAAGAGGTCCGACGAAAGCAATGGCTTTGTAATGTGGCTCACATGGCTTTCGCCGGGCCTCTTCATTGGATGAAAATTTGTAAGGAAAACCACTACAAAAGGTCAAGGAGATGACCAAAGCATGAAAAGACAAAAAATACCCCTGTTTTGGACGATCATTTGACGAAAATTTTAACAGTGGACTAAAAGTGGCAATGACTAAATAAGACTGGTCGCAATGTGGCAAAAATTAATGAAGTGGATTAAAATTGGCAATGCCCCAATAACAGTAGGACCAAAAATGAAAATGACTCTAATCCATATATAAAGAATAAATACAAGCCAAAAGTGTACAAAGTGTTGGAATTTTAGCTTTAAAATGGCATTTAAGTGGTTATTTTGTAGTACAAATATATGTGGAGTCAATTTCAGATTTGGGCCAGGTCAATGTGGATTCGAATTCTTTGTAGTGAGAAGAAGATTTTGATATATTGTACGCTCAAAACGGATAATGGGTTAATGAGAAATTGACTCTCAAAATAGATCCATTTGAGTTGAGAAAATAATGGATGTGGGAAGACTTTGTCCACATTGATATGGAAAGTGGGTTTCCACCCATATATATATATCCCAAAAGGAAATCCAAAAAACTATTCGATCCCTAACTGAAAAGTATATATGCAATTAAGAAAAATCATATACAATAAAGATAGAAGGGCACATGATAATGACCATATAAAGAGATATATTTACAACATAAAACTATTTTTATATATGTAGATTTTTTTTTTGAAGAGTTCAACTTTGAATATTTAATGGTATATGATGTAGAAAATTTGAGACATTATGCTTTTAAAATTGTTATGTTTTATTAAATAATATATTTTCAAACTCACTAAAATTGGGTTAGGTTAGACTTTTTCTTGGTTTGAAATTTATAATTACTATAAAAATAAAACTATTTAACATTAAATTTCCATAATTTAAAGGTTTGCTTTGAATATAATTATCACAAAGCATAAACATTTTAATTTGCTTCACCAATAAGCATTTGTAAAAATAGATTTTTATTATAATGCTTTCAATATTTAAAAACACAATATGTACCATACATGTTATATCATATATTTTTGTCCCTTTTTGTGTGCTAATAAATGTATATATTTTACTTTAAATGTTGTAGATTTCATTTTATTAACAAGACTATGGCTACTACAATTTTGTTAGACAAAACTACTCTTACACTATTATAATTCAATTATTATTTAATAACCCTATTACTATTACCATACACTTACATCTATAATATATTTTACTATTATTCTTTAATTGAAATTTTATTAAAATCATCATATAAATTTTTTAATTGCATATTATATTTTAATTAAAAAATTATGAATGTTAAATCATGTGTATATAATACATATATTATTTCTGTATATATAACAATATATGTTGGTGTTAACTTAATATTATAGATATTTTATTTGCCAAAAAAAAAATATTATAAATATTTTAAAAATTTATTTGTAAATACAAATTTTATGAAAATTATGTAAATTATTATTCAACAAAAAATATAAATGCATTTTCCTATATTATTCAAATATGATAATTAAAATTTATCATTTGTGAAATATAATTTGAACTAGTTTTTAAAAATTATTTTTATTTAGCGATATTTTAATATTGTGTATGAATTTTTGCGCATCGCGTGTACAAAATACTAGTAGCTAATATATGATATTTATGGATAAAAAGTAAAAAAAAAAAAAAAGTTAATGCATCTTTCATCTAATGACGAATTTCACAAACGTCATTTATGATAGAACAAATCAAATAATTTTGTGCAACTTACATATTAGAAGTTCAATTCTGTCATTATTTTGACAAGGTAAAAAATTTTAACAACAAATGTTTTCTATATTCAACCTCTGATTTTCTTTGCACTATATGATAAGTCAACTAGTATGTAGTTGCCAATATCTAATTAACTAATGACAGTTATTACAATGCATTATTTAACGTATGCATGTATTTGACTATTTCTTTGATTTACGAGAAAGATCATAGTCGCTATATTAATGTGCATTCTAGATTTTTAGGTGAATGTCGCTTTAGCTTGTGGCTCTGATCGATAAAAGACTATAAAAAGTTAAATCAGCATAGATTGTCCATATTTGGTACTACTATTCCTCTTACTAGTGCTTAGTAGTCAGATCTAAGGTTTTGTTTCGGGTTGTAATTTTGGATTGACTTATTCGTTTTATAAAAAATAATTTAAAACAAAACATCTTAAGCAGCAAACATTGATGAAGATAACTCTGTTACCGGCCATCCGGGTGCAAAAGAGCCAATAGCCTAATTTTACTAAAAGTTTAATGCGTCTAATTAGTCTTAAGTGGTTAGTCTTCATTGATTGTTTAATTCTATTTTTATGCCATTATATTATAAGGGAAAACGGTTTACAAAAATTACAAGGGGTATTTGGTAAATAATTGTTAACACAGTCGGTGCTCGCAAAGCTTCCACGGGTCTGGCCAGCGCCGGGGTCTCATTCGCGATCACCTGGGACGTTGGTTGGTCGGGTTTACGTCAAAGATCGGGCATACAACTAGCTTCAGAGCAGAGCTATGGGGTATCGTGAGGGATTGAAACTGGCGCTAAGTTCTGGCTACACCTCTGTCATGGTCGAAACGGATTCGGAGGCTGTGGTCAAGGTTTTCTCCCAGGATCCTGCCAACTCTCTGTTAATGGACACCCTCATTGTGGACTGTAACTTCCTCATCAGACAACTTCAGGACTTTAAATTGCAACACGTCCTTCGTGAGGATAACCAATGTGCAGATTTTCTTGCGAATCAGGGGCAATCGTCACCTTGGGGCACCACCATCCTCGAGACTCCGCCCGTAGACCTTGCCAACCTCTTGGATCATGATGCGAAAGATGTCTCCTTCAGGCGTATTCGTTAACTTCGGGAGTCCTTGGACTCCTTCCCCCACCAAAAAAAACATTAGCTGATGGTAGAAAAATGTTTGGTAAATTAGTTGTTATTTGATAGTTAATTACATGCAAAATGATTTTCTCAAAAAGCTTATTGAAAAAGCTTTTTTGAGCAACTTTTTGAATTTTACTTTAATATTTTGAAGCAATAAATTGTTACAAAAAACTAATTAACCGAACACTCATATTGATTGTTTAACCAAGTCAAACAACTAATAGTGATTAAAGAGAAAAGTGTCAAATTGGCCTCCTAAGTCGGGTGGATAATGCAATTAGGCCGCCTAACTGAAAAAAGCTCCATTAGAGCCCCTTAAACCTGGCAAAAAAGTACAATTGAGTCCAACATGACTTGTTTATCTGGTCAAATTCAGTTAAGGGGCCTAATTGCACTATCTACCGACTTAGGGGGCCAATTTGACACTTTTTCATTTTTATTTTATTTTTCAAAATAAATATTTTTTATTAATTAAAAATATTAATTATTTTTAAATATTTTTATAAAAACGGAAAATTACATTTTTCGTCCATAGATTATAGGGTAATTGTAAAATTCGTTCCTAAGTGTTGGTCATGTTTACTTTTTTTCCCATTAATTTTAAGTTTTTTCTAAGTTTTGTATAGACTCACAATTTTATTCCACTAAATTTTAATTATTTCTTTATCTACAATCATTCTAAAAATTATAATTATAATTATAATTATAAATTTGATAACAATATTATTGGTAATTATAAATTTAATAATAATATTATTTAAAATTAAGAAAATTTAATTAATAATTATAAATTTAATAACAATATTATATTATAAAAACAAATAAAATTAAAAGTTAGAAAAAAAAGAATGTTAATAAAATTAAATTAAAATTTTAAAAATACAAATAAAAATAAGAAGCTGGCCATTGCAAATGCAACGGCTAGCATGTTTTTAATTTAAAACAAGAAGTTGGTCGTCAGGTGGTGACAACTCTCAATCGCCCCAGCAGGCGCGTGGGTGGACAGTGAGACGCAATTTCTGACAAAATGCAAACTCTTGCAAGAAAACAATCTACGAAAAAATCCCACCCCACATCAAGAAAATATCAATCCAATTTTTTTGTACTGTTTCAAAAACCCTCCAAAATCTATTGATATGAATGCTTTAATTATTGTACAACTGGCGACATTCACTATGAAATGCACTATGAGCATCTACGTCAGAAGTTTTTTTGATGTTTTTGGTACAGGGCAAGCCTACATGGAAGAGAGAGAAGAAAAGGATTCCATCTACAAAATAGAGTTTTTAGAACAGTAAAAGTGAATTGAAAACAGTAAAAGTGCATTGGAACAGTAAAAGTCCATCCGGTGGGCGCTTGAATGTCAGTGTCCGCTTTCGATTTTAGCCGTTTGTCTTTCTAATTTACTGACTCAATGTCATCCTTCTATTTTTTTTATTTTGTTCTTTTTCTCTTATTTCTTGCCCAACTCTCTCTCTCCCTATATGGCACATTAAAAACTGTGCAAAATATAAATTGATATTGATGCTAGAACATCTATATCAGTTATTCATTTTTACGGTTTTTTAAGTGACATATATAAAAGAGAAAAGATATATGGCAAGAAAAAAGAAAAAAAAAAGAAAAAAAAAAGAAAAAAAAAAAAAAAGCTGACAGGAAGATTAAAAAAAAAAGGCTGCTATGCATTTTAGAAACTCGGCCAATATGAGCGTGCTATGCACGCACCTACTAGGAGCGCTTCATGCACCCTACGCGCATTAAATGCAGTGTTGTTTTCCCTTTTTAGTTACATTTGGGCCCCACAAAAATACAAGAATAGCATGAGTAAAAACTTTTAAAAAAAAACAAAACAAAACAAAAAAATCTTCCCATCAATGAAAAACCACTCTCCATCCTAATATTTTACTATTTTAAAAACCCACAAAAATGTACTAGTGTGGATGTTCTAAGGTAATGATCTAGATTCAAGTACGCTATTCATCAAATTCAACTTGTAATATAAATATTTAAGAATTGAGCTTACATGTGACATTTTTAATAAAAACTTTAAGATCAGTAAGTTCAGTGCGAACAATTGCTTTGATACTACTGCACTTACGCTCTGTTTGGCAGAGCTTATTTAGGAGCTTATAGCTTATTTTAAGCTATTAATAAGCTATAGGCTCTGTTTGATAATGTTCTTAAAATAAGTTAGTAGCTTAAAATAATACCTTATTTTTTAACGCTACCTAAGGTAGCGTTTCAAAATAAGCTAGTAGCTTCCTTACTTTTTTTCCATCTTTAACCTTATTATTTTAAAAAAATGACATCATTTACCCTTCCCAATTAAAACATTTTTGGCTAAACCTTTTTGACTTTTTATCTTCAATATGTTTGATTGTAATTTCAATTTGACATTTGTGTTTGAACATTGATTTTTGTATGAACTAATCTTATGAATTATAAACATTTTGTTTTACTTTATATGTTTTCAAATATATGTTCATACTTTATATTTTATTAAAATATATTGATGTCACCATTTTATATTTTAATATATAAACAAACCTATTTAAATTGTATGAAGATGTCTTTTTTAGTCTTTTTACATTTATCAGCTTATCAAAAAGTTAATTTTACCAAACACTTTTAAGCATAACAGCTAGCTTAACAGCTCTTCAGATTTTAGCTTCGGACTTATAGCTTTTCAGATTTCAACTACTTTTCAGCTTTCAGCTACCTTTTCAGCTAGGTTTGCCAAACATAGCCTTAGGCTCTGTTTGACAGAGCTTATTTAGGAGCTTATAGCTTATTTTAAGCTACTAATAAGCTATAAGCTCTGTTTGTAATGTTCCTAAAATAAGTTAGTAGCTTAAAATAAGAGCTTATTTGTGAACGCTACCTAAGATAGCGTTTCAAAATAAGCTAGTAGCTTCCTAACTTTTTTTTACATCTTTAACCTTATTATTTTAAAGAAATGACATCATTACCCTTCCCAATGAAAACCTTTTTGGCTAAATCTTTTTGACTTTTTCTCTTCAATATGTTTGGTTGTAATTTCAATTTGACATTTGTGTTTGAACATTGAGTTTTGTATGAACTAATCTTATGAATTATAAACATTTTGTTTTACTTTATATGTTTTCAAATATATGTTCTTACTTTATATTTTATTAAAATATATTGATTTAACTATTTTATATTTTAATATATAAACAAACCTATTTAAATTTAAAACTATTTAAATTGTATGAAGATGCCTTTTTTAGTCTTTTTACATTTATCAGTTTATCAAAAAGCTAATTTTACCAAAAAAATTTAAGCATAACAGCTAGCTTAACAACTCTTCAGATTTCAGTTTCGAGCTTATAGTTTTTCAGTTTTCAACTACTTTTCAGCCTTCAGCAACCTTTTTAGCTAGGTTTGCCAAACATAGCCTTATTGGTTGCACGGTAAGAAAAAGTCTAGAAGGGGTCTAGAAGGGAGAGGAGATTGAATAGATCGACTTTTTAATGATTTAAAAATCAATAACTATAGTGTTCACACAACGAGAGTCTTTAAGCTTGTCTTAAAGAGATTTTGTAGTAGTAAGATAAAATGTGAGTGTGTCTAACCGTTAAGCTCAACACAAATGTAAAGAGATTAAGGTAAAGAGAGATTTGAGTTATAATTTTTATAATGCTTCAGGTTAATACTACTTCACTCTTCTTTAGGAACTTTAGTTACTATTGGTTGAATACGAGTGATCAAATCACTTAACTTTTTACATAAACTAGTTGCAAACTAAGCCAACTAGGTTACTTACTACACTTTTAGTCGTCAATATAATCTTCGAATGACTTTCAATACCAAGTTACACATTTTCCATTGCCTGATTGCCTTCTTCAAGGGTCGTTCAACCAAGTCGCCTTGAAAGAAGTCCACCAAAGTCCTTGAGACCGGGAGTATTAGTTTGGATGACTAAACTAAATAGAATCTAAAAAAATGAGGTTAATTATCGAAATGGTCCCTTGACTATAGCGAAATTACCAATTTGATCATTAACTATTGTTTTAATTTGACCAATTAAGTCCCTCAACTTTAAAATCTTAACTAATTTGGTCCTCTGTTTGTTTTGCAGTTAGACATCCGTTAACTCGGAATCAAATTGGAAATTTCACTATAGTCAATGGACAATTTTCGTAATTAATTTTTCGGAGAATATGATGCATGTGATGACAGAAATGGTCCCTTAACTATAGCAAAATTACTAATTTGGTTCCGAGTTAATGGATTTCTAACAGCAAAACAAATGGATGACCAAATTAATTAAGATTTTTAAAGTTGAGGGACTTAATTGGTAAAAAAAAAATAGTCAATGACCAAATCAATAATTTCGCTACAGTCAAAGGAGCATTTCGGTAATTAACTCTGATCCTAAAAGGACTCTTGAAGTGTTATAGCTCAAAAATAATGTACTTTTAGTATATTAAAAATATACTTTTTATTTATGGTCCACACAGCTGTGTGGACCATGGTCCATGCAATAATGATTATCTTATAAATGGTTGGGTATACTCGTTCAGTCCTTATATCGTGGACCGCGGTCCCAAAACGACGTCGTTTCAGTAAGTGGGAGACGGAGCCCGTAATTGACACTACAGTTCATCTCAAAAGATACTGCCTTACATTTGTTTTGATATTATCGAATGAAACTGTAGTTATATCGAAATGTAACTGTAGTTGTGTTGAAATGTAACTGCAGTGTATATGAATTGATACTAAATAACAGTTTCACATTTGTGTTTTATATTATCGAATGAAATTGTAGTTATATCGAAATGTAACTGTAGTTGTGTTGAAATGTAACTGCAGTGTATATGAACTGATACTAAATAACAGTTTTACATTTGTGTTTTTATATTATCGAATGAAATTGTAGTTATATCAAAATGTAACTGTAGTTTGTTGAAATGTAACTGCAGTGTATATGAACTGAAAGTGAGTGGCGCGAATTCATCCGTATGTTTTCATTAATCAAAACGACGTTGTTTTGATGCGCGGTCCACAATGCATTGTGGACCACGGTCCACGATATAATTTACGATACTCGTTGAGTTTGATCTTAGAAGATTACTTAACTTCCATAATTTCTCTTTAAACTTTATAACTTCTTCAAGCTTTAAGATTGTATCTATAGAGTTCGACATAAATTTTTATAGTATTATATGATTACGAGTAAAAAGTAAAACAAAGTTAATGCATCTATCATCTACTGACGAATTTCACAAACGTCATTTATGATAGAACAAATCAAATAATTTTGTGCAACTTACATATTAGAAGTTCACTTCTGTCACTATTTTGACACGGTAAAATGTTTTAACAAATTAAACCATGCCAGTCTGCCGTCCTTTTACACATTCAACCTCTGATTTTTTTTTTTCTTTTTTTAACTATATGATAAGACGAAGTCACCTAGTAGTTGCCAATATCTAATTAACTAACGACAGTTACAATGCATTATTTAACGTTGTATTCCAATATCCCTTTTATTTACGAGAAAGACTATAATCACTATTCAAATGTGCTCATGATAAAATTCGATTTATGATAGCTGGGATATGGTTAATTGGCTATTCTTCCGACTAGTGCTTAATACAGGAAAGTTTACAAAAACTCTACAAAAGTCAATTAAAATCCATCACTTTAAAAGTATTTAAAAGTTCATGAAAGTCGTGATTGAATACACCCCCCTAAGGTTTATTCCTGGTTGTAATTGTGGATTGACTTAATCGTTTTATAAATAAAAATAGAGAAAAGGATCAAATAAGCCCTCGAACTTTACCTATGAAATCAATTAAGTCTCTAAACTTTTTAAAGTACCAATTAAACCCATCAACATTGTATTTTAGTGCAAAACAATTTTAAAATCGTTAGTGACCTGTGAACAGGTCACTAGTGTTCCGGTCAAATTTTCAGCACACTCAAGCTATATTTTCGGCACAAAAGTCACCAGAGAAGGCAACCACTGTGTTGCCTTCTCCGGTGAGAGAAGGCAACCCGTACCATTGGGTCACATTCTCACTATGAGAAATTTGACTGGAATTTTATCGGAACCCTATTGACCTGTGATCATAGGTCGCTAACCGGTTTTTAGACTTTTTTGCACCAAAATACAATGTTGATGGGTTTAATTGCTACTTTAAAAAGTTTAGGCGCCTAATTAACTTCTTAGGTAAAGTTTGAGAACTTATTTGACTATTTTCCCTTTTATGTATAATAGTAAAACAAAACATCTCAAGCAGCAAACATTGATGAAGAGAACTCTGTTACCGGCCATCCAAGTGCAGAAGAGCCTAATGTTACTAAGGGTGTGTTTGGAAACCTGAAAAATGATTTATGGAAATCATTTTCCGAGTTTTCAGTGTTTGACTAGAGGGGGAAAATGGAAGTCAAATGAAAATAGGGGTGTGGTCAATGGAAAATGAAGGTGATTTTTCGGAAAATTACTTACCATTTTTTTGGGAAGTCAATTTTTGTTTGCAGCAGTGGAGTAGCCAATCACTCTCGCCGCTGCCAAATGGTAAAATAAACGGAAGACCAAATTGGTTAATTTTTTAGTTGAGATTGTGTCATACTATTCATTCATAGTTGCAGGAAAAAAAATATTGAGTAGAGTGAATAGGGCTATTTAAACTTTGGCATCTTCTATTAGTTATCACATGGTACACCTGAGTTAAGTAGATCATATCAACATCTTATGTTAACATGGTATGACTTAGTCTACTAAAGAGTAAATGTTGGGTACCAAAGACTAATATGAGTAAGATGTTGATGAGTACTTTTGAGAAAAGTAGTGGTAAGTGCAACTTTTGAGGTAATTAGCTCATTATATATTTTTTTCTATAAATTTCTCTATTTATGGTACTAAGAATGATGTTAAAAGAGAAAGCTTCATGTTAAGCATGAAAGTCTCAAGGGAACTATTTATGAGTAAATAAAAGTATTCATAATTGAATACTGATGAAGTGTATGTATGTTTACTGGGTGAGTATTGTCGTTCTCAAAAGATTGGCGATAGATGTAGAGCTTATGCTTCTCAAGCACATGGTACTAAATCCTCTATTGTAAATATAGCCCTCAATAAAAGATGGTTAATGCAAAGAACAAACAAACACAAGTGTAATGAATAACAATAATAGGAAAGGATGAAGGAAATGGAACTAGCTAGGATTAGGTCTAGGTAATGCAACTAAACCGGAAATAAGAAAAAGAGTCAATTAGATTGATAACGGCTGTCTTTTAACCGGGAGAAAGCCTTTCTCAAGGTCATGCCACACTCTTACAGCACTTAAGCACATTCTCATTACTCATAAGTGGCAAAGAGACATTTCATTAAACACATTTGTCTTCACATCCCATACTCTTATTTTCTCAAAGGCGAAGTAAAGTCAATTAACCCCTCGAGTCTAGATGGTAATCACTTCCTAATCGAAATTCAATCATGTTAATCAATATCATCAAATTCAAGTCTCATCTTCCTTACTCAACCAATTCAAGGTCACATCTCCATGAACCTAATCTACATCCCTATTTCCCTCCAAAGGAGTTTACTCACTCATGATCATGGTTGAAAAAATCGCTAGGCGCTCGGGGAGTGCAACTCAGAGTTTTGTGCCCGATCGACTCCTTTGTGTGACACATTTAAGATGTCCCAAGTTTTCTTTGTTGTTTGAGCACGAGCTAATTGCCCAAAAATTGAGTAATCAACACCTTGGTGAATCTGTCTCAAGGCCAATTGATCTCGCTGTATAGCGGCTGCATCAGCTCTTTCTGGTAAACCGGGATCAACAAAGCTCCAAAGATTTTGAGTATTCAAATGTGTGGTCATCATAATTTGTGAATGGAGCAAACCATTTGGTTGGGGGTTCGATCCCCACCCATGTGAATGGAGCAAACTATTTGAACAGTCCCCTACCACTTACTGTGCTGACCATTGGAGTGGAGGATTAGTCTTCTGACTATCGGCTAGAGGGATACCTTTGGGCAACCAAAAATCATAAGTTGTCAATAATTGTAATCAAGCTTACCATCTAATTTGGGACCCGACCATAGAATATTGAAATTTGTTGTCATATTTCACTACGTGAAATATCTCAGGATTGGAAGGTTGACTGGCTCTGATACCAAATGTTAGATATATTAAATATAATATATCTAAATATATATTTGAGAAGAGAAAGAGGGAGATGAATAACAATATTTATTTTGCTTCAAACTCTTACAACTTAATTGTTCAAATCTAGAAATTGTTCAAATCTAGAAATGTATGCTTTTTTTTTTAAAATCAAACCAATCATATATTAAATAACAACCAGTTCAGAAATACACCAGGGCGGGGAGAAATTCCAAACCCCAAGGATAGAAGAAGAACTAATCGTCCGTGCAAGCACATGAGGTACATGATTCGCTGACCTCTTGACATGACGAACAACAATGTTCCCAATGTCACTAGCAATTGAACGACACTGCTTAATAATAAGACCCACATATGAAAAGTCTTGACAAACAGAATTAAAACTAGTGCAGAAATTTAAACAATCAGACTCCACTTTGACATTACTAATGCTACGACTCTTCAACCAAGTAAGAGCCTCCTTCACCGCCATTGTCTCAGCTAGATAGGCATCCCGAAAACAAGCATGCGAAGAGATGAGAGTCATTGATCTTGCCTAAATCAGCGTCCAAGATTAACAATGATTAAAAAATGCGATGGCAATTTGATCTTATGCATTGTCTAAAGCTTTAGGTGCGTGGTTTTCCTTCTTAAAGTGTGTGTCTCCTGTGCTTAAGGTGCGTCAGTTCTTCAGTTGAGAACTTAAGGTGCGTCGATTTAAAGTTTTAGGTGCGTTGTTTTACTTCTTAAGATGCACAATTTGCCTTCTTAAGGTGCGTGGCTTGTGTGCTTAAGGTGCGTCAGTTGTTGAAATTTAAGGTGCATCGGTTCAAAGCTTTAGGTGCATGGTTTTACTTCTTTAGATGCGTGATTTTCCTTCTTAAGGTGCGTGATTTGTATGCTTAAGGTGCATTAGTTGTTGAAACTTAAGGTGCGCCATTTTAAAACTTTAGGTGCGTAGTTTGTGTTCTTAAGTGCTTTGTTTGTGTGCTTAAGATGCGTGGTTTGTATACTTAATGTGCGTCATTTAAATGCTTAAGGTTAGATGCGTCAATTCTACACTTAAGGTGCGTCCTTTTGTGTTAACCGCATTTTTGCACGGGAAGTTATCTTCGTACCTGATCTCATCTATCTATATATATGTATATATAGGGAAGGGTTCAGGTGCGGTTATATCTTCCCGTGTGGTTGTGTGGTACTTACCTTAAGCATGAAAACGACGCACATTAAGTACACAAACCACGCACCTTAAGTACACAAGTCACGTACCTTAAGTACACAAACCGCGCACCTAAGTTTTTAAAATGGCGCACCTTAAGTTTCAACAACTCACGCACCTTAAGCATACATATCACGCACCTTAAGAAAGAAAACAACGCACCTTAAGATAAGGTAAATCACGCACATTAAGCTTTAACACTCACGCCCCTTAAGCATACAAATCACACACCTTAAGAAGGAAAATCACGCACCTTAAGAAGAAAAATCACGCACCATAAGAAGAAATTTATGCACCTAAAGTCACTGCACGGGAAACACCCCACCGTACGGGAACTTAATTCCCTCTCTCTCTCTCTCTCTCTCTCTCTCTCTATATATATATATATATATATATATATATATATATATATAACTTTGGATGACTAGTTTTTTGTTGGCCTAGCTACTGGAAATTCAATTGTTATATCAAGGACCAGTGTTCACCTTGTATTGTGGACCGTAGTCTAAAAATTATGTGTTTACAGTTAACATATTATACATCTTCAGTTAATAAATTATGTGCATGTAAATAAATTGGAGACCCATAAATATTAACTACAAGCACATAACATATAATTTGCAACTGAAGGTGCGCAGTGTATTCTCAATTGGAGACACATAAAATATTAACTACAAGCATGTAGTTAACATATTATGTGACTTCAATTTAGTTACAAACACATAATTTGTTAAATGTAGACACATAATCTAAATGTCATTTTCGACCAGAGTCCACAATGCAAAAGTGGACCATGACCCATGGTATATTTTGCCACAAAAAGTTGCAATCATTATACAGTGGACCATGGCCAAAACAATATCGTTTCTTTTAATGAAAGAAACATAGTCATTATGTCCATTATGTTTTGTGGCGCCCTGCTTTTTTTTAGTGATGTTGTAATGAAATTGAATAATATATCTCACATATTGAGTGTATATTGTCAAATGAAATTGTGATTGAATTAGAATGATACTTTAGTGGTGGTGCAATGAAACAACAATGCGTATAAAATGAAACTGAATAGCATGTCTCACATATTTAGTGTAGATTGTCAAATGAAATTGTATTTGAATAAGAATGATACGTTAGTTGTGTCGTAATGAAACTAAATTGTGCATAAAGTTAAACTGAATAACAAGTCTCACATATATTTAATTAATATGCATTTTATTCAATAGCATCACTAAAATATCATTATTATTCAACTGTAGTAGTGTCGTATTGAAATTATACTGTGTATATATAAAATGAAACTAAATAATGAGAGAAGTTGCTACATGGACCACAACAGAAATTGCCATTTACCATTATTAACGGAAAAAAAAAGTCAAAAAGGCGTTCTTTTAACCATGATCCACAATAAAATTTGCCTGAAAGTTGCCCTTTAACAGAATTACGATTGGGCAAACAATTAGTTGGACTACATTTCCTCTCTTTTTTTTGTGACAATTTTTGGCAAGGAAGGAAATTTTGGCATTGAGGGAGGCTTAATGCATAAACATGGATGATGTTTTATTGATATCTTCTATGGATTTCTTACTGAATTTTGGCGCAAATGGACTGCTCATTTAGTACAGATGTCAGTGCAGCTGTGTGATTTTGGAAGCTTTCAAGGATTATCTAGGAGTACTTTTACACATAATTTAGGTATATTCTTGTGGTTTAGTGGCACAAAATAACTCTCTTATATGAGAGGTTATGGGTTCGAGCCGGTTGAGAAAGTAGTTAGTAGTACGTTATAAACAGATACTACATTGTAATAGAGTCAAAAATATTTGCTACACTAATTTTTTTTTTTAATTCTCTTTACCTCTTGACATAAAAACATAAGAGTAAGGTATACTCCCTCTGTCTCATTTTATCTGTCATACTTAATTACTTATTATTCATTAGTCAAACTAACTTTTTCTTCTTCGTTTATTTTCTTTATTATTTTTTACTTATTTTTAAATTTGATTTTTTATGATTTTTTGTGTTTAATATAATGTAATTTATAAATATATATATTTTATATATTAATATTGAACTTAATATTATGAAAAATTGAATTAAAAATAACTTCGGTCAAGTCTCGTTAATCAAACCAGACACATAAAATGGGACGGATGGAAATTATCATGTTGTACAAAGACAAAAAAAAAAACAATGCAAATGTCAATTTTATTTATCAAAATTAAAAAAAAAAATGGTGATAGTTTTTTTTTTTTTTGACAAAAAAATGTGATAGTTCAAAAATAGAAGATGATATTCGTAAAGATCATTAAATTTATAATTTTAAAAAAAATGTTTGAGTTTATTCACAAAACAATTTATTATTCAATGGAGTCCACATCTGACCAAAGAGCAATTTATTGCGGTGATCGTGGATCGAACACGAGACCTTCAGATCTTCAGTGATTAAAAAAATGTGAAAGTAAAAAACATTTCATGTGATTTAAATCATTTAATTACTAGTAATTCATCCGTATAATGTAAACTAGTTTTTACACGCGCATTGTGCATCGACGCCGACGACGAACCTCCAGCCCGTTTGCCCGGTTGCGACCCTCCTCGCTCCGCCATTGACGACCTAAGCACGCCGCCTTCTAGGATGAACTCAATGTCACCGAGTACTGCTCTCCAACCGCCAACGTCGACGACAAGCCGACTGCAAGGAAAGAAGGAAGATAGACCATCGCCGAGACCGGGGCTGCGAGGAAGAAGAATCATCAAAAACTGGAAAAGGAATAAGAATCTTCGGTGTCGTATTACCCAAAACACAACCGTAAAACAAGCCTACCTTAATTAAAACACACTCTACAATAGACAAAAATACCACCATCCCCTTAGTCCAACTCAAAACAAGCCTTTTTTAAACAAATATAATCTAAAATTATGATTAATCTACACCATTAATTTTTTAAAAGAGTCATTTCCATTTTTGGTTCTACTGTTATTGGAGCATTGCTAATTTTAGTCAACTTCATTAATTTTTGCCACATTGTGACTAGTCTTATTTAGTCCTTGCCACTTTCAGTCCACCGTTAAAATTTTCGTCAAATTGTCGTCCAAAATAGGGGTATTTTTGGTCTTTTCATGCTTTGGTCATCTCCTTGACCCTTTGCAGTGGTTTTCCTTACACATTTTCATCCATTGAAGAGGTCCGACGAAAGCCATGTGAGCTACACTACAAAGCCATGGCTTTGCACTGAGGGACACGCTTGTAGTATATCTGCATCGAGGGACACGCTTGTAGTATATCTACACCGAGGGACACGTCCGTAGTATATCTGCACCTAGGAACACGCCAGCAGTATATCTGCGCTGAGGAACATGTCATTTGAGTACTGGAAGCCCTTCTTTGAAGATCCAAGCTGTGCTGCATATAAGCCCTTCATTGAAGAACAAGTTACATAACTCCAGAGGCCCTTCAGCATACTTCCAGCTCGGCATACTCCGAACTCGGCAGATCTCGACATACTTCCAATTCGTCATACTCCGAATTCAGCACACTTCCAATTGGCATACTTCTAGCTAGTAGAGAATCAGATGACTTCTATACAGAGATTGTACCCATTTTTTTCGTTTGATACATACTACTTCATTGTAACCGACACTTTGAATTTTTAAATATATACAATTCAAGTTTTTCGCGTTTACAGCCTTCAAAGGCGATCACCAAAATTCCATGGCAAAAGAACATGAAAAAAAGACTACCAATCTACCATTACAACCTCGAAATAAATTTTCTATTATCGAGTAATGTCATTCAGGTTGCACAACATGGGGGCTAAGTAAGATGGTTAACCAGTTGCTCAATAATTTTTTCGAGAAAACTATGAAAACGTATGCAGATGATATGCTTGTCAAAAGCAAAGGCCAGGAATCCCACCATGTCGACAAAGAAAATTGCTTCAAGATTATGAAAGCCTAAAAGTTGAGGTTAAACCCATACTAAAAAATCTTGGAATTCATGATGACGCACCAAGGGATTCAACTTGACCTGAAAAAAAGTTAAGGTAATAATGGAAACGCAAGCTTTGATAATAGTGGAAGACGTTCAATAGTTAAAAGGCCAATTGATAGCCTTGAGTGCCTTCCTGTCCAAGTCAGTTAAAGAAGCAATGTTATTCTTCCAAACTTCGAAAAAGACTAGTCCTTTTTAGTGGAGCCTGAAGTGTCAGTGTGCATTCGATGAGTTGAAGATGTATTTGGTATGGCTCCACACTTTCACGGCCAAAAACAAATAATATTGAATTGTTATATGCGTACTTGGTAGTGTCCAATCAAGCGGTTAGCCCGATCTTAGTAAGAGATGATGAGGTTAGGAACCACCGAACCAAAGGCTTGTGTACAGGGACCATTACAAAGGTACACGTGCCACGTGGTTCGAAAAAATGGCATATACACATAAGGGCTAGGAAGTTAGTGGCTTATTTCCAAGCTCACCTTGTCTAAGTTCTAACTAACCAACCATTGGGGATCATTTTGAAAAGTTTAACTGTTTAACCTCCTCAGACCAATTGATCAAGTGGGCAATGGTTTTACCTAGTTCGCTATTGAGTATCAATCATGGTCGACGATCAAGGCCCAAACACTGGCTAACTTTATCATCGGACGCACTGCATAGGATCCTTACCTTAGTCAACCAAAGCAATTGGAAGAGTTGTGGTGGGAGCTAACTACTGATGAATTGAGCAAAAAGGAATTAGAATTTTGGGTGCAACCACCCAAAGATGATGTAGAGGTGAGTCCAATCGACGGAGATGACAACCAATTTAGTCAACATCTCCAACGACGGAGAAAGCGACCAGTTTGGTGACCTTCTCCGATTGATAGAGATGGCGACCAATTTGGTCACCTTTTTCTTTCAACTTGATGGTCTCACCATCACCAAATTTCTTCCAGAGATAATTGAAACGTGAACCGATTTTTAGACCTTAATGTACTAAATTTAATAATGTCAACAGATTTTTAGACCTTGATGTACTAAATTAATGCATTAATGTGCCTAATTGCAACTTTCAAAAATTCAGAGATCTAATTAACTTCTCATATAAACTTTGAGGGTGTATTTGACTCTTTTTCCAAAGTAAAATAAAATGTCACAATATCTGGTTAACATAAGTTGTTTACCCGCAAATGGTTATGTTCAAGTGACTTCAATGTCACATAATGTGTTGTCAAAATAATCAGATTAATTAGATAATCAACAAAGGAGAGTTCTTGCCATTCTCCTTCAGACTCAGGACCAAAGCAATCCTTAGTGGTTGGATTAAACTAGAGGTCAAAATGAGAAATTTGCTCCATAAAGAATGAGAAACAAAAGCATACTCTGCTTCCAACATTAAAAACTTCAATTAACATCTGCCATCAATGATGAATTGATGATACAGTTACCATAAAATTACAAAATTGAACAGAACTCGGTTATGTACCTTGAAAAAATGAGAAAACTTGTGCTGAATTAATAAGCTTAAACCTAAAGTGTGTTAGGAGCTATAACTACCAGTATCCAGTAATAATCTAGACAGAAAAATTGAATGGGATAAAGATAGCAGATGGCCTCTGACATCAAATCCACCATCAAGCCTGTTTGCGATGTAAACCCATAGCAATTCAGTGGTTACATTAACAAAAGCAAATGAGCGAAACATGATCTACTTTTTCCTTGCTTTTTAGAGAGCAATTTGCGAGTATCTTCATTGGTTGGTAGACATTTAAATATATTCAGAATCTGAGAATTGAATCTTACTTTCATAAGTGAAAATCCTGGTTCAGTCTGCGTGCTCACGGAAACGTATGATATTGTTGATAAAGCTCCTCTCTCGGCGATAGCTAATGAAAAATATATATGTTATAATTATGAATATACATATCAAACTTGTCATATGCGCCAATATTCTAAATAACCTTTACCTAATATATAGAGATTAATAAGCAGTCTTTTTTTGTGTTGTTTAATTTTCTAAAAATTCAATAATTAGTGTAAACAGCCACATCATATATTCATATGTCTAATGCCTACACACACACACACACACACACATCTATCAATTTTTCAAATACCTTTTACTAAAATGCATTTTTGCCACTAAAGAAATAGAAGTTGGTTTTTCCACATTCGACTTCTTTTCCCAAACCCGTTGATATAACCAAAATACCCCCTCATTTTTCCACTTTTGGAAAGACACATTGTAGAATTTTCCCGTGTGAGTGTGTGTGTATTCTAGATTTCTAGAATGGAGAGGGTATGCCAAACAACAAGCACTGCTTGCAAACTCAATGTAACTAGATATACGTACATGGTTAAAGCCGTCACAAGGAAACAGGTAAACCCAACAGAGAAGTGAATACAGAATGTTCTCCAAAAATCATCATGGTCCAGAAATAGCTTTTCTGATACCATTGTCACTGCTCCAGAAAAAAGCAAGAAGGTCCAACCTGAAGGCAAGCAGCTACCGAAGGAAAATGAGGAATCCTGTGAATATATTGGAAATAAATCATATTTTGCCAACCAATAACTTAACAAAACAATAAAGTTGTACCAACACCATAGACAAATCACAATCTAAAGAGATTACAGGGATAAGCTTAAGGTATACCTGGAAATAATTCTTGATAAAGAGCGCTGAATAGATTATCCTAAAAATCATATCTTTCTAGCAGTCAAAGAAACCACAGACCATAAAAACATATCTTATTGTCAAGGTGAAGGCAGACTATTGCATGAATGCTGACTTAGAGGCACAGGCACACCGTGGCATGCATTACTACAGCATATGTAGAAAATAAGAACATCACACTGGACGCTGCAAACTCTAATCCACATAGAAAGGATTTCACTACTTGCATGTTTGTCACTCATGCAGATGTGAATTAGTGCACCTCATACATTATGCAAAAGAGGTACTACTGCTCTAGAACTAGCACCTTTTGGAGCCAATAATCACCATTTAAACTTCACAGGCCAAAGTGATATCAAACTATAGAAAATCTAATGCACAACTTTAATTACAACGCTGTAGTTTATAAGAAAGAAGCAAACAACTAGTGACAAAAGATGGCTTCTTCTAAATATAGCGACATTGTCAAAGACTTAAAGGCTTCTTACTCTCATAAACAAGCTTAGTAGTAAAAGCTCTTTTAGCGTTGAAAAATAGTTTCCTTTCTGAGCTTGGTGCCTAGAACAAAACACTAGCTGACTACATAGTGAAGAGATATTGCGATGCTATAAAAAATTCCCTAATAAGTAAAAACAACAGCCAACTGAATGCATGTTAGAGAAGGGATGATGTATTCCATTGCATAAGGACACAAGCACACCATCTACTGACAATGAACCAAATAAGAGAGGAATCAGCGCTTTCAAGTTAATGGTGCAAGGATACTCAAAGAATTTGCTAGAATTAGTCCAACTGCACCAGCTGATCGTATAAGTAACACATTCAGTACTAGGTAGATCAAAGAGAACACAAGCAAGGAATCATTTGACCTCTTCAGTTGATTCTCATTTGCAACTGCATGCAAAAACGCTTCAGATGTTCCTGTTTAAACAATAGGAAAAAGCATGAGTCTGAATAGCAGGCATTTGAAATGTCAGTTCAGCTACACACATCTTTTAGATAGTTAGCCAGCATTTCACCACATACTAGTGACCCCAAATATCTAGAAAGAAATTTAGTATTTAAAGTAAATTAATGAATCTCAAGAGAGACTGTATAAAAAATTCCAAGTAGCTATAGCACATGCAATAAAGATTCATCGTGGGGCTGAAAGGACTAAGAAAACTACGTAATTACGGAGTATCATTTACCATTCATAGCCAAAACTACGACATAAAGGCAATAGTATTTCAGGGCTCTTGGAGCTTCACCATCACTCCATTTTTGACCATACAACAATCTAATGGCAGAGTAAGAATAACTGGGACCAAATGCCATTACTACCAGCCCTGCATGAAAAAAAAGAAGTTAAAACAATAACATCTTCATCAATGAACCTATGGAATCAGTGATGCCAAAAACTAATTCAAAATCAGAATTTGCAACTGATATCTGACATGAAGAAAAAGACAACAAGAATCATTTTAGAATAAAAATTCAAAAATAAAATAACATGGGGACAAATGCTATGAATAATATTACCTATTAGCAAAACAAGTTTTAGAGCATCTGTCAAACTTCTTCCCAATTTCTTGTTTTTCTGTGCATATTCTCCTGCCAAACAAATTAAAGACATCAATTCACCATGAACAATCTCAACACACATGATAACTAATCTCATTGTACCAAAGCAATTCAATATACTTCAAGATGCTCAAGGATGAAGAATGATTATAATAATGCAGACAGTATGAACAATAACCTAGGAGTGAGATAAACCTGAAGTAGACCTGGCAAATGTAGCATATGAACTTTCTTCAAATGGAAGAAACACAAGTCGCACCACTAAGCTCCCTGAAAAAAAAAAAAAAAAGGGATATCTATTTACTAAGGCAATTATGAGTTCAGACTTTAACATAAAAAATCTGAATGCTAAACATTATAAGTAGCCCTCTAATAAACATCACCACTATATCACAAAATTTAGTATACATAAATAGTTAAAAGATAATTGGGTTATACCTAATTTATCAACAAGCCCATAAACTGCTTGATTGTAAGGTGTATCAAACCATACAAGAACCATCTTTTCTCCTTCTTGGAGAAGCAACTTACGAAAGGATTGAAAGGTAAAAAGAGTACACATTTTCGAAAGATCCTTATCATAGCCCATTACACTGTACAAGACATGTAACTCATTAAACAGTAACGAAGAAAAGCAATAAGAAAAATCTCCCCATCTTAGAAATTGAAAGATATACATAACATACTCATGTGAGATAATAGATGGATACCTAAAAGGGAAAAGCTCCGAAACTTTATATACGTGGAAAAGAAGAAAATAGCCCCAGTAACCAATGAAAATACAAGCTCCATATGCAGTTTGTGACAAGGCAAAAACAATTGCTTTCTCCTGCAAGTGGATAAAAGAGAACTGGTGATTTTAGTTTCCTGTCCCTCAGCAAGGACATAAGCATACATGGAATAGTGCATTAACATCATATAGATGATTCCAACAGTTATTACCATATCAGGTAGCTTTACAATGAGCATGTATGTTGTAATACAACGTGAAAGTGTAGCAGCAGTTTCTAAAATCAGTCGCAACTTTAGGAGAAGCAAATTCTGAGATAAGATGTACAAAGGCTCTGCTAGTAGCTCCACTATACAGGCAAATCCTACATATGAACCACTTTCAAGTAACCATAATAAATAGATAATAAAAGGAATCTAGTTAGATGATCATTTTATCAAACAAATTAAATCTAAAATTGATTACCAGCAGAAATAGAAAGCTGTACAGCACAATGTTTATACAATTCATGAGTTAATATTCACCATACCATTTATCCAAATGGCCTGTGCATACGGAGTAGAATAGCTTAGGTCCTGCCACCATAAGACAAACAGGCATCCTATAAGTGTGATAATTAGCCCTAAGGGGAAACTGATCCAGGCTACTTTCAAAAGTTTTGCTGCATTTTCTCTCATTGAAGATCCATCACTGCAAGATAAGAATCTCATTATCGCAGTACCAAGACAAATACTCAATTAAAAGGCAAAAGAGCTTATATCATGAAGTATTACTGAAAATAATATTATAATATTATAATAATAATAATAATAATAATAATAAAACCAAAAATGATAAAAAGTTGCATTTTTAAAGTACCAACTAATATCTGCCCTCATGCATGCCCTTCTGAAACCTTCACGGCTAAGGAACAGGACACAGGTGATGAACAGGTGAAATTGTATGGCATACAGCTGCATGATACATACCAAAAAATTTCATATTGGCAATTAACTATGGAACTTCTAGACAGAAATATTAATGAATTTCACAGCAAACTTCTAATAAAGTAATTGAAAGGCAAGAAAAGCATAAACATGGAACTCATCTATGCTACATAAACCAATAGCCAAGGAGCAGGCAACAGTTGGAGTTAAAAAATAAAAAAAATAAAAAAAATTAAAATTAAAATTAAATAGTGTGAATTAATTGAAGCAACAAAGAAAGAATGCAAAATAGGAAGTGGGTGATCCGAAGATTACCGCGTAATCTTCTTCACTGAGGTGTCGGACTATCCAGGAGTTGAATATGAATGGTATCCCTCTTGCCAAAAACTGCGTAGCTGCATCCACGTGTACATACATTACTATGCAGTTATTGAATTGAAATTAGAAAATGGACATATAAAGAGGAAAAAACTACAGACCAAGCAAGTATTTGAACGTTCTAGGTAAATTTGCAGAACGGTCTCCATCTCCGACTGGCTGAGATCTCTCTGTATCCGACGAAGATGCCGATTTCGACATCCCTAGACTATGGACTTCTTTGCTTATCCAGATTGATTGGTCTCGAAATGGAGTGCAGTGATCATCACCCGCGGATCATCAGAGTGCAACGGCAAAAGGTAAAATTAGGGTTTTGAGGTCACCTAATAAGTAGACCAACTCCTAGTCCATCAACCCAATTTCCCTGACCCGTCAAAGACCCGACCGGATTAACCGGGGTCACCTTCAAAAGGCGGCTATCGATGACGACTGCTGGACGAATGACGAACGGACGGCCGGCAAAGCTGGAGAATATGGACTAATGGACTGAAATCGAGACGGCAGCTTAACGGCGAGAACTGAAATCGAGACGGAGCGGAGCTTGGACGCCGCCGGAGAAGACGTGGTTGGAAGTTGAAGATGGAAGAGATCGACGGAAAATTTTCAGCAGCGACGTCGATACCGAGGCTTGACAGAAGGCCCCGTAACACGAAGTAACAATAGACGCCTGGAATTCGTTCACTGTTCAATGCCCGGAACCCCGGAGTAGCGCCGTTCAACAAAGAGTGATAGAGTCAAATAAGGCTGTGTTTGGTTGACATTGTTATTATTTGGTTGATAAGCTTTTAGAATATTATTATGAGTTTGTAATAATTATTGTTGCAAAAATTCTCGCCTAGGCCGCGGCTTAGGCGCTCCTGGACCGAGTCGAATTGCTCCCTAGGCGTCTGCCTAGGTGACCGGCCGCCTAGCGCCTAATTCGGCTCACTGGGCCGAGTTGGCGGCCGACTAGGTCGAATTTGGCCGAGTTAACTCGAGCGAGTCGGTCTTGTTAATTTTATTATTACATTTATATATATTTAAATTTAAATTTATTTATTTATATAAGTAATAGAAGTAAGAGAGATATATATAATATAATATATGACATACACCTACACACATGAATTAATTTTTTGTTTTTATAGGTCGCCGCCTAGAACCGCTTAGGCGCTAGGCGCTAGTTTACCGTCCGACTAGCATCTAGCGCCTACTGCAACCATGGTAATAACCTATTAATTGAAAAACTCATACTCTTATTAAATAAATGTTTCATTTCTCTTCATCATTTCTTCCCCAATTATATTAAGAGCATCCTTATCAATGGAGTTTTTTCGCGGTTTTTAATGAGTTTTTGTAAGTGTGATTAGGAAAGAGAAAATGGGAAAGAAAAAAAAACAAACAAACAAATCCTATTTTTAAAACCAAAAAAAAATTAAAAAAAATGGATGGTTAGCCGCGTCACTGCACGCGCCCGCTAGGCGCATTAGTTGCACCTGATGCGAGAAGCATCCGAGAATGTAAAGGACAAAATAGGAGTAGTGCGCGTACCAGCCACCGCGTCCGCTCCCTGACAGAGAGGCAAATATGTCATTATGCGATCAGGTTTCTCCGATGCTACAACCCATCTATTTCCCGTCACCGGTGAAGGCCTCCGATTAGGAGCTCGCATCCAGGCTCCGAATTTTTTCTCCGTGGATTGGTTCGGATCATCAAATGGTTGTGAACAATACATCTTAGTGTGCCCTGTAATGCCACATATAAAGTAGAAATTGGGTAACCTCTCGTAACGAAAGTTGATCAAACTCCAGTTGCCACCATTCTTTTTTATACGCATTTGACTGACAAGTGGTTTCAAAATGTTAATGCGGACTCTGATGCGCATGAAGGATTTTCCCCATCCGTTGAAAGCTTTTTCGTCTGTGCGGATGAATACACCAATGAAATTCCCAATAGCTTTCGCAGCTTTATCTGCGAAAAATCCGAGAGGTAGGTCATGAAGTTACACCCGAAAGTCTGTGGTTTCAAGGGGCATGGAAAGTGGTGGGATTTCCGGCTGAATCTTAGCAAGGACCAGCATGTTTTGTTCAAATGACCATGGGCCATTATCGAGGACGCGATTCATGTCGAGTTCGTGAAAATTTTGGAAGAGATAAGTGTTGTCGGATAGCTCCTTAGCTGCTACACCCTTTCTTGGACGCCAAACCGAAGCCATAATATCGCGCATAAAAGGGAACTTGATGATCCTTTCAGTGATAAGCCTTCCAACTAGAGTAAAACGGAAATCCTCAATAGGTTCCGATTCATCGTCGAATCCCAGGTCAATGCCACCAATATCTATGTCGCTGAGAGTTGAATTGGGATGTCACCGGTGGAATCGAGGGGTTGTTGAACGGATTGAAAGGGGGGGGGGGGTTCTGGAGTTTTGGATGTTGATGGAGGGAGGGTACTGGGCGAGGTTGTGGGTTATGGAGTGGGGTTGGTTTGTGGGATTGGATCCATGGTAACCGGGAGGGTGGCGGAGAGACAGAGACAAAAAGTGATGGATGAAAAGAGAGGAAGGAAATGAAACTTGCTATAGTGGGCAAGAGAGATTGTATGATTTTCTTAATTATTCATTGGCATTAATTAAAGGTCGATGCACCTATTATGTTATTGCAGAAGATAGATCATTTTCTTGGTCTTTATAACGATACGCGACTTATCATCACAAGATTGACATATCACATTGTTGAAGCAATAATAGTTAAGGGGACACATGAAGGAACCAAAGTTCTTATCCCTCGAATGTCTCTCACTCTTTCTGATACGAGATTGCCTTTCAAGTTCCAGCATAAATAATTCACATTGATGCTTACATATGCCATGACTATCAACAAAAGCTAGGGCCAAACACTAACTCACTTTGGGTTATTGCTGAAAAAACCAGTTTTCAATCACGGTCAATTGTACATGGCATTCTCTCGAGTCACCCATCCTGATAGCCTGAAAGTATTAATTAGTTATAGACGAGGATGGGCAAGATTGTGTTGCTACTACCGATGTTGTCTACAAAGAGGTTTTCAATAATGTGTAAATACAATCAGTGATATTATGTTTTTTTTTTCAAGATGGAAAAATTGCTATATATTTACAAATAAATATATATTTTATACATATGAGTTAGAATAGCAATTGATTCCTATAACTGAGTTACTAGAGAACGAGCATATTTGCCCAATTTATAAAAATCTTAAACAATAATATATAAAATCTCTAAAATTTCAGCACTGCATGCGTACATCTACACATTAGCTATTAATTAAGCAATTATTTGTTGGAATTCAAACAAGGATAACATCAGAAAACATAATCGATCCAAAACATATCCTCAGTTGTACTATATAATATTTGATGTTATAATTTATATAATTATATATCGATTCAAATATTCTTAATATGTTATAACAAATCCATTCCGTGCATCGCACAAGTGAAAATACTATTTTTTTTAAAACTAAACACGCTATTAGAATAAAATTTTGATGCCTACACAAACAATTCAATAATTTATTACAAATCTCGAGTTAAATCACTTAGATTTATCCTTCCAATTAAATTACTTAGATGTATCATTCCAAAATTTTGAAAGCGATTCTAGTGACATTTAATTCTATTTTTAATCCTAAATTTTTAAGTTATAGTCAATTTTTAGTTATTTTTTTATTAGAACATCCTTATTTGGTCTTAGTGATTCTAGTGACATTCTTTTTTTTTTTTTTTTTTTTTTTTAAAAAAAAAAAGGTTTTTTTTTTTTTTTTTTTTTTTTTTTAAAAAAAAAAAGGTTTTTTTTTTTTTTTTTTTTTTTTTTTAAAAAAAAAAAGGTTTTTTTTTTTTTTTTTTTTTTTTTTTAAAAAAAAAAAGGTTTTTTTTTTTTTTTTTTTTTTTTTTTAAAAAAAAAAAGGTTTTTTTTTTTTTTTTTTTTTTTTTTTAAAAAAAAAAAGGTTTTTTTTTTTTTTTTTTTTTTTTTTTAAAAAAAAAAAGGTTTTTTTTTTTTTTTTTTTTTTTTTTTAAAAAAAAAAAGGTTTTTTTTTTTTTTTTTTTTTTTTTTTAAAAAAAAAAAGGTTTTTTTTTTTTTTTTTTTTTTTTTTTAAAAAAAAAAAGGTTTTTTTTTTTTTTTTTTTTTTTTTTTAAAAAAAAAAAGGTTTTTTTTTTTTTTTTTTTTTTTTTTTAAAAAAAAAAAGGTTTTTTTTTTTTTTTTTTTTTTTTTTTAATAAAAAGTAAGTTGGTCTGCTATATTTTTGATGTTTTTTTTTTTAAACATATAATTGAAAACTGAAATGCCCTTATATTTAATGATATTTAAACTATTTTATTGATAGATGAAAAAAAATGACCATGTCACAATAGGCAAAAATTTGTGTGAGACCGTCTCACCGCGAGACGGGTCGGACGGGTCGGATCAATATGCAAATGTAATACTTATGGGCACAAATGTCATATTTATACGCTAAAATATAATACTAATCATGAATAAATTTTTTGTTACTTATAAGGGTAAATGTAATACTTTTGAGAAAAAATACAATACTTTTACATTTTGATTTAAAAGTATTACAGTTTTACTTCAAAAGTATTATATTTTCCCTTATAAGTAAGGAGCACTTGTCAACATTACTTATTATGAAAAATGTATTACTTTTTCTCTTATAAGTAACAAAAATTGTATTCTTGATTAGTATTATATTTGAGTATATAAGTATGACATTTGCACATATAAGTACGATATTTGCATATTGTTTCGACTCGATCCGACTCACGAATAATGATCCATGAGACGGTCTCACATAAGCGTGACCCGTCACAATAATATTAGGACAAAAAATAATATTCTGATAAAAAAGACAAGTAGACTCTCACCTATTTTATAGGACCAATTAACTTTGGTTGGAAATGCGCGGGAAAACAGCGACACAATTCTTTAGGTAGGGGATGGTAACTTTGCGCGGCCCAATGAAAAGTTAACACGTGTGAAGGGTACAAAGTGCCGCCGATAAAGTCGATCACTCTATTCCCGCCGTTGCTCCCCTCTCGCTTTCTGTAATCTGTTCTATCTGAAGAGGAACCCATCGTGATGACACCAACGTAATCATAAGAAGAAGGTTGTTGCAAGTCGAATCTATGGCGAATCCTAGGGTTTTTGGCAACCCAAAATCAAATCAAGCTGGTACTATTTCTAAAATCCGAGTCGAAAATTTTATGTGCCATAACAATCTCGAAATCGACTTCGGAGAATCGGTGAATTTTATCACAGGCCAAAATGGAAGTAAGCTCTCTCGTCTCCTTGCTCTTTTAAGTAGTTGTGCCTTTCCTTTGCCGCTGTTCAATGTGTTCTGTTTAGTAAGTAGAGAGTAGATGCCGGGAAAAGGGTAAGTTTTTCGGGGGATATATTTTGTGGTATACGAAGCTGAACTGGCAATTGCTACTCTAAAATTTTGTCGCCCATAGGAATTAGTTGTGAGTTTATTTTGTGTAGGGTTAATTCTTATCAATTCCATCTGAAATATGTCAATTTAGTTTCTTGGTATTGATTGATATTTGAATGCTTTAGGTGGTAAAAGTGCGATCCTCACTGCCTTGTGTTTGGCGTTTGGAAGCCGTGCTAGAGGCACGCAAAGGGCAAATACAATGAAGGACTTCATAAAGACAGGCTGCAGGTTTGTTGTTATCTGGTTCTGTTTCTCCTATATTAGTACACGATTGATAAAATATATGAAAGTAATTCTCTATCATCATTTTATTAGTGTGGCCTCCCCAAGCTCTTTTTGCTCCCCTTGAAACAAGCTTTGTAACTCCAATTGCATTTCCGTTGCATATTATCTCTCTTTTCAAGGGTTCAGGTTTTAGAGTGGGGTTTGGGAGTGTGATGTAACATTTTTATTCTTTGGAGGTGTGCATTCTTCATTTCATCTAATATTATTTTAGAACTTAAACTAAGACATCTGTCAATACTTAACATTAGGGGGTGTTTGGTTTGCATATGTTACTTAACATAGGTATGTGGTATTGCTGTATTGGAATATTACATACTGGTGTTTGGATTGTGCTATCTTATATTCCGCAAGAATGCCACTTTACTGCTATATCAGATTTTTGTATTACTAGGAATCTGACATTCCTTGACCTAAGTGTAATGACACTGCAAAAGTAGCTTTCCCTTGTATACTTAAAATTAACAGTGTATTGTTAACACTTAATTTTTTATTCTGTCCATTTACTGCTTGTTTGACCTAGCTTATGTTTTAGGCATATCTACTTAAAAGATTGATAAGCTAAGCCAAGCACTAACTTTCTAAAAATTTAAATTATCTTTTGGGAGTAGATGAGCTGAATTACAATTATCTACATGTAACCCTGAATTTAGGCTTTTGGTAAAGGCTCTATGCTTAAAAGAGGTGCATGCTTGATCGAACTCTTAAGTTCTCATTTTTGTTCTGATGTATTCCAATTATTTACTATCAATGTATAAAACCACAGCATTATTCAATTAATAATGTCCTTTTTTCTAATTTTGTGCTATCATATTAATGAATCAAGTTTCAAAAGTAAATCATCCACACAATATATGTTATAACAAGAAAGGCTTTCAATGTGCATTTAGCCAAACAAAATAAAAACTTGTTTAATAAGTTCATTATAAAAAGGACTTATCTAAATTGATCTATTTAAAGAAGTTACAGTTGGGCCAAATAAGCCCTGTGTCATACCAAGTTTTTTTTTTGTTTTTTTGTTTTTTTGCAAGTGTCATACCAAGCTTATTGTGTTCTTTTAATTGTAAGATACATTAATCCCATGAAAACTTTTGCAGCTATGCTCTTGTACATGTAGAGATAAAGAACCAAGGGGAGGATTCTTTCAAGCCTGAAACATATGGTCGGACCATAATAGTAGAGCGCAGGATATCAGAATCTGCCAGTTCTATCATTTTAAAGAACCACCAAGGTTTCTTGTATTATTACTTTATAATAACTGGTTCTCACTGGATTGAAATTAAGGATTTTGTTCTTTGTAATTTTATAACTTTATATGAGCATTAATCAATCTAGAAGGTATTTTACCCAAGTAGAAATATCCAGTGTGATCTGCTTAATATGAAGAATCATAGGAATGCTTTTATAATTTCTATCCTGTTTCTTAAAGATGCTTTTTTGTGTACCAATTTGCTAGTTCCTCTTCATTCCTATTGGAGCTCGGATCATGCTATATTCCTGAAACACATGCTAAGTCTAGGATTATTATATATTTGAGCTTGATATTCAATCTACACCCAAACAATACATTTGCGTATAATTATTTTTAATTTTTATTTCTTAAATTATGTAATACCGTTTAGTGTAGTTAGGGTGTTAACTACTTTACTTTTATTTTCTTCCATCTCCTTTGTCCTATGTTGTAATAACCAAATCTTCTTACATTTGGCATTCTTTCTGGTATCCTTTTCCACTCTCATCTCTTTCTGTGTATCATTCATCAGCAAGAAAGGTGCCATATTGCCCCTTCTGTTGAAGATTATTAATTCAAACTTTCCAGTGTGGCTTTGAAAATTAACATCCTAGTTGGGAGTTCTAATTCTGCTACATTGCTGAAGCATAGACTAATTTTAAGATTAGTTTGGCAAACATTGATATTCTTGTCTGTGCAACCAATACCTTCAAGTATACTCATTTTCTGAGCTATTATTTTCATCTATTTTTCTCTCTATTATAATACACAATTTCTTACCTATGATATTCATTTCTGTTTCCGTTTTCCCATCTCCCCTCTATGTATCACTCACTCTCCAGGCAAAAAGGTGGCTACTCGAAGAGAGGACCTCCATGAACTAGTGGAGCACTTTAATGTGAGAATGGGCCTTATACATGCCATGTGGACTATTCTTTGATGATTAAAGGCCTTGATCATTTGTTTGTTTTTGTAGATTGATGTTGAAAATCCGTGTGTTATAATGAGTCAAGACAAAAGTCGAGAATTCTTGCATTCTGGAAATGACAGAGACAAGTTCAAGGTAGGCAACTCAAGTTGTGAAAAGTATTTAGAATTTGTGTTCTTTGCTCAGTGAAATTTGTCTAACCTTGATTTAGTTACTTAGTTACTAGTAACTAATTAGGATAGCATAGAGGCAAATTATGAGAATTGCATACTTGCTAATATTATCTTATGCAGTTCTTTTTCAAGGCAACACTTCTTCAGCAAGTGGAGGATCTTCTGAAGGGTATTGAAGGTCACCTGTGTAATGCAGATAGTCTGATTGATGAACTAGAGAAGTCCATTAGCCCAATAGTTAAGGAAATTGAGGAGCTGAAGATCAAGATAAAAAGTGTGGAACACATAGAAGAGATATCTCATCAGTTGGAGTTGCTAAAAAAGAAACTAGCTTGGTCGTGGGTCTATAATGTAGACACTCAACTGCGGGAAAAAAGTGAGTTGATTGTGAAAATGAATGGACGGATTCCTATGTGTCAGTCCCGAATAGATCAGTGGACGGTAAGTGCTGCATTTATGGTTTTAATAAAGAAGGTTGCTCAGGAATAGTTATGCCTATTGGTAACATGCTGATTTATTGTACCCATCTCTCATCTACTCTTGTTTTTTCTTGTTAGAGAATGGCATATTCCTACTTTGGCAATTAATAGCTAATTTGTTCCCTTACTCCTACATCATTCCCATGGGTTTCATGTTGAGTTAATTAAGTAAATCCTCAGGTTGATGATTTAGCTTTCTCTGATTGGTCTGTATTAAAGTATTATGTTCGCCTGTGATGATCAAAATTGTAATGTAATGGATCTGGTGGAACTATGAAATGTGGACTGTGATACAACTAGTAGGAAGTAAGGTGGTAGGAACACTTCTGCTTTTAATTCTTACAAAGTAGGATGCCAAATTGCCAATTTTGGTTAGGATTGTTACTTGTCTTCTTTTGTGGGTTACTTGTCATTTCCTTGAAGGACAGTCCATCTATAATGGAAACAATTAAGTGGATGCTGTTGTGGCATGGCTGGACTGTGGGGTGGCTTGGAGTCTTGGACTGGTGGCCCTGGTACAACATTCATTGTTTCCCACCAATGTGATTATGGTGGAACTATGCATTTTTTATATAGAGAGGATAACAATGTTTTTTGGTTGTGGACAGTTGTGTTTATAGGGAGTGAAATTGATTGTTTAAAAAAGGATGCACCCATCATATGGGTGAGGCCATTCAAGAAGAGTTTTATTTTATCCATTTTAAATTTTTTTTTTCCCGTTTGGTTGTGCGTGGTAATACCAGCCATCTGATGCTTATAAAATGCCGAGGCTTAGGTTCCAATGTAGGGGTGGTGCTATTGGTTCTCTTTCAGTTTGTGTTTTCAATGTTTGCTTTGACCTAGTATGTAGCGTTGATGAATAACACAATTGTATAGTATTGCATTCGATTGCTATTTCCTAAAATATTTAGCATATGTTAATATGGTACCCCCTATTTGTGTTATATTTTGCTTTGCAAAATGTGCACCATCAACTATTAGGTGAACAATCTAAGAGTTGAATATTGAATCAGGTACTATTTCCCTCTTGATTATTGTCAAGTTTGGATTGGATGATCGCTATTGGTGACTTGTCCAAATGTTTTAAATGTTGAGACCTAGCAATGTATATTTGTTTTTTGGTCTCATATCCTTGCTTTTCTCGTTTCATTTTTTGATCATATCATAGTATTATACATATAATCAACAAACATCAAGAAATATATCATTTTAATGGGCAGAAAAAGATTGAGGATTTGAGTGATTGCATAGCCAAGAAAAATGCACAAGTTGCAGTTTTAATGGAGGAGACATCAAAATTCATGACCGAGAAGGATGATTTGAAGCAACGCATTTCTTTGGTATGGTGGTTGCTTTACATTTTCCTTTTGTGGTTTTGGATTGAGATCTATTGTGATTTTGATGAAAATGATTTACTTCTGTTGTGTCATAGTAAGGTCCGGTTTAGCTTGTGACCAAGTGTGCTGTTGTTGACAGTTATGTCAAGAGTCCAACCTGGAAACCATTTTGACATTCTCATTCTGTACTACCTGCATAATAGCATTTGATCAAATAGAATGTTCCATATTTTAACGAAGAGCTTAATCAATTAGAGGGTGGATATATTCTATATTTTATTTAGTTTCCTTGATGGAAAGAATTGTTTCCTTCATGCATACTGATACTGTTTCTTTGAACTGTTCTTGATTGTTCTATATGCTTCCACATCCCTGATAATGTGATGTTTGATGTGTGGATTTTATTTCTTAGGCTACAAGAGATAAGCTTGGCTTAGAAGAAGAACATGGACGAAAAGCCAATTACATTCAGACATTAGAAAAACGGCGGAAGTTGCTGGACAGACAAATTCATGAAACTCAAGAGCAACATATTAGAAATACTCAGGTTCCTTTACCTCTTTGAATTAATGGCTTTTAGTTTTTTAATCTTTGGTTTTCTTAGAAAATGACAAGTTGGATTTCTTGTTTTACATCTTGTGAACTAATTAGTCTTAGAGAAACTTGAAGTATCATAATCTTAGAATTATCAAAAGTTTTGGAAAGAAAGATTACTATAGTCATACAATGTGGCAATCAACTGCAATATGTTTGGTTTTTTTGTGGGAGATAGGATTGATGCAATATGCAAAGTTGCTTGATTATCACAAATTAACTTCATAGAACAAATTTGGCAGAAATTGAGTTTTGTGAGACCTTAACCCAAATTAGCTTACATATTCCAAGTGTCATTACTCGGTATTCTGTTTTTGCACTTGAATAGAGTTGTCAAAACTAGTTTTACCTACTGGGCCAACCTGCCTCGCCCCTTATATAGGTAGGGGCGGGTTTTGATTTTGGCAGCCCACAAAAAGAGTGGGCCTTAGAGGGCTTGCCCATAAAATAAAATGATATATATATATATATATATTTTTTTTTTTCATTTTATTTTATTATTTTTAGTGTTGTATACAGTGGATATTGGGCTAGTAAAAGTCCCAAAGAAATTAGGATTTAATTTGAATGATGATAGCAATGAAATTATAATATTATATATTAGAATATTAGATTAGCATATTAGAATATTATTATAGGTTATAGAATAGGACTTAGAATGTATCGAATTATGAACTATCTACTAAATTTTTTTTTTTTTGGGTTTGCTTGGCCTGCCCAGCTTGCAGGCATTGAAGGGGGGTGGGGCTGGCTAGCCAACTCTAGGACCTTTTAAGTAGTGGGCCTCAGAGGCCTGCCTTGCCCCTTGCGGCCTGCATTGACAACTCTACGCCAATAATCCCTATAAAGCAACCTTATACTTGGGAGGTCTTTTCACATATCTTAAGATTTTGATGGTTACTTGGATCGGATAATGACTCCCCATATCTTGTAAGAGTTTAACATTTGGATCCATGGGTGTTAGCTGGCTGTCTGGCTTGCTATTTGTCATACTTGTTTCTTCAAGAGCGTCCAAAGCATATTTTCATTGGGACATAAGTTACATTGTTTGGATTGAGCAACCTCAATACCAAGAAAATAATTCAATTTTTCAAGATCTTTTGTATCAAAATGTTCGATTTATTCCTTCTATATCGCCCCTTTTAATAACAATGTGAATGTCATCAACATAAATCACAATATATATGCTTTTTCTAGTTAGATGTTTATAAAAGATAGAATATCAACCTTGCTTTGAATCATGGCAAATTGTTGAACACTATCACTAAACCAAACATGGGGGATTGATGCACATAGTGAGAGCATTTGAAGCAACATACTAGATTTGGTCTTGTCTGGGCCACAAAACTAGGGGGTTGCTCCATATACACTTTTTCTTGTTTGGGGTATTGATCCGCCTATTCACTCTAGTAGGATATGAGGCTCTTGAATGTGCCCTAGTTGACATGATTCACATTCTATAGATTTTAGGTTTGACAAACTAGGAACAAGTTAGCATAGTTTATTGAGGCTAGGATGTCCTAAATGACAATGATCAAGACAAGGTAAAAGATTAGCCATGCAAGTTGCGTTGGCATCATCAGTGGAGCATAAGAGATTGTAAAGTCCTCATTATTCATATCCTGTACCAATCATCTGCCTCTTCTGTCGGTCATGAACAACCACCGAATCAAAAGATAAGGTAACACAATAGTTATGAGTGTGAGTAGACTAATGGAATGAAATCAAGTTGAAAGGACGACTAGGAATATATAAGATAAAGATAAAGAATGAAGGGTGAATTTTTTATTTCCTTTAGCCTTTCCTTTTGATCCATCACCAATGGTAACATATGAAAGAGAATTTGAAAAGTTAATATGGGAGAAAAAAGAGGGGTTACTAGAGATGCGATTAGTGGCTCCTGATTCCAAGACCCAAACTAAGCCGGATTGTGAAATTAAAGTAGTGTGAGAAGTGTTGGGAGAAATGTATATTGAGTTATGTTAACCATAGTTAGTTTTCCATGCATTTTCCAACAAACCTCAAAGGGGTGTGCCCTTGTTTGTTACAAAAATCACAGAAACAAGATGATGAATTTTGTCCTCCACCTTGGTTACTTCCTCACCCTCTTCCCCTATTGTTACCATGATAACTTTGTGAAGTGAGAGTAGAGTTTTCAAGTTTTAACTATGGTGGTGGATGATGTGTTTTGTTCGTACGCATAAGAGACTTGAAAAAGTATCTTAAACATTTCTTTGGTATTTGGAACAGTACTATCAGACGTATACTGTTACGGGCTTTGCTCAAACTTTGGTTTGAGTTTAGCAAGTGTAGTGACAACGAAGAACTTGTCTCATTGGGTAAGTTGTTCTGCTAGTGATCTTCCAATAGTCATGAGTTTACTGAGTTCATCAATAAGTCGCTGGATTTTCCCTAGAAATTTCTCCATCAACATCTCTGACTTCTTGATATTTAATATTACTCAATAAAATAATAGCGGGAGATATCATTTGTATAAAGGGACTGAGCTTGTTTCCACATAGAAAAACAAGTCTTGAATCGCCGAAACATAGGAATCGCATAAAAAACAAGTGATTGCTGTAGTAGATTGCATAGTTGGGCTTCAACTCCTTCCCAAACATTTCTTTCATGCTAGATTTCTTGTACTTATATAGTAAGATGATCAACAATTTCTTGTCCCATAAACCATAGTTCCACTGCAAAGGTCTGATCTTGATAATTTGGGACTCCATTAGTTTCTCATTGGTGATGACTAAGTTCCTTGAGAGATTTGGAATAGACTTTAGGCTGGGCAGGAACATTCTCAACAGTGTTTAAAACTTCAACTTCGGTAGTTCGGTCATTGTTATTTTTAAAATATGAAAAAACTCATGGAGGGTCGTGGACAAGAGACAAGTTGAATTGGAGAATTTGGCCAGAAGAAGTCGCTGTAGAAGATCTCACTCGCCAATGCATGGTTCAGAGGTTTGTCAGCGTGCAGGTGCATGCGGGGACTGTTGCCGAAATAAGATGGGCAGAGTCGCCTGCCCTCCTTTGGAAGGTTTATTGCACCAATTTAGTGAAGAGGGCTCCTAGCCGTGCACAACTGACAAAATGGTAGAATAATGAACAATGTTTGTCCTGTTCATCTATAGAAAAATTGAAGGAATTTCAGTCCCCAGAAGAAGAGAGGCTTTGATACCATGTGAAGAAGCAATGAAATATTGTTTTTATTCAGTTCACTAACCAGATTATACTAGGCTGCTACATATATGTGATATGTCATACAAGGAAGACACAGGGATAAAAGCTAAATAATTGCAAGGCTGCTCAAGGTAACTATTCCTAATGGAGGCCATGCTGCTATAGGGATTAGGCTGCTCCAGACTACAGTGTACAAGATTAAGGAAAAGACAAGACATATACCTCAACAAAGTTATTAGGCAATATATCTAGTTTCATATCTTCTCTCTTTCCCTCCCATGATTCTACTACTTAACACATCAAGTTTCTGCCTCAGTGGTGGATGGTATTTTGGGTGAGCTTACTGTTTAGGTGAACAGTAACTGCACACCTTTCATTTTTGGTTCCGATTTTCATCTTTACGAAAGTCAATTAGCCTTGCGTGTCTTCTCCCGTGTTCCAATTTGACCTGACCTTTTTGCAGTGTACTTAAAATAAAATTGTTTGGTGTTCAAAATTTTCGAGTGAGACAGTTGCCCATCCATTAACCCAGGATGTCAAATTTTCTATATTATGCTTGTATCTTGCTGAAGAAGTGTTACTTTGGTTTTTTCTTCTGGTTGTTGGTTGCCTATGGAACTTTTGAAGAACCAGTTCTGCACCTTAGAAGTCTTTTCAGTTCATTATTTATTCTTCAAAGATCAGATCTTCTATGCATGCTCCTGCTGTAAACTGTGCAATATTGAGCATATAAAGCTATTAACTTTTCATGTGAGTTTACATAGGTGTGCTCGTGTAATCTGTATTTGAAGTATACAGATTTGTTGTACTGTTTTAAATTTGTTATGAGGTCAGATATCTTGTTTTATCTTGCCAATTGCTATGGTTAGTTGGAGACCATGGCAATAATTCAGGGCTCTCAGGGGTGGTTGTTCTAGTAGTGATGGCAGTAGTAAATGAAATCTGACGATGGTGTTTTTTTTTTTTTTTTGCAAATAATGTAAGTGAAACTTGGAGGTGAATGTTATAGGAGTAACTGTAGAAGGTTGGGGTGCTTCCTTTAGTGAAGACGGTATTGTTTGAATCAGTCTTGGTTGAGACAGAGATGGTGCACCTGTGGACATGGCTCTAATGTTGTCTTTTTTTACATTCTTTGTTTTAGTTTCCTTTTTTGCTTTTCGGTTCTTAAATTTCCATATTGTCTTTTTTAAAAAAATTAATACTTATTTTAATGCCAATTTGATATGCCGAAAAGTCTCTTAATGTAGTGTTGTAACATCAAAGATGAAATGGTCTTCATGTTTTTAGTCTAAATTTGTAGGCAGAAGAGCACGAGATGGAGGAAAGATTGAAGGGGTTACAAGAAGATGTGGACAATGCTTGTTTAATACTTGAAAGGTTAAAAGCAGTTTTGTAATACAAGGCTATGAATTTGCAGTCTCACTCATGCCATATGAGAATTGTCAACCTGATGTAATGTATGCATATGGTCTTTGTAGATATCAATTAGTTTTAACATAATTCAATGGTTTGCAGATTGAGAGCTGAAGAGGATGCCCTATTAGTAAATATTGGAGAAACAAAGGATCAAATGAATGCTATTATTGGTGAAGTATGGTCTTCTAACTGTTGTTGTCTATGGTCTTATAGAATTTTTTGATTAGTTAATAAAAATTTTATTCATAAGAAAAAACATATAAAGATTGCACCGTGACGAACAAAGTCTACTTTCAAAAAGAAAAAGAAAAAAGACAGCACTTGTGTACAGTATGTGAACTTTTGATGAAAAAATGAACAAGTAAACACTTCATAAATTCAGCACGCCCAACCTTCAAAAATCAAATTATGAACACTATTTATAAATTGTGATGAACATTACTCAAATGTGATGAAAAGTAAGGTAGATGGGTTCATGATGTAATTTGTGGCATGCAATAATGGAGTAGTTTCTCTTTCATTCTGTACATGTGTGTATTGTATGCCATTATATTGTGCAATATGAATTTAATTTTATACTAATGTTCTTTGAATGACTAGAATAGAACTCTCATGATAATGCACATATCATTTGTACTTCCTACTTGAATAAATGAATTTATACTTTACTTTTTAGATTCAGGAAAATGAAAAAGAGCTTGATCATATTCGTAGGCACATTCGTGAGCTTCAACTTAATAGAACCAGCAAGGTAAAATTTATTTTTCAGCAAATTNCTTTTTTTTTTTTTTTGTGGGGGGGGGGGGGGGGGGGGTGGTGTTCTGAGTGGATAGTGAGAGGCAACTAAATTAGGAAACTATTATAAGGAGTTCAACTTGTATACTGTGCCTTCTTTGTAGTTTCCACTGTTATAAAAACTATGATTGCAAGTTTATCTTTTGGGACCCAGTTGCTAAAAAATTTATGGCTCAAGTGCTTAAAAATAGAACATGTGGTCCTAATTTTAGGTTGTGTTGAAGGTTGCTTGATATATGTAGAACACGTAAACATACTATGTACTGTGTATCTATTGAACTCTGATGAATAGGAAACTGTACAAGATAGGTATATATACATGCTGGCAGAAGAGTAAACCAAGCGCTCAACCACTCATCTCAAATTCAAAATGAGTTGTTGAGAGCTATTCTCTCAACCTCCCTCAACACTCTCTAACACTCTCCCTCATATATTGACCATGTCTAGCTTGTTACAAATGTGCTTGACCTTGCTCCTACCAAGCCCTTTTGTAAACACATCCACTAATTGATCACCCCACTGTGGACATGTCGAACACAAACTGTTAAACAATGAACTAACTAGAAAACTCAACGTGTATTTGTATATATTCTGTGTGATATCCTTATCCTTAATTCCTTATCATATGTACATGAAGAGTAGAGCTATTTATACGAGACAAGCTATTTATACAAGACAAGAACTAACCCTAGCCACAGATTCATAACACCAAAACCTAGGGCTAAGAGTAATTCTCTCAACTAACACCCTATTTCTCTTACACCCCCCCTCAAGTTGGAGCATAGATTTCAATCATGCCCAACTTGTTACATATGTATCACATGAACCATAAGACTCCACATCTAGAACCATAAGTCTTGAACCACTTGAACCTTCGAACCACGCTGTGCCAAGTCAGTTCACAATGCACCTTGTCGCACCAACAAAGCTTCCACAAAGTTACAAACCAGGCCAAACACCACAACCACAGCGCACCTGCCTCTCACACCACAAACCGTTAGCGCTGCCTAACACCAATTCTTTCCTGTTTTCTTGTTGAGTGCACACAAACCATTCTTCTTCAACTGCCGACCTTCCACAATAGCTGCATCATATGCTAGGTCCGCACCACTCCTGGCACTTGTGCTGCCCACCACTGCAACACCCCTGTTTACTCACATTGAACAAAGATCGACTCAACTCTCATACCCTGGCACTGTTCGAAATATTGACAGTAACCCCATATTAAATTAGCTTAAAACAAGCGATAAAAATACAAGAAACCAAACACAAGCCCTCAAGACTTATTGACATGATAAACCAAACAACTCAAAACAAAAATCTACTGCCTAATTATTTATCAGCTTCAACACTTCAACATCCAACACAAACCGATTCACCCTCGTTGCCTGCAACTCCGTCTCTAGAACAACGCCACCGAAGTTTGGTCTACCCTTGGCTGTCGCACACAGTTTATCATCAATCCAATCATCATCAACTGCTAGCCACCACCAATTTCGCACCGTTGGCCACAACTCTGCTCGCCAGGTCCGCACCACCCCTAGCACCTGTGCTGCCCACCACTGCAACACCCCTGTTTATTCACATTGAACAAGGACTGACTCAACTCTCATATCCTGGCACTGTTCCAAATATGACACTAACCCCATATTAAATTAACTTAAAACAAGCGATAAAAATACGATAAACCAAACACAAGCCCTCAAGACTTATTGACACAATAAACAAAACAACTCAAAACAAAAACCTATTGCCTAATTATTTATCAGCTTCAACACTTCAACATCCAACACAAACCGATTCACCCTCGCTGCTTGCAACTCTGTCTCTAGAACAATGCCACTGAAGTTTGGTCCACCCCTGGCCGTCGCACACAGTCCATTAGCAATCCAATCATCATCAACTGCCAGCCACCACCAATTTCACTGGCCACAACTTTGCTCGCCGAAGGTGAAACAGAGAGACTAAGTTGATGAAAACGCTCACTAGTGACACCACGAGGAAATGGGCTCATCAGGATGAGTCGGAGAGACGATTTTCCGTCGGAAAGGTCGTCGGAAAAAGCTTCGTGTGCTGGCGCGTGGTCACTGGAGCTCCGGTCAGCGGCGGCGCGTTGCAGCTCCGTTGGCTGTTCCGCTTCCTCCGGCGGCATCGCCTCCTTGCTCAGATCAATGTCCACTGGGCTCTGATACCATTTTAAACAATGAACTAACTAGAAAATTCAACATGTATTTGTATATATTCTCTGTGATATCCTCATCATATGTACAGGAAGAGTAGAGCTATTTATACAAGACAAGAACTAACCTTATCTACAGATTCCTAACATCAAAACCTAGGGCTAAGAGTAATACTCTCAACTAACACCCTATTTCTATAACACAAAATGACAATCTACCTCAATGTGCTTGGCCCGCTCATGGAAAACAGGATTGTTGGAGATGTGTATAGCAGCTTGGTTATCACACCATAGCCTTACAAGCACACTTACCCTTACACCAATTTCTTCTAGATATTGCGTATCCACGTTATCTCACAAGTCGCATAAGCCATAGCCCTGCACTCGGACTCTGCACTGGAGCGAGCCACAAGATTCTGCTTCTTACTCTTGCATGACACCAAATTGCCTCCTAAAAACACACAATATCCTGTTATAGACCTCCTATTGCTCCGCGACCCGACCAAGTAAGCATCCAGAAATGCTTCAACACCCATGTGCCCATTATCAGCATACAAGATTCCTTTCCCCGGAGCCCTCAAAATACCATACGAAAAAATACCTCAACACTAACCGGATCATCAAGGCGACACCACTGCTACAATTTATGCTCGGTGAAATAGTTGAAAAACTGCTCAAGCGCCGACGCGTGAAGGCGCGTGATGGATCCGATGACTCCGCAATTCTTCCTCCGACGTTGCCGTAACTTCCCGACCTTAGCCCAGTACCTCTCACTCCAGGTCGGGCTTTGATACCATGTAGAACACGTAAACAGGCTGTGTTGTGTATCTATTGAACTCATGAATAGGAAATTGTACAAGATAGGTATATATACATGCTAGCAGAAGAGTAAACCAAGCTCTCAATCACTCATTTCAAATTCAAAATGAGTAGTTGAGAGCTATTCTCTCAACTTCCCTCAACACTCTAACAATATATAAAACAAATAGTTGTGGATAGTTTACAAATTTAAATAGGATACAACAAATGGAATAATCTGCGTGTCAAGGAAACCTGTGGTTTTGTATTTCACTTCTTTTAATTAGTTGGTTTTTTTCCCCCTCTTCGCTCAGGTTACAGCTTTTGGAGGGAGTCGAGTGACTCATCTTTTGAAGGAGATTGAAAGAAATCATAGGAGGTTCAAGAGGTCCCCAATTGGTCCAATTGGTTCCCATGTGGTATGTGTAATGGAAAATACAAATGTGCATTTTCAACTTTGCTGCCGATTAAAATAATTTTGTTTTTATTGTTTTCTTAGATGCCTAAGATTAAGAACTTCTACATAGTGATGCATTTTATCTTTGATTCTTTTTCCATAGCAAATTGTTTCATGGAAATATTCTTTTTAAGGTTTCAGCTGTTGCATGCTGTTTAGCAGCTATACTTGTATCCTCATTGGTTCATTAAAAACAATGGAAAATGTTTCAGTTTGTTGAAAAACTAGATTATTGATCTTATCTTCTTCAAATGTCAAGAGAGTACAACTATATATACACACACCAAGGCTAGGCCAACAGACAAGAATACAGAAGTTGAGACACAACACTTGTAAAATGAGTCTTGAAACTAAATTGTTATAATGTGCATCATTCTCAACAGTCCCCATCAAGTTGGTGCGTATAAATAAAATGCTCCAATCCAAGCACAAGGAGATTGTTTGATGTTTTTTTTCACTTGTAAAAAGCCAAACAGGTACCAATGTAACCAATACCAAAAACCTATGTGTAACCTTTTTTTACATGATGAGCTTTGTGATTGTCCACTTGTCTTTCGAGGCCCACCTTCAGATTCAAAATTGTCAAAACTGACCACTTCATCACTTGAAGTGACCAGATTAATGTCTCATGGATCTGGTATGGCAAAGCGATGGTTTTTAGGAAATCACAGAAAAGTGAGTGGTTTTCTCTCCCTTGAGTGATGCACAAAGTGATGCTTTTCTTATAGAGGATGAATTGAAGAGTCAAAGACCCATCACCCATCAATCATCTTTTTCTTCTTCAATTTATCAGTTATATGTCATACCATTGCTTCCTCAATTATTCCTAATTGTTGACCATCCCTTTTTTTCTCCTTTTGTTTTTTCCCCCCCATTTTTTCAGAGTGCTAAATGTCACTTGGCTGAGTTACACCAAGTCGCCAGTGCTATTAATTTTTGAAGAGGCATAGTTAATCTTTGCAGAGACAGGAGAGTTCTAAACTCCTAGAACTCTAATGAAAAAAAAAATAAAATTAAAAGCTTTTCAATTCTCAAGGGGCTTAAATAATTAATAGTTTTTTTAGTTAGTATATAATTAATTATATATAAAATCAATTCTAGAACTCTCCAAGGCTCCAACAATACATAAATTGTCTTGATTCAAAATTCTATAATTCGTTAATATATAATTATATGTTGTTATTTAGTGGATAGCTTATCCTATTATTTATCAATTGATGTTTATAAATTATAATTATGGAGTTAGGATTATGGATTATTAAGATAAAATCTTAATAACCAAATTAAGGATTATAGATGATTAGGAATGATTCTTACTAACAATATTAACATATTAATTGATTTAATGATTCTCAAGTGACTTAACTTATGAATTTTGATTTTTTTTTTGTTTCTCCTGGGTTTTGCACTTCCACTTTAAAGCAAAGTAGTGCCTCGTTGCTCTAGTGCACTTTTGCTTTTAAATTTTGTTGAAATTATTCACCATCTGCAACCACTGTTTAGGTTATATCTAGAGTAAGACGGTAAGAATTTCAAGTAGACTTGGTTCCTATTTGTCTTGCTATAGGTGAAAAAGTTTCAAGTTGCTTGGACTGAGTTAAGAGGGGGCCCTGAATTATTATGGCATTTACTTTCAAGCGGGAGATGAATTCTTCATTGGTATACATATGGAAAAGGTGATGATGGTTGAGGTATTGATGGTGGTAGTGGTGTTGATGTTTTGATAGTTGAGGTATTGATTGTCGAGGTGATGTGGTTACTTGCCTATGATTTATGGACTAAGACATGATGATGGAATGGCTTAGGAAAGGTAGGAACAGGAATTGCCTTATCATGGGAGACATAGGGTTCTGCCATGAAGTTGGATTTGATAGTGGGACTGGTAGAGTGGTAGGAAAGAATGGAGTGGACTAAAAAAAAGTTACATCAAATGAGGTGTAGAAATGCTTTTACTCAGGGTAGTTGCATCATGAACCTTTTTGAAGATGTGAATACCCTACAAACACATTTGAGGGATATGGATATATATTATACCAATGGACAATACAAGTACACCCGAAAATTTGTAATGGTAATTCATAAGGTATCTTAGGCATTCAGTTTATGGACTAACAGAGTAACAGGAATGGTGTATATGACATAGCGCCCAAAATTTGCTTAGGAATATTATAATGGATACCTATAGTGCGAGCTGTTTCAACTAGGTGTCAATTATTCTGTTTAGCTACTCCATTTTGTTGAGGACCTTAATAAGAAGATTCATGAAGAATCCCTTGCAAGGACAAGGAGTTAGTAAAGGATGATGAAAAATACTCTGTTTTATCACTGCGCAAGACCTTTATAGATACTCCAAATTGATTCTTGATTTCATTGTAGAACTTTTGGAGGATGTTCAACATTCCATCAAATAGACCCGAGTACATCAAGGAAATCATAGACAAAGGCAGAAAAATATTGAAAATCCATGGCCGACACAAAACACTAGTATGGACTAAAGCGGAAGGAGTGCTAGCTCATTTATGTAAAATACCATTGTTACATTATCCACTACATAAAAAATTAGATAAAATACATATTATGCAAAAAAGAAAATCATTAAATAAAAAAACTAGAATATGGAAGTTGTCTCTGCTGTTTTCCCTCCATGTTTCATTGCCAATGTACATGGGAAGATATGACCTAATACTCTAATGTCATTGCATTTATTGAGGAATGATGGTGTGCAGACCTAATTTTAATCTGATCTTTTCCAACTTAGCATTAATCACCAATAAAGTTCTTGTATAAAGTTTGATAACTTCTGAATTTAATTTGAAGCTTCTTTGGAGTCCAGATGTTGAAATATGCTCCTAAGTTTGATGGGCCTTCAATTTAGAATTCCTGGAGATTATTTGATTAAAAGGAAGTACTGTAGAATTAGTTTAGTGAATTGTGTATGACAGTTGGTAGTCTATGAATAGATCTTTTCTGGTAATCTGATTTCTAATTAAGTATATTGATGCACTGTTTATTAATGGTTACTTTGTTTTCTTCAATTTGTGCTTTATAGACCTTGGATGGTGGGGAGAAGTGGGGAGCTGCAGTAGAAAATGCAATTGGAAGGCTGCTAAATGCTTTTATTGTTACAGACCATAAAGACTCTCTTGTTCTAAGGGCATGTGCTAAGGATGCCAACTATAGCTCCCTTCAGATTATCATATATGACTTTTCACGACCTAGGTTGAGATCTGGTGTACTGTTTACAATGGGACCATCTATATTATTAACATTTTGGGTTTAAATTCTGTTTGTGCTATTCCTCAAATGTTGACTTTACTTATTGTAGGTTAGATATTCCAAGCGCCATGCTCCCTCAAACTGGTTATCCAACTACAATATCCGTTTTACGCTCTGAAAAAGATACAGTACATAATGTCCTAATTGATATGGTAAAGTTGCAATAATTTATCCAAGTGATGTTTGCTTTGAAGATGCTGCATTCTGGTGTGTTAGCTATTGCATGTTTATCTATGCTTTCATCCATTCTGAGAGTAATCATATACAACAGTAGATTTGTCCATGCCCCACAAGGTAGAACCCTTCCTCCATTGGTGAATCCAATTCATTAGCAATGGGGTCAGCTGACCCCACTGAAATAAAAAAAATGTCGTATATCAGTATATGTAAGTATACAATCTTATATTTATTTTATATGTATTATGCTGAGTATGAATTTGATTGAATATATCAAATGATCCACTTAAAAAATGTAAAAATTCTATAAGTGGAGTCAAAGATTTATACTAATCTTGGGCTGGATAAAAGATATTTCAATATCATCAGAATATGAGAGTGATGACTTAGTTTTAATAGAGAAAATAACATTTCTTTCAATTTTCACAATTTCTTCAATATTTATTTCTTATTAATAATATTATACAGATTACATGTGTGTATTTGAGTCCACTGAATTAAAATCTTAAAGTTGCCACCATCACCAGCTTACCCCCTGGCCAAAAAAGCCCTGCCGGCCTAACCTTTACATCTGATCAAAATCATTATAATCTTAATGAAAACTTGTTTCACATTCATGTTCTCTCCAATTAATGCCTATAATTATGGACTAATATATTATCAGAATCATGAAATATGTTGTATTTCACTAGGGTAATGCTGAGAGACAAGTTCTTGTTGATAACTATGAAGTTGGAAAAAGGGTTGCTTTTCAGCAAGCAATTCCAAATTTGAAAGAGGTTTACACTTCTGATGGATATAAAATGTAAGTTGACTTATAATAGTAGTTTGTGTGATTTATCTATCAAAAATAAATTTGTGATATGAGTTCATGCAAATTATGGCTTAAATGGATTGAACTCGTGCATTCAATAAGAGTATAATCGGTTAAATTTTATTTCAATTAAGAATGCATTTAGGTAACTATTACTTTATATGTTTGTAGGTTTTCCCGAGGTTCAGTGCAAACTACTCTTCCACCAATGAAGAATGCTAGAACTGGACGTCTTTGTGGTTCATTTGTCAATCAGATAGAGAGTCTTGAAAGAGATGCATTAAATGTAAAAGAGCGCAATGACGAATCCAAGGTATTGAAGAGGAGATATGATGAAGATCTTAGAATTCTCGATGAGAAGTTGCAAAATACTAAAGTAAGTTGTGTGCTTACTAATTAGTATATGAATTTATTGTGCTTACTTTCCTATTTTAATCACTTAATACACTTGCTTTACTTAACTATTTACATATATACACAAACATATTACATATATTATTGCGAAAATATTTTAATTTTCAGCTTAGACAGTTCATTGAAGATTGAATTTCATCTTATGATAATAGTTCTTCCCTAAACCATTTGAATGTGAGCAGAAATTATATGTGTATATGTGTAGAAACATTATAGGACAGGTGGATGCTTGGTGAGTATTTAGGTGGATTTATTTCTCATTGACTGTTACTTGGCTGGAATATTTCTGAATTTTATTGGTACCTGTTACTTGTGAGAACCATATCATCAAGGATTTTTCCTAATAAACAAAATAATGACCAGTTTGATTTCTAAGTTGATCAGTTTTAGTTATAAATGAAAGACATACTGTTGATATAACTATTCATTCCTTTGCTTCGTATAGAGGATGCGAATTGGTGCTGATCGAGACTTGCAGTCTAAGGAATACTGCTTAAAAGATTTTAAGAAGTCACGGTTTGCAGAAACTTGCACCCCAATTACATCCAATGATGAACTTCTTCAGGAAGAATCGGTCTTTCCTTCAAATCATTCTCATACTATAAATCCAGCATGTTCTGTTTTGTTATTATTATAGGCAAAAAGGATTCTAATTTAGTGTTATTTTCTTTTGAAACTAACGTCCAGAAAATCATTAATGAGATTCAAGAAGAGGAAAAACTTCTGGAGGAAATTCAGTCTAGATTGAATAAAGCAGAAGTTAAAAGAAATGAGTTAAAGATGTCACTTGAAAAATTGTGTGGTATGCCACTTTTTTTTTTTTTTTTGGTTTCTTTTTAATCTGCCTATATCACAATATATACTGTACATACCCATACATACAAATGCAGAGTCTGCAAATGTGGACAAGGTTGCCTTGGGAAATGCAGAAAAGGAGCTGACGCTGATAGAACAAGATCTACAAGTTGCCAAATTGGTCTAGCTTATTTTACATGCTTTTCATTTTTGCTTTCCTTGTTAAAGTTTTTTTTTTCCTGATTTTATTATTTGGAAATCACAAGTTGATTACAATTCAAATTGTTTATTCAGAAGAAGAATCATTATGAAGATCTCATGAATAGCAAAGTCTTAACTGAACTCAAGGATGTGGAGAAAGAATATCAAGAGCTTGAACATAGCCGTAAGGTATGTTTCTGATCTCATGTTGTGGTCATAATAGTGGAACTTTAGTCAGAGAAATACAAGGACAGCGATTTTCTTTTTTCTTTTCCCTTTTTCTGTAGAGCGGGTGGGGGGTGGGGAGTTAGACTTGACTGATTCGCGTTTCCAGATCTTCCATTGTTCACTATAATTCGATATGGTTATGATACAAACCATGCAGAAAAGGAAAGTAATCAAATAATCATTCAAATGGCAGAATTCAAGGAATAATACACTCAGGGATTAACTGTAATTCCTTGCTTATTTATGGAGCATGTAATTAGGGATTAACTGATTATGTAATCAGTAATTGATGCTCCTTCCTTGTTTTACATATGGTAATAGATTATAAATAGGGACCCATCTATTAGAAGAGAGGGCATCCAGTGTAATTAGAACAATTAAGCTCTAAGTTGCAGAGGGCGGGAATTTATTCTTGCTGGAGGGATATTCTTAGAAGTCCCTGGGTTTCTTTCCTTTGTGTTTCTTGGTTCGAAACTATCCTGTCTCTTTACTCTTATCAGGTTATGTCTAGAATCCCTGTAATCCAGAACCTTTGTTTAATCTTGTTGGTTCTGAGAAAGTCCTAAGATGGTCAGAAGTGACCTGCTTGGGTCCTGGAAGTCTAAAAATGCAAAATTAGACGTATTGCAAGGAAATTATTCTACCCATCTAATCTAAGGGTGATAGATGGGACCTTGAGTCCCAGATAGTTCTTTAAAAGTGAGGTAACCCTGAAAAGTGAATTGCATTACGTGCCCTCTTCAACTGGCTGGCTAAATTTCAGGAAAGCTACAGAAAAGCTTCAATCATATGTTCTGAGAGTGAGATTGACAGTCTAGGAGGCTGCAATGGAAGTACACCAGAGCAACTTAGTGCCCAACTTACAAGGCTAAGTAATAGACTCCAACAAGAGAGTCGGAGGTCAGGATTTTAATATTTGTTATTTTATTTTTTCATGATATATTGGTTCAATAACATGCTTATACAGTATCCTTTTGAAAACTTTTATACAGACACCCAGAATCTATTGATGATCTGCGAGTGCTGTATGAAAACAAGGAGCGAAAGATATATAAGAAGCAGCAAACATATAAAGCGTTTCGTGATAAGCTTGCTGTAAGCATCTTTTATCCCTTGTTATTTCAGAATTCTGACAAATGCTTGGGCTGGTAAAAACATGTCCTCAATTTCACCTTTTTTAGTTTTGGTAGGGGCTATATGCTGTTTGGTTAGTTACAAAGAATCCTCTATTATGGAGAACTCCATCTTGATTTGTTCACAATTGTCAAACAAGAAAAATAATGATAAAAATAGAAATATAATTCTGGATATCATCCAAGTAGTTTCCTTCAGTTTTCACATTTACTGTCAAAAGCATTCTCTTTCCTCTAAAGTGTGAAATGTTATGAAGTATAGGGGAAAAAGATTAAGGAAAAGACTTGATTTCTTCAGAACAAAATGTTCTGGATAATGATTTTAGATCTGGCATATATGGTTGAACTTTGTTGCATGCATGTGAAACATTCTAAAGTTTGAGTCCCTTCCAATGGGGAAGGATTTTGCTAGTGTGAGCCATGCATCTCTTCCTCTAAAGTTGGTAGTCTCCTTGCTTAATAGGAAAATAACTTCTATCCTATTGCAATGCACATCATGGACTTTTGGTTTTCTGATTTTTATTATGCTGTTTCTGGTGTCAGGCTTGCCGTCAAGCACTTGATTTACGGTGGAACAAGTTTCAGAGAAATGCCAGTCTCTTGAAGCGCCAGTTAACTTGGCAGTATGGCATCTGCTGTTTAAATGGCCATGTTACATGGCTATTGTTTTTGTATTTAACATTTAAGATGGGCTGCAGTTTCACTTGTTAATTTTCTTGATTGCCCATTTTTGCTAGATTTAATGGCCACTTGGGAAAGAAAGGTATCAGTGGGAAAATCATAGTTGAATATGAAAAGAAGACCCTTTCAGTAGAGGTTAGTTGGGCATGGTCCTAATATATTTGTACTTGTACATGCCTGCGCGCTAAACTTTGATGATCTGAAAATTTGGCGTTCTTTGTGGGGTTTTTGGATAGTTTTCCTATGGGAATTTCTTCTTCAAATCATGATGGGTTTTACTAGGTCAGATAGTATGTGCCATGCCATAGTAATGTGTTATTCAAATTTAACCTTTCAACTTTCTTGCATCTTTCTCATTTACAGGTCACAATGCCCCAAGATGCATCCAGCAGCTCAGTTCAGGACACTAGGGGGCTTTCAGGTTTCCTTGTTTATGTTTATGTGTGTGTGTATTAATATCAATTTTACTTATGTGTATGTATTTGTGTGTTACATAATTATTGTATAATTTTTATGTAAATATATATGTGCTACAAACCTGCTCTGTGTTTCTTTCCAAAACCTGGCAATCAATTTTTTGTGATGTGGACCATGTGGATTTCATCCTTTATTCAACATAACCTATAATTTTGACATGTAATAATAAGCAACCCACACATTGGTTAGCAGTTATACTTTTCAAAGTAAATATCATATGCATATCCCATCATTTCTTCAAGGGTACTCGCTTCAATTTATTCAAAAACTTCACAGTTCAACCTAAGCTTTCTATCAATTAACTAACAAATCTTCACCCCAAATGTCAAAATAATTTTAAATGTCAGAATTTGATAATCTGCTTATGTGTTGCCTAACTATTTACTTGGATGTAAACTATGTGGCTTATCTCTAAGTTTTATCTTGACAGAAAAAGAGAACATTAATTTGACAGAATAAAGTAAATCATGAATCTATATGTTTCCAAGATTTAATTTACTAATTTATTACCAGTTATGACTATCTTGGAACGCCTTATATTTCACAACCTATTACCAATTTATAGACAGTATTTATGTATAAATGAGAATAAAATTAAGCCTCATTTGTGAATAAGGTGATGTTTTTGAGATCTCAGTGAACTTTCATCAGAGTGCTTTTAGTTCATTTCTTCTACAAATTTACATCGAGTTAGCAATAAGAAATTTGAGTTGAGGGTCTGGCAGTAGTTTGGACCCCTGCAATATGCATTAATATATAATCCCAATATAGTATTAATAGACGATAGAGACCTATGCATGTTACAGTTGCACATGGCCAAAACTTCTCTGAAGTCCTAGCCATCCCCAAACTGGAGTCCAAAAGTCTATATAGAAATAATAGTATTAGACCCATTGGTCTATGTATATTTGAATTGAAAAATGAAACAAAAAACTATATAATCAAATATCCAATGATTGCATATTTGATTCTATCAATAGAGCAGAATGGTCTGAGTGAATTACATCTAGATTAAGAACAACTGCCTCCCTGTGAATTTGAACGCCAAGAGTCTGTAGCGACAGCATGGTTGAGTCTCTCTTCAACAAAAGCAGGGGTGCCTCTTCATTGGTGGAAGAATAGGTGCACTGAACCTGGGGAAAACCTACAAATATATAAAGTTATTGTTACTTAAATGCATTCTTAATTGACTTCATTTGGTCATTTGTTGGTATCTTTCAGCAAACCTAGTGTTAAGTATGGTAAGTGGGTTTTTAAGTTTTGTGCCTTGCCCATTAGTACCTTGTTCTTTTAATTAATGACTTGACGATCACCTCACTGGCCACAAATGGGCACTAGTCAGTTATTGAGGCATCTGTGCATCCATCACTAATGCAACTATTTTTTTTGAGAAACAGAATAGCTAGAAATCCCACTGTACTTGAGGAGCTGAAAGTGGAATTAGTTCTTTGAAGATAATAGTACTATATGTAGATCCTTAAGTCATGCTTTTCAAAGTTATACTAATCAATAATGTTATTCTCATCAAATCAGTTTTTTTTTTTTTTTGAAAAGTTCTCATCAAAATAGTTAAATTCATATTTTGAAACAATACATGAGACAATATGACTGAAGTCTATCCAATTCAGTAGTCATTTAAACAAATGGGATGAAGGCTATTTTATTTAGTAGTCAGCTTGTGATGATGCTCTCCTAAGCATTTAATGATAATTTGTGTACTGGTTAACTCTTTATTTCATTTTGGTGGCTTTTTATGATGTTTACTCAGGGGGAGAACGCTCTTTCTCGACTTTGTGCTTTGCACTTGCCCTTCATGAAATGATAGAAGCACCTTTTCGAGCTATGGATGAGTTTGATGTGTTTATGGTAAATCTTTTAGTTTGCAACATTTTGGGACTTTGCACCAAGTTTCTTTTATTATTAGAAAGAATGTTAGTCTTCTCGCTAGAAATTGTTCTGGATCATATTTCCTTGCATTTGCAAAAGTTAAAATATGGATGCAAAACTCACCACCTCCTTCCTTTTCTCTTGTTTCATCTTCAAATTCCTCCACGAATATTTCCAATCATAATCTCAAATTATATTGGCATTTAATAAATCCAGCCGTGACATATAGGAAACATGACAAGGCCATTTCCGCTATTGCTCAATAGGAGAGTATTTAGGTTTATTCCTTTTCTTGCTATTAGGCCATATGATTCCCTTTCCTGTATTTATCAATTTACTTTTCTTGTTGAATGTCAAAGATTTTCTTTCAGCCATGGGGTGAGAGGTTTTCGGTTTCTCAGTGGCAATAGTCATTGGCAACCAGTTTTTCCAACTTTGAAGATTATATCTTGAAAATTCATTGCTTTATGGTTGGTTTGCAGGATGCAGTAAGCAGAAAAATCAGCCTGGACGCTCTTGTTGATTTTGCATTGGCTCAAGGATCGCAGTGGATATTCATCACACCTCATGACATCAGGTAATCTAACAATCTGGCATTAGTGCTTGATTTGATCTGAGGTCCTGCCATTTCAAACATCCAATTCTGATGAACATTTGATATTTTTGTTGTTGTCAGTATGGTTAAGCAGGATGAGAGGGTGAGGAAGCAGCAAATGGCGGCTCCTCGTGCATAACTACTCTGTTGTATTATCTTTTTTGTTGCTCAAACCAGTATTGAGTTGTGTGGAATACAACAAATCTTCTAACCTTGATAACCATGATGCTGGCTTGTTTCACATCAAACCCTGATTTATGTTATTTTGAAATTTGAAGGGGATGTAACTTAATGCTCTCTGGCTTCATGCTCATGTTTTTGATTATTGAATTGGTTAATTGAAGTGCTCATTACAACTCCTTTTGTTGTCCAATAATATGGCTCACAGTTAATTCAAATCACTTTTTTATTTTTAAAAAATGTTTTGACTCAGTAGTCTAATTCTCTCAAATGGGAGTTCATGGGTAACTCCTTAGTGGGGCGGTATTGACTCTTTGTGTTTCAGTAGGTATAAATATTTCACACTGTAACAAAGTCAGTAGTATTAAAAAAATCATTTTGACCAACTAAAAACATTTTAAAATTGCTCATTTGCAATTTGTGATTTATATTCTTTGCATTAATTGTAGCTAAACTAGTATTTCTAACAAGTTTGCTATCCAGATATGTGCACTCTCAAATGTGAGCAATTCAACAAAGAGTTTTACTACATTTACTTACAATTTTTTACTTCTTCACTTGTGGTAAATAGTGACAAGTCACTTTATTATTCTGTGGGTTGCAAAAAATGTGTTTATATTAAGAATTTGAGAGGGATAAAAGTTGGGGAGTAGAAGATAGAGTTTACAGATTGTTTTCCTAACATTAGGGCTCAATGTTTCTACTCTGCATCAATACATTCAGATGGGTAGGACGTCGACATATATATGATGGATAGGTTTATAAAGGTTAATTTAGATATATATGAGGGTATTTTAGGATGAGAGTAGGAGTTTGGAGGAAGCAGAATATCATTGCATGCGTTGTGTATGTTTTATATGTTTGTAAACAATTAATAAAAGAACTATGGTAGCTCAAAAAAAAAAAATTATGGTGGATATACTTTCAAACTACGAAAATTTGGGTTCTTTTGTTTTTGTTCTTGATTTCTTTGTCTAATTCATTTATGCGTATTATCATATCATTTATTATTATTATAATCTTGTTTAAAATGTTTATATATTCAAGAACACTTACTAAATTATCCATAAAATTTGTAATGTTCTCCCTATAACCTTTACCAAAATACTATATAAACATACCATTCAGAATATAAATCACAGAGTATAGTTGGACAATTATTAAAATAGATAAAGGATCATAAATTATACCTTCGTTGCTAGGTCACCAGAATCCTCCTCTTGCCCTGCCACGAACTCCTTAGACTCCACTGATTTTAATGGGAAATTGGCTAGGCTCCTCGGACTCAACAGACTCTTCCTAGTTCTTAAGATATAAGGTCTGATACGTATCTAACCTTAATAATTGCTCAAAAATATTTTATAATTTTTTCTTGCTTTCTAGGTGAGAGCCATAAGAGATACAAAAGGAAATTGCTTAGATAGATTTCTGATGATATTTTACAAACACATTGAGACTCCTTATAACCTCAGGGGTAGAATATGACTAGACGATGCAAAAGGAACGAACACTTGGCAGTTTACAAAAGAAGGAATCTTATCTTACAACTCAGACTTATCAAGGACGGATGGAATATAAAACAGTAAAGTGTGGAAAACAAAGTACTGTATGCTTTTAGAATATCTATGTAAAAAAACAAAATAATGTGATAGGCTTTGTAAAAAGTAATGTAGCCTACTATTGTTCTTACTATTCTGTAAATTAAAAAAAAAAAAAAAAAACTATGGTAGATATATATACTTTCAAACTATGAAAATCTGGGTTCTTTTGTTTTTGTTCTTGATGTCTTTGTCTCGTTTTCTTCAAATACAATAGTAGAATACAATGGTAATTTTGAGATCAAATGAATTATCCTTTTTATCAATTTAGCTTCATCTTTTTTTTTTTTTTTTTTTTTTGCTTTTTGTTAATGAACACATCAACACTCCCAGGGCTGAAATTTGTCCCCTAAAACATATATTGTATGTCAACCCCATTCCACCATACAAGAACCTCTTTAATGCATCAGATCAGTCTAGCTGTCAACACCTCAATTAGTTAAAGCAAAATTCTACCATCATGTAATGGAGGAAGGTTCTCGCCATTTGGTCAGCAAAATATAAGATCAACAGGGAAGGTGTAGTTGAAGGCATAGAGCAAAATGACATATTTACCCATTTAGAAAGTGTTGAATTCAATCTCCGGTGACTTTTGGCCGGATAATAGGCCGGAAGGACCATTTTAACTAAAAAAACAATAGTCGTGGATCGAGAATGAAAAGTTTGAAAGTCGTGGTAAAAACCTGAAAGTGTCACTATAGTCGTGGGACCAAAAATGCGAAAAACTCAAGTGTTTTTAGTTATTAAAGTTAGATTTATGATATTAGTAATTAAAGTTGCAAGTTAAGGATTCCCTGCATCTGTGAAATCTATGTATGAATGATGATAGAGAAGGGATTTTACATGTGTGAGTATAGGGAGTGGGACGAGACGGGAATGCGAGGGTGGGGGGTATATCCCCACCTCGCCAAACCCCATTATTACCATTCCTATTGGAGTCGATCAGGTCTGGGTATGTATACATCTATTTTTTTTCTTAGGAAAAAACCTATTTACGACAAAAAAAAAGAATGTTTTTTTTTTAACTTTCAACCAAATAAAAAAATATAATTTTAATTTTTTTTTAACTAAACACAAAAAAATAAAAATATTTTTTCAAAAATGAGTAATTTTTAATTTTTAATTTTTAATTTTTTGGTTTCAATCTAATCCTTAATGTCTTAGTTGCATTATCATAAGTAGTTGTAAGACATATTTAACTCCTTTTCTATTTTAAATTATATATTGAAAATTTGATGATAAGTTTTTATTCTTTTCAAATGTTACAAACTTACAACACATGTCTATAACAATACTAAATAGAAAAAAAAATTGACGAGTAAATTAAGTTTTAACCTAATGGGGTAGCTTAAGTGGCAAATGAGTTCTCTTTGTGGGGAAGAATTTCAGGAGAATGCCTCCCGGAGCGACAGACAGAGAAAGACCCCGTGAATTCCGGATTTGTGGCTTCATCATGATCATAGTCTTATGGTTTAGTAATGTTCTCAAAATAAGCTAATAAGAGTTTATTTTGAAAAGTTATTTGAGATAGTGTTTAAAAAAATAAGGTAGTAGTGTTTCTAAATAAATACACCACACAAATAGTCAAATGTACATATTTTCCTATATGATGTGGTGGATTTCTACCAAGTACCCAACATTGATTCTCTCACTAAGGAGACGATTGAGTCATTATAATATACCTTTATGTAATTTTGTCGGGCCAAGATTTAGAAGCCTCGGGACACAGTGAGAAAACTTGTATGTAAACTATAGTAACTATTTTCTACGGGAGTTCAACTATAGTAACTATTTTCTATGGGAGTTTTATTACATGAACTCTCAAACCTTAGTCTTTGATGGGGCGGACATTGATAAATTATTTTTTTTCATATAAATTCTAATACAAGTGTTTATATCAAAATTTTATATTTGAGAGTACACTATGAGAGTAGGGGTCCGTTTGGAAAGTAGGAAAATGACTTCTGGAAAATGTTTTCTGGAAAATGAGTCATTTTCCGGAAAACAGTTTCATTTCCAGTGTTTGGATGTATTATGGAAAACTGTCTTTGGAAAATGGATAGAATTGTATAATTAAACATTGTAATTATTTTATTTAAAATATAAAAAATTATAATAGTTATTAATATAATGGTATTTAATAAAAAATAGAATTTATAAAAAAAAATAAAAATAAAAATACAAAAATGTAGCAAAGGTTTCCGGCGATTTCCCCACCTCCTTGGTCCATGGTCATGGGTGATATGGCTTGGTTTTGATCGAAAACATGTGCAACAGCTATTCTGGCGATTCCGTAAGTAATTTTCCGAAAAAATGAACTGATTTTCCTTGGTCAACGGAAAATATTTTCCGTTGACCACATTTTCCGGACGTTACCAAATACAGAAAACTCGAAAAACATTTTCCGAAAGTCATTTTACAGGTTACCAAATACACCCTAAATATATTATTTTCTTTTCGAAGAAAGGGCAATCGACTATACCGGATAGTAAATGCGGAGCCCACAGCAATCGCCCAAATTCAAATTTAAGGTACACGAAACGAAAAGCGCAACATCCCTCCCTCAAACAATTGATTACAAAAATGTGGGATGGACCCCACTTGTAGGTGTCCGTTGGCAACAGTAAACTCAAAATCCGAAAACTTTTTTTTCTTTTGTTTCTCCCTTCCAACTCCCACGAATACCAAACCGAGAAATCAAGAAACACTTCACCGCAAAAAATCAGTTCCTCTCCAAAAAATCTCTGAATTTCCAGAGCAGAAGATGCTGCAACCCTGCTGGGAGATCTAAACGATGTCGTCGTGTTTGGCTGAGGAGCCAAAGCTTGTTTCTTCTCCGGCCCGGAGATGGTCTGGGCTATGGATGAAGAACAAGAAAGCTCTAAACAATGTCCTCTTCGCTATGCACCTTCAATCTTTACCCAAAAACCCTAAAAATCCCCAACCCGTTTCATCTTCTCCCCGGCCCAATAAGGCCCAAGACTTCGATGTTCCGGTCCCCGTCTCTGATCGGACCTCACTCCTCTCCGATGAAACCCTTCTTTATATTCTCGCGAAGCTCCCCGATTCTCAAAGGAGCTCCAATTCCCTCGTGTCTAAGCGCTGGCTCAATCTCCAGGGCCGCCTTGTTAGGTCCATCAAGCTCCTCCAATGGGACTTCCTCGTCTCCGGCCGTTTATTTCACCGGTTCCCCAATCTCATCCACGTCGATTTGGTCAATGCCTCCGTGGTTTCGCCGCGAAACTCCGGTATTTTCTGTTCCAACAACGCCGTTTCCTTTCACCTCGATTCTATCCTTAATCCCGACGATTCAAAAATCCTGTTGGGATCCCAGGAAATCGACGAGGGGCTGAGCGTTTTAGCGAACGGGTACCCCAATTTACGGAGACTTTCAGCGATGAACGCGAGCGAGATGGGCGTTTTGAGCGTGGCGGAGGACTGCCCAACTCTGCAAGAACTGGAATTGCACCGCTGCACCGACCAGGTCCTGCGGGGGATCGCCGCGTGCCACAATTTGCAGATACTAAGGTTGATCGGGAACCTCGACGGGTTTTATAAATCCTCGGTGTCGGATGTGGGGTTGACTATATTAGCGCAGGGGTGTAAGAGGCTAGTGAAGCTGGAGTTGAGTGGGTGCGAGGGGGGCTATGAAGGGATTAAAGCTATTGGGCAGTGTTGCCAAATGCTCGAAGAGTTGACGATCTGTGATCATAGGATGGAGGATGGGTGGTTATATGCTCTTGGGTTCTGTCGGGATTTGAAGACTTTGAGGTTTGTGTCGTGTGGGAGTATTGACAGGAGAAGTTCGGAGTTTTGTGAGGAAATAGGGTGTTGTCCCACTCTTGAAAGATTGCATTTGGAGAAATGCCAATTGCGAGATCGGAGTAGTTTGGGGGCATTGTTTTCTGTTTGTCAAGATGTTAAGGAAGTTATGTTTCATAACTGCTGGGGATTGGATAATGATATGTTCAGAACTGCTATTATTTTCAGGTATTAGATTGCCTTACTCTTTTGTTCTTTTCCCCATTTTGCTGTCCCACAAGCTTTTCCTTTCCATTAACTTTATCATATATTAAGAGTTTAGATAACACATTTACCACTACACTAAAAACTATAGTAGTAGCGAAAGGGCACAACTTTATTTCCTCATCTTTCACATTTTCGAGAGGCAGAGTGTTGGGCTGGGCCCTTCAGCCTTCGCCTAGTAATTCTCTAGTCACCTGGTGCTGGACTTGGTCATTCACTGGCCTCCACCCAACAACTTGTCCTTTAGGCGGGTAGGCCTCCGCCAACTAATCTCCTACCCACCTGGTACTGCACTTGTCCTTTAGGCCTCCGCCAAATAATCTCCTAGCCATCTGGTGCTGGACTTTGGCATTCATTGGCCTCCACCCAACAATCTCCTAGTCACCTAGTCACCTGGTGGTTGGTGCTACACTTGTCCTTTAGGCCTCTGCCAAATAATCTCCTAGACACCTGGTGCTGGACTAGGCTCTTCGCCAACCTCCGCCCAACATTAACTCTGCAGTACAATTAGTTAAATTTAATACAAATATGCACTTTAGATAGCTTATGGTCTGTATCTGTAGTAATTACTAATTAGTAAAGCACAATACTACCAAACTATAGAAAATGATTTCATAATGCTGTTATTGGGAAAACAGAAATCCACTGCAAATCTTGGCTAGTTGACAGTGAATGCTAGAAAATGGGATTTGATGATGTGCATATAATGTTGTTGACAGGAGAGTGAAGTTCCTATCCATAGAGGGCTGCTCTCGGCTCACAATCGAGGGTCTGGAGCATGTTCTTCTGTCGTCGAAGGAGCTTCGGAGCCTGAGAGTGGTGTCCTGTAAAAGCATAAAGGACAGCGAAACGAGCCAGGCGCTTTCTGCGCTGTTCTCCTCGCTGAAGGACCTGAAATGGAGACCGGACACAAAGTCGCTCGTCTCTGCCACCATTGCTGGATCTGGCATGGGGAAAAGAGGCAGTAGGTTCTTCAGAAAGGGCTGTGACTGGAAGTCACTGCCTGGTGCATAAACCCTTTCCTTCCCTTCATGCAACTTTGAATGAATGTGGCCTTCATTCTCAATGTACCAATGTTTAAGTAATCCTGCCTTGTGTTGTTTCAGTGTACCAATACTAAGTAATCTGGCTCTGTACTATACCAATGTTATGTAGTGTAAGGTACCCATGGGGTGTTGGATACTTGGATGCGATGACTGAGATCTCTTCGTCTTTGTCACCCTTAAGGTCCTATTGTCGGGCTCTTCGTCTTTGTCACCCTTAAGGTTCTATTGCCGGGCATCTGCTATAAATTAATGTACAATATTATATTTATTTGAGTAGGTTAATGTTGTAAACTTATAATTCACTGTGACTTTGGTGAATCCTTTAAGAGGTTAGGGGACATTTGATTTATACCTCAGTTTTGAGGTGTGGAATTGTAATCATTCACAGTGTGTGATTACTATTTTAATGTTCATTAATCAATAACTATAGCTATATGTTATTGTTTCAAATTTGCTTTAGTTTTCATTTCATTACAGTTCTTTTTTTTTTTTCCTCTAATATTCTCCTTATCTTTTAAATTTGTAGAGATTGGTAGAAATTTTGGTTTGGCAGCATTGATTTGCCCAGCATTTTGGGCAGTGTTTACATTGACATACCAAAAAAATTATTGTAATTGTCCTTGTAAATTCATTCTAAGATAAGATTGTTGAATTTCCTCACCGAAGAGAGATATTGACAGGTTTGCTAAAATATAGTTTGCTACTACTTTCTTGACATTAAGAGACGCAATTTGAAGAAATTAGTAAGAGACGCAATTTGAAGAAATTGTTTAATTTAGAAGAATTTCTTAACATCTCTTATTTCAACGAAATATGGAAAAAGTTTGTTAAAATTGTACAACAACCATCATTCTAAAATATAATTTTAGATGCACTTAAAATATATGGCCTACTTATAAGCACACTTCATTTGGTTGATAAGGACATCCAATTCTGCTATGGAGTACATTTATCTTGTAATGGAGCAAGCAAAATAAGCTATATAAAGGCTTTCAGATGTAACCAAAAACAAATACAAAATGGTGTTTTAGATTACTAATAGAAGATGGAGCTCTCAACTTTGTTAGCTATTGCATGTAGTAGCGTAACACTAGAATCCATACTTCTTTTGGTTTCACGATAAGACAAAGGTTACTCCTAGTGTCAAATCAATGAAAAAGATATATTTTTTGATTGTTTGGAATGATTTGTAAGAAAAAAAAAAGTGAGGTTCTTTATAGAGAAATTGTTAATGGTAGAAATGTTTTTGATGTGGTATGTCAACTAAGGGTGTGTTTGGAAAGCAGGAAAATGACTTTTGGAAAATGTTTTCTGGAAAATGAGTCATTTTCTGGAAAATGAGTTCATTTTCGGTGTTTGGATGTACTCTGGAAAACTGTCTGTGTGTGGTTGGTTCATTTTCCGGAAAATGAGTAGAAATGTATAATTATATATTTTTATTATTTTATTTAAAATATATAAACTAATAATATTTATTAGAAATTATAAATAATTTTTTTTTCACAAAAAAAGGTTGCGCGAAGCCATTTTCCATTTCCGGAAAATGACTTTTGGATTTTTTGTCCGGAAGTCATTTTCCAGAAAAATGAGCTCATTTTCCATGGTCAATGGAAAATGTTTTCCGTTGACCACATTTTCCGGATGTTGCCAAACACCAAAAGTCCTGAAAATGATTTTCGGAAATCATTTTCCGGGTTACCAAACACACCCTAAGAAAACTGTGCATGTGTATTATGTGTTGTTATGAACAAAGATGTACAACCTATTACCTATATATACATTATGTATGAAGCTCAGCCATGCAATTCAATAGTGAAAGCAATGACAAGGAGAAAACCTCTAGCCAACCTAACAAACCTCTTCTGATTATTTTAACACTCATCTTCAAGTTGGTGCACAAATATTGATCATACCGAACTTGTTACAAATATATTATACTCTGTCCCTACTAAGCCCCTTCGTAAACAGATATGTTAGTTGGTTGCCGCTTCGAACATGTATAGTAAAGGAAAACTTGTTACAAGTATAATATATTTTATCCCTCCTAAGTCCCTTCGTTAACAGATATGTTAGTTGATTGTCGCTTCGAACATGTGTAGTAAAGAAAAATTCTTTTTGAATCTTGTAATCATCAGACTACATGTGTCATTGCCCTATTCAGACTTTACACTCGAATGTGTTATAATACTCTGCTTCTTACTCTTCGACGAGACAAGATTACCTCCGATGAACATGCAATACCCTATTGTGGAACTTCTATCACTCGACGATCCAACCTAATCACCATAAGAAAATGCCTCAACATTTGTATGTCCCCCAACTAGCATATAAGATCCCCTTCCTAGGAGCACTCTTTAGATACTTCACAACCTGAATGGTTGCATCCCAATGAATATGTGTATGAGCCTCCTTGAATTGACTCGCCACACTTACTAGGAAAGTGATGTTAGGCTGGGTAATAGTGAGATAGTTCGATCAACTTTCTTATTAACCTCTTATACTTGATAAGGACGGTTTTGACACATCCATCAAGTATCAAATCATAATATAGAGTTTAGATATCGTGTTCTACTGGAGATGACTCTTGTAATGTTAGGAATTGATGCAAGGTAGAGTTAAGCACAAGCTAAAACTATTCTTATAAAAGCTAGGCATGCATATCGTAAAAGAGTTGGGTTGATATGATTAAGCTTAAAACAAATAAGACAAGTAAAACAAAGGACCGTGACTTTTGATTCAAGCTAAGATGCCAAATATTATACTAAGGATTAGAAAATTAAAACAAGGCATAGAGTACGTGAGATGCACAAAAGTGTCCAAATACCATTCTCGTAGCTATTTGGACTTGCAACCTCACATTAAACTCCACTTTCATGGCAATTCAACCCAAGGTTGCCCATTCAAGAACACAAGGCATAAATTCTCTTTAATACCCAAAATACTCTCGTATTGGGCATCAAGTGTGTGAATGTGTAGCTAGTGTACAAGCTCTACTCTCGTAGCAACAAACACACTCCAAATAAAGCATATAATTGTAATCCAACAATCATACACAAATTTCACAACAAATCCATTTCACATAACAACCCTAGAACACCCAAATAATCCCCTTTTATGCAATACAAATCAAATATGCATCAATAACAAGAAATCAAACCAAATCCTAGTCTCAAATCACTTAGCTACTCATAATATAACAATGAATACACAATATTAAAGAAGCAATTGAAAGTATAAATAGAAATCAAAGAAAAGAGAGGAATACGAAAACTTCTCTATTTAAGTTTTGGAATCCAAGATTGCAAGGTGTCTTGAGCTTAAAAATAGAATGGATCAAGAAACCTACACTAATCTAAGCTATCCTAAAGCTAAACCTAGCTAAAAATTGAAGGAGAAATGAAAGATGTATTTTTAGGTGGAAGAAATATCATTTTAAAGGGTAAAAACAGGGCTGAGATAAATTGCAGAGGTTGGTCACGGGTGTGTCCATACCCGTGCCCAGAAATGAAGGGCTTACTGCCTAGTGGCCACGGGCGTGGCCATACCCGTGGCCAAAAGGCAGTGTGCACTCTATGCACATTGTCCGTCTTCTAGGTTATTTGTCATCCATGAATCCAAGTAGTTGTATGACTTACTTGAAGACAAAGGTAGTCACCTACACCTACACACTTAGACCAAGTGTTTATGACTTTAATTAGGCAGCCAACAAAAGGGATGCAAGATTACATGCAAACTGGACCAACCTTGTATATTCAATGTCGAAATACAGACAAAACTCACAAACACTCTACACAAAGAGCAATGCAAACAATGCCACCACTCCTTTTTGCCAAATTCTCAACCAAAAAAAAAAAAGGTCCATGCAGGGCTAAAGGTGGTTGTTTATACATATAAGAGTATTTACAAGCCAACTAGATAAAAATTACTCTTAATGGAGGATAACTTCAAGGCATAATTACCTAAAATCATTCACAAAGTCAGTCCACACAACATGCTCTTAAAATTACTCATCACATGTGCCAACTGCATGACCTGACACATGCCTAGTTCGGGTAATAATTGCCTAGCAGGCACATGCCAACTACTGCCTTGGCACATGCCAACTATTGTCTAGCATACTTTTTTTTTTTGATCAAAAGGAGGGGAGGACCCCTGAGGAGAGACCAAGCTAAGAAATCTCCCTCACTCTACGACCTTGTGCGATACGCACAAAGTCACCGCAGTACGCCTCATCACACTCCGACGGGCAGGAAGAGAACTCAATCCATTCCCTCGTCCGACAGCTGCCTATCATGGCTAAAGCATCTGCACTCCGATTTTGTTCACGAAAGATAGCACAAATGGAGATACTCCAATCCTTGGCACACCATCGGGCAGCCTCATTCACAAGGTCTCGAGCAATGCCCCGAAGGTCAGCTCCGTCTCGTATCCATCTGATAGCCTCCCGGGCATCCGACTGAATCTCCACATCTCGGATCCCTTTTCCCCAGGCCCAGCGCATGGCCGTGATAATAGCCAGAACCTCGGTTACGGTAGGGTCAGTTTGGGCAGCACTCGCGGCAAAGCCAATTGCAAAACGCACATGAGTAAGTCACTTTTCTATTTTTTATTTTCTATTTGCAATTTTTAAAATTTTCTCATTTTTCATTAAAAACAAAAAAATTATCTTCAAAGCATATATTTTCTATGTTATTTTTCAAGTTAAAAATTACAAAATTATTTGAAATCTAATTATTATCTTTATGTTAATTTACAATTGCTAGTGATAAGTCCACACAACATGCTCTTAAAATTGCTCATCACATTTGCCAACTGCATGACCTGACGCATGCCTAGTTCGTGCAACAATTGCATTGGCACATTGCATGCCAGTTACTGTTTTGACACATGCCAGCTATTGTCTAGCATGCTTGATTGTTAACTACTCAATTGCAAGATATGCAAGATGCAACACACATGAGTAGGTCATCTATCTTTTTTTTTTTTTTTTTTTTTAAAGTTTTTACAATTTTTTCATTTTTCATTAAAAACAAAAATTATGTTCACAAGCATATATCTTCTATGTTATTTTTTCATGTCAAAAATACAAAAATATTTGAAATCTAATCATTATCTTTATGCTAATATACAAATGCTAGTGATAAGTGATAACAATATCGAGGTGTAAGCAAGTGTGCTCATATGTCTGGATAGTGATATCTTAATTTTATGTCATATATTCAAAATTTTGAGTAATATTTTTTAGACTTGATATCTAAAATCTTTTTAGATAAGTTTGGACTAATGCCAATCTTCATTTTTAGAGGATAATAATTAATGAAGATTTATAATTGACGATTGATAATTGATAAGTTTGGATTCCAAATTTAAAAGTCCTTCACCGTTCTTGCTCTGGAGACGGATGAATGAGGTAAATTGGAGATGTCACTTAATAGGTCTACATGCCCCAAATGCTTGGTTATGATGATATTATGACTTCATTGACTTGTATGACTTATAAGAGATATATTTTATTTTTACTCCTGATTTAATGTTTAACTATTTGTATTAAAAGCCATTTGCATAATAAGTAATAAATTTATGAATTTTGATATTTGTTATCTTATATCCTTCTCCCAAACTTCATTGACTTGTATGACTTATAAGAGATATATTTTATAATTACTCATCTGGAGACGGGTGAATGAGTTAAATTGGAGATGTCACTTAATAAGTCTACATGACGCAAATGCTTGATTATGATGATATTATGACTTGTATGACTTATAAGAGATATATTTTATTATTACTCCTGATTTAATGTTTAATTTTTGTATTAAAAGCCATTTACATAATAAGTAATAAATTTATGAATTTTGATATTTGTTATCTTGTATCCTTCTTGGTGAAGAAGCAATGCTTTGTTTTACTCTTTCCATTTAAAACAATACTCTTCAAGTCCTTTGCCATTTCTTGATTTTAAAAAGTTGAGCTCCAATCACATGATAACACACCTCTTCAATCCCAATCCATTTAAACAGTTATCGAAGAGACTACTCGGGTAAAAGGCAAAAAAGTATCATTGGATAAATTCCTTTATATTGCTCCGTATATTTCACTCTTTCCCTCCGCTACGCATGTAGAGAGGGGAGGGAGAGAGATAGAGAGAGAGAGATGAAGGCTGCAAGCCCTAGCGAGGATGGCGATAATGGAGAGAAGTTCACGGATGGAGACGATGAACGCGAAGAGCATTCTGGAGCTGAAGCTGAAGCTTCGAAGCTGAATAACTCAAGTGCTCGGTTCTTCACTCGTAACGCTTCCTCCAAGTACGATTTCGTCAAGGTCTTCTCCTCGCCTTTCCTCTCTGTCTTGTATGCGTTTTCATTTATCTTCCATCCAATTGATTCTGATTTCCTTGTGTTTATATCAGGTGAAGGTGTGGTTGGGTGAAAATGCCAATCATTACTACGTTCTTTCGAGGTTTTTGCTCAGCCGAATGTTAACTGTCACTAAGGTTCGTTCAATCTTCTTTTTTTGAATCTTGATTACTAACAATTAGTTGCAGTTAAGTTTGATTATTATTTTAACTTATTAATAGAGTGATTACGATTACGATCATACAAAATTATGCATCAGGTACTACTGTACTAGTTGTAGTGGCTTTTATGCTATCAGGTTATGAGTAATCTTAAATAACTGAAAAGGTTGAAGATAAGCCTGTGAAAATTCAGTTAGCTATGACTCTGAAATGAACACAATGATGATGTATCTTAATGATCTTGACTTTACCTTGTTTTCTCACTATATTGCTAGCTTGGATTCTGTCCTAGAGCATTCTGTCATTGTTTTAACTTTTAAGGTTCACTAAAATGGGCTTTTTGAATTACAGATACCGAATCATGTGGCAATTAAAATTGCTCTTGAACTTAAAAAGCTTCTTGTGGATAACAGCCTTCTTGATGTGTATGTTATCTTCACTTTTTTTTGAACTGCATCTTTCTTTTTCTTTTTTGTGGATCCCTGAATCCGGTGGTATGTCAATGTTTTCCAGGTCACAGTCAGATTTGGAAGCAAATTTGTTCAAGGTTTGTCTTGTGCAGTTGTGCTCTCTCTCTCTCTCTCCCTCTCGCTCTCTCTTTTATTTATTTATTTTGGTTGCCCTGCTCCACTTTTTCTTTTGGATCTCAGAACTTTTGGATTGCTTAACTTAATTTGTCAAGTTGGAACTTGGGAGGCTGTTGTTTACCTTTCATTTGTTTGTGAAGTTTTGGAATTAACAGTTACTCTTGGATGTTGTCTGCAGCTTATGGAGCGTCGAGGTTATGGGGAAGAGTATATAAACCGCTACAAGATGATGACAAGGTTAGTTAGATTATATTTGATATTTGAATGTTATTTTATTTTCTTTCTGTTTTATTTATCTGAGTTCTTTGCTTGAGTAAGTCATGTAATTCTATTTAATGTACGAAACCTGAAGGTAGTGCCACGTTTTTGACTTGGCAGCTCTCTTTCTTCAGCATCATAATAGGAATTCTACTTTTCTGTTTGTTTTTCATAGCTTTGGTCATTCCAACTAATGGCTTTTGGAATTTGGATATTGGTCATGTATGGTCCATTTGATGTTATATATGGGACATTATTCCATGGTTGCATAATATGCTGAGTGTTGCTAAGGCAAAAAGGCTTACAAAGCCTACGTAAGGTCCACTCTCTAAAATTGCCTAAGCCTCAATACATAGTGCCATAGTGGCATATATTTACACTAAAACATACAAAAAGGTAGGATGAAATATTGTATCTTCCAACAGTAATTTCAGTGCATCAACATTCTTTTGTTCTTCTCCATGGTTGTAACTCTTTACTTCCCAACATAGCTACAGTAGATAGATCATTCATGCAATACCAAACAAAGAATAAACAGATCATTATAAGTCAATTAACAATGCACCAGAAGTTGATACGTTTCTGTATTATATATGATGCATTGGTTTATATTCTGATCATTTTCGAATTATCTCTCTCTCTCATTGAACTCACTTACATTTGAAAATTGATCCATTTGTTATAAGGCATTCAATCTTCCAGAAATCACCATAAAATGATGTATATTTTAAAATTAAATTCAATAACTAGAACTAAAATCAGCATTTTTGTTGGGTTTCTGAAATAAGATTCAACTTTCTTACTAAATGGGAAGAGCAATGATATTCAACTGATTGATTGATTTTACAATTTCTTTGATCCATTAGATTTCACCATCAAAGAGTGCCCCTTGTTATTCTGGTATGTGGTACTGCATGTGTTGGAAAGTCCACCATTTCTTCCCTGCTTGCACAGAGGCTTAACTTGCCAAATGTCTTGAAGGTAAATCTGCTTCTCATATTATACTTCGATCTTCTGCCTAAATATTTTCTACAAACATGTTAATATGCAAAACTTCACATGCTCATGTCTAATGTGTATGCTTCTTCTTCTTTCAATTTTTTTAATGGACAGACAGAAATGGTGTATGAATTACTGCGGACATCAACAGAGTATGTGATAATCTCAGAATATTCTTCCTATAGCTTCTTGATGCATTTGACTCATGCTTTCAGAATGCCCAGTCACTTCCTTTATTTTATAGATTGAGAACCTTATTCATCAATAGTTTGAGACTCCCATGCAACGGTGGAACATTATTTTCCTATCATTTTATGACAGTGCACCTTTGTCATCTACTCCTGTATGGGCACGAGATTTCAACTCCTCTGATGAACTAATAACTGAATTTTGCCGAGAATGCAGAGTAGTTAGGAAAGGTAATGGAGTAGCTATTTTCACAAGTAACTATTTTTGAGTATTTCAAGAACATGACACTAGTTATTCCATTCATGTGCAGGTTTGGCTGGTGATTTAAACAAAGCAATGAAAGATGGAAAACCAATAATAATTGAGGTATAAATGTATAGAATGCACCAACTGCCCTGTAGTTCTTTTCCCTCACAAAGATTTGTACTGCATTGTCTGCATTTGCTTACAATGTTCTGTTACTTTGTAGATAATAAGAACCTCACTTGATGATTTTAGGAGGGATTGATGTAACTAACAACAGTTATATTTATATTTATATATATATTTTTAAATTTTTTTAAATTAAATTAAAATTAAATACATTAGGTTTATAAAAAGAATATAAGCCTAAAGGAAAGATAAGAAGTATTGATTGGTATCCTATGTTAACAGCTCACATAACTCTCACAGCTTGATGAACATCATTCATTATTTCATCAATATTTATTTCAAATGCAGTGAACTTTCCAATGGTGAACATTCTTTCCAAGGTAATAAACCTTATGGTGATGCACATTCATCCCAAATATGATTAGCATTTACTGTAGGGCATGCTATGCTTGGTAATTGGTGGCTCATAGTATAAGTTTCTAAGAAGCTTATGCACACCTGCTTGTAACTGAAACTGTGACTAGAAGTACCAAGCTGCTGCATACTGAACCCTGATGCTGAACACACTGAAATCATGTTCAATGTATACATGACATAACACTGAAACGTGATACTCTCCGCACTGGAGTGTCAAATCTGAAATCAAAAAATGACACATGAAATTCTTAAATATACATATAAAAAATATTTAATCATGTATCTACAAAACCACCAACAATCTTCATTTATGATCAACCTTTGGGTGCAATTTCGTTCTCCTTTCACCAGCCTGCCATAATTCCTCCCCTTTTGTTTCTCACTTCTCTGCCATAGTTGACACTATAGCTCAAGTATTTTGTATTTATGTTCTGTTTGGCCTCAATTTCTTTTCTTCTTTGCATTATTCTCCTTGCCTCTTCATTCTTGGTAACATTAATTCAATTATATTGTTAAGTGGTAATTGATGTAGTATAGAGATTGTTTTTCGTATGGAGGCCACATCATAGCAAATGATGAAATAATGACTAAATGGTTCTCCTTAGGAAAGGGTAAGAGGTGGGAAAAGACAAAAATGACAGTTATGTTTGACAAAGAACACTCAAATACCATTATCTGTTGTTTTATATGATTTTTTCCTAGTACTGCAAATTAAAGTGAGTTTCTGACAGTAATTTTAATGGTATGAGTACATTACATAGTTGATAAAGAACTGATCATTGCCTCTCTGCTTCTGTTTCTAATGATGAATTCATGAATTTCAGGATTGAGTCTGATCTTGTTTTGATTGCAAAATTATGCCAGGGAATGCATTTAGATCCCAGTATATACCTGATGGATGAAGAGAACAAATCACCGTCAGCTGCACCATCAACTGAGGGGGGAGGGTCAAAGTCTGATACAGTGGTTGACAAAAATGAAATTCAAAACCATAGTAGTTCCTCTGCTGAAATTGATAGTTCGAGCAATGACAAAGATTGTGACTCTGAGAATGTGAGTTTAGGAAAAGAGGTTTTCACTGATGAGTTAAATAAGGCAACAGGTGCTCTGGAATCTTTATTAAATGAAACTAAAGGTGAATGCTACCTTTTATTCTGCCAGCTTGTTCGTCTTCCAGTTTTACTACTACTGATAATCTCCTATCTGAGATTTCCTCAACATAATTTCTCTGACCTTGGTGCAGATAAAGCAGTTAAGTATTCAACAGCTGATGAAAAGCCTGCTCTTAGAAGAGCAAAATCTGGTGCTGAGCCAATTATTGTCCATATAGTTCTAAAGATGGCTGAATTTGATCACGGGGTCTGACTAAACTCTTTTCACAATCTACTTTTCTGGATCTATAACTTTCTTTTGTGTGAAAAGTTTTCTATCAATTATTCCAGGAAAAGTTGGTATCCTCACTTGTTTTAATATTATCTTAAACTTTGTAATTGAATGTATGGGTTTATAAGGCCATGGGTTAGACTAGCTAATTGGTTGGATTCAATCTTTTAGTATAGTTTGGCCCATGTGCATTATAGCCCAGTTGAAACTTGAATGACCTTAGCCCAATCTTAGTTTATAACAGTAATATATTCTTCCTTATGGAGGCAGCCATTTTGGTTATTGGAAAGGAATACACAAACACACTAAACACATGTTTTGTGCCATATTCTATTTATTCTGATAATTGTAAGTTCTCCCATTATGCAGGCAATGCTTGAGGAGTGGATATCAACTCGTACAGGTGGAGACAAATATCCAGTCCAGGTTCTATATCTAATTATGCTAACATCCTTGTTAATATCTTTGTGGAGTGTATTTTAGATATTAGAGGCACCTTCTTATTGCAACTGAGCTCTGCATGTTTATGGCACAAGCTCTTTTAGAGTCCATGAGCACACACACATGTACCCTATTATTGGTAAATTTTTATCTTCGAATCTTTCTCAGGACAAAGATAAGCTAAGGAACAACTTAAAAATCATTCAGGATTACCTTTGTTCATTTGAGTCACAGGTATGTCTTTCCACTTGTGATAGTGCTTGCCTGTATTCCTTATTATCACATGTGAGTATGACTTGGAATTTAGAAATTTATCATCACATAATTATTTAAATTTCTGGAGAAAATGTTTTACACGTGGAATACTCCATCTGAATATCTGATAAGAATATCTAGGATATTACGACATTACGCACCCAGGATTCGCCATAGACTAAAACATTCAAACATCACCTATTAATCTCACATATTCAATGAGAAGTTACCTGAGAACTTGAATACCACCAAGTGTTAATATGAAACCAAGGTTTAAAAAATGAATAAAGATTTGTCCTCCAAAATACAATATATATTCTGTTTTTTTTTTCTTCTTTTTTTGGGCAATTAAAATAGCAGTGTGATTGTGTGAATAAGTTACTCTGGCACTGGTTAGATTGCCAATGGTATGCCTGGGATCCTGGTCAATTTTTGTTTCTAATCATAACACTAGACCCCTAATGCAGTTGTTTTCAGTTAGATTATTTAGATAGGTAGGTAACTTTGGCAAATTGTTTCTTAACCACCAGCTGCGTTCCTTAATGACAGGGTTTGACAGTTGTTAACACATCAGCTGCTGCATTTCCCCAAGCACTGGATTGGCTGCATAATTATCTTTTGCAGGTGATTCTCCAGTTTGTCCATTTGAAAAGAACAGTCAGATAGGCATAGCACATGCCATATTGCTAACATTGACCAGTAATAAGCTTGGGCTTTGCTTTCCTAACCTTTTCCCTGTTTTCAGCGCATAGAAGAAGGGATATCATCTGTTCCCAGTGGAAATAGCGGGCAGGCTGCTTCAGACTAGATTACTTTGGACTGCACGCACCTGTGATCACCGGAAGGTATTTCCTCAAAGATGTATAACCATAGTATATGAACTCCAAGGCTATTATTGGCTTTGCAAGTGCTTGCATTTTATACCATCTCATATGGAAGTGCCTGCTTTGTATATACTTAGCAGTATCGGAAAGATATGAAGAGATTTTTGTACAAAATCAGTAGGCTGCTGCTGGATGTTCTTCGCAAGATTGTAATTTTGAAGTATATTAGTTGTGTAATATGCTGTCATAGGGATATCACCTTTAACCTAGAGAATTCTTAATGGGCTAGACAACATGTTATTACTGGTTGACTCTAGAATATCTTCCTTCACATTCAACATGTTTCATAAAGGGTAAAAAAACAACTTTTTTTGGCCTTCAATGATTAACAATTGGTTGATTTGGTTTCTTGTTATTGCGCGGGTGATTAAACCCTTTCTAAAAATTTAATTTAGCTTCAAATTTTATCCAACCATGAATTGAAAAGATTATGAAATGATTAGTGGGTATGCTTTTTCTTACTTATTTACATTTCCTATATTATATGAAATTGACAAGTCTTGTAGGTCTATACTATGTAATTGTAGAGGTTTTGGTGTTGGATCAAGTCTAGAGGTGTGTTAGTTGTCTGTATCCAATCGGACTGTCCCAATTTGGTTCAAGCTTTCGCTAGCACGGAGGATGATAGGTCTTATATTGGTTTTATTATTTTTGGATGTAAAACTTTTAGTAGCTTGTTTTTGTCTTGTGTTTCCAGTACATTCTTAAGTTAGCGAACCATGCCGCCCATGCTTTGGCTAAAGCGGTTGGGTCTCAGGCTGGTCACATGAGTTGGGAAGATGTTCCCCCTGTGTTTCTTCTTGGCATGATTTAATATATCTATCTCAGTTGTTGGTTTAAAAAAAAAAAAAAAAACAGCCATTATTTACCAAAATGTTAGCCAAGCATTTAAATTGAATTGGCTTGTTTTGCTTATTGACTAGTGATTTTTTTTTTTTTTAAATTAAACAAAAAAAACTCAGTAGAAAACATTCCAGGCAGAGGCAGATATGTAACTGAGGGAATGATTATAAATTTATAACGTCTGAAAGTAGTACATAATTAAATGATCAAATCTCATCATCCCATAATTCCATAATGTTTCTATAGGGACTGGAGGTTCCATTAGCAAGGAATTCTCCCCTCATTACTTTCCTTTCCTCCATCTTTTCAATGTCAAGTAAATCTTGATCGTCCAAATTCAGATCCATGGCTCCTATGTTCTCCTTCAGCCTCCGTGAATTGAAGCTCTTCACGATTACACTACTTCCCTTTGATAAACTCCATTTCAGAGCAACCTTAAACAAAAATATAAACAACAATATAATGTCAATGCTAATTCAATTTTTAAATTTTGAAAAGATTAAGATTTCTCTATGTTTGGAATATAAAATTTTATCACCATCATTCCATTCTTTTCTTTTTCTTTTTGGGTGTGTTTAGAAGAGCCATTAGAGTCAATTCTTCGGAAGGTTATTTAGATAAATTATGGTTGGGCAGAGCGAAATCTGAATGTGAATGGTGAAGCCTGGTAAGAATTTAATAGAAATAATATAATTAGAGTGGTATAGTTTAACCATTTAACCTTTTTCTTACCCTCTTTCAAAGGGTACATTTAAAGGGAATATATAAAAATTAAATTTAAATTCTGATCTTACATGGAACTACAAACTTATATTATTAAATTACAAGATAATTTAGTTTTAGAGGCAAATTGAAATTTGAATTGTGATTTAACATGCTAAGGGAAGCATGCAATATATATATGGTGATTGAAAGATGAGAGAAGGGAGACCATACCTGAGCTGGAGTAGCATTGTGTTTGGAGGCAATGGATTGTATGATGGGATTATCCAACACAGCAGTTGTTCCCCAGGCATTTCCATGGCCACCCAGAGGGGAATATCCACTTACATGGATTCCATGCTCCCCACACACTTCCCTTAGCTTTCTTTGTCTCCACATTGGATGCATTTCCACCTGCCATGCCCGCTTTATTTTACCATTTATTCATTTCAATTAGCACATGCAATCTAACTTATTTTATTACTAACAACTACTTAAGTAGGCAAATATACTTTTTTTTTTTTTTTTGTTGGCAGGTGGCCGTGTGTCCAATCAATAACAATTATTTTATTTTAAATTGCATTGGTAGTTTTGAAATTGGTAAATAAACTGCAAATATAATTGTGATATTGACTTTTTCATGAATAAGAGTCAAATTCTGTGAGCACAGTTCAAAGTAATTTCAAATTAATCTTACGCCAAGGGTGAGGATACTTCAAATTGTAATTAAGAATTGTGAATACTTTATGGATAAGTTTCCATCTGACTTTTTAAGTCAACAAGAACCATTCAAGCTTAAGATATATTAGGCTATAACTAGCTAGGCCGCCATTTAATAATTGATTAAATCATCATTTGGTTTTTTTATTTAATAAATTTGATTCCATGACCAATGATACTATATATATACTGCTTGTGAGGAAGTATTTGAATGGATGCATCATATTTTGTGTAACACAAATATATAAATAATTAACCTGATTAACAGCAGGAGGGACAGTGGCAAAGTTGAGGAGGTTTAGAATCTTAGCAGTGGAGAAATTGCTGACACCAATGGACTTGCAAAGCCCCATTTGAAGGCATTTCTCCATCCCACGCCACGTGGCCTCAATGTCAAACTCCTCATCAAAGTCTTCTTCATTAGGCACTGGGTAATTAGCCCACTTCTTCAAACCCACTGGCCAGTGCACCAGATACAAGTCTACATACTCCATCCCTAGCTTCCTGCACCAATCAAGTCCAGTGCATGCACCACATCACACACACATACACACATATATATATATACACACATGACAGTCGACATAACTTAATGGTCGAAAGGTTCAGTATGGGTGTAGTGACCAGTAAATACCCGGATTCGAATCCTCAATAAGGGAGAATCTCAATCTTGGGACAAAAAGTAATTAAGCACTTACACTACGAGACACATCTGACAATTTACCTCATCTCATATAATACCCGAATAGAGGATGATGGCCCCTCAAGTTTAGAGTTTATATATATATATATATGTACACATATGGCAATATTCTATTACTACAAAAGTACAAATAGTAAAAAAAAAATGAAGTGCATGAGTTGACTTACAGTAGGGTTTGGTTGAGAGCAGAAAGAGGATCAGTGTGATCACTTGACCAAAGTTTGGAGGTAACAAAGATGTCTTCTCTCTCAATCACTCCCTTAGATATTGCTTTTCTCAATGCATTGCCCAGCCATGGCTCCGACCCATATATTCTTGCAGTATCAAAGTGTCTGTACCCCATCTGCTCCCACACACCAACAAAAACATAATATATGTTACACAACATGACAACAACATATATATGTATGCATATATATACTTAGTGTGCCATGGAACTCCGATTACTAGTGACAATACTAGCCAAGTTGGTCAGGCTATGTTGGTCAACCCCAAAAAAGTACTACTACAAGTGACAACCTAGTCAAGTTGGTCAGGTTATGTTGGTCAGTTCCAGACAAGTTCTACTTCCCATGGAACCAGTCTATTAGACTTCTTGGTTTGAGCTGGTTAGGGCATTCTAGGCTGATTTACCCCCTTGTGGAATTTGCCAACTAAGGTGATCATGCAGCAGAATTTATCTAATGCACACTTTCAGGTAGTAACTGCAGGTTTTCTCATAACTCAAAACAAATTCTTAATGAAAGAGTTTACGATGTGGGAGGGGAGGGTTTAAATTCAGTTATTCATATACACATGCATATATACATAATTACATACATACCTGGAGTGCCATTTGGACAGCTTTCTCTGTTGTCTCTCTATCATTTTCAGCAGAGTAAGTCCCAAAACCAAAAACCGGCATGGTGTAACCGCTGTTTAGTCTAACTTCGTTGTTTCTCATCTTAAAATTCTCAGCTCTCAAAACCTTAATTCTCACAAAAATAATGTTCTTTTGACTCTGCTACGTATGAATGGAAGACACAACTCCCTTTCAAGGGTTTATATAGGTACAGTCCGCTTGAAAATATAAATTAATTAATAAAGTCAACCTTTCAGTTAGCTGTTGGGAAAACAAAAAGCAAAAGACAAATTAAATAAAAATATATTTTGTTAATCAAATTAGATTGAATAATCTACCAGAATTAACTCAAAGATTAGACGGTGTATATATTATATTATTAGCAATATAATACTGTTGCTTTGCTTGCAAATATTTATTTATTATATATACTCCTATATATTAAATGATTGGTTTTGCACTTGACCATATCTTATGTAATCAAGACCGATAATAATTTTCAGTTCAAATGTAATACTCACGGATAGAAATCTCGCTATTATTTCTGTCTAACGGAAGTTGGACGAAAAACGAGAGTTATTGGTTGAAAAATGAATTTCCGACCAACATTCCAACCAAAAGGATGACTCAAAAAAATGGATTGGTATTTCCGTCTAACATCAGATGTTGGACGGAAATAGAGTCCAACGAGTCAATGTTGGATGGAAATTTCGGACGGTAACCCACTTTTTTTAGAATGGAAATTTCCGTCCAACTTTGACCCATTGGACGGAAATTCTGACCACATGTTGGTCGGAATTTCCCCTAGTGCATTATGATATATATATATATATATATATGTATGTATGTATGTATGTATGTATGTATATATATTTATTGCATTTTTCGCTAAAAGGTATTACACTTCAATTCATTAATATTTGTAAGTCAAGAAATAAGTAATACTTTTAAAATTAACCACTTTTAATACCACAACTAGTGCAAAATTCGACCATTAAAAAATTATAAATGACAAATTTTTAAAGTTAAGTATCAAATGTGATTAATTATAAAATAGATGAGAAGACAAAAAGATAGTGTAATTAAGTGTAATATCAAGCACCTTGTGCTCAGATGACATATAGTGACTCTCCTATATGGTATTCTCTTTGTGTTTCAACATGTTGAGAAAGTATAATAATTGAAGATGTAAATTAAAAGTAGATCGAATATGAAGTGTTTAATGGGTATTAGAAAATGAAAAAAGAAAAGAATCTATAGAAAATAGTAAAATTGGGTTGAAAGTGGTATTTCATTTTAATTACATATTGTGATAATTTAAGCTGAATAAAATTTTATTTAACAGATTTTATGTGCTGCCAAATCCAGAGGGCGGCACAGCTGGCTCAGTTGTTGCCTACTTCAAATTAAAATTATATGTTGAGTCACTAATGTAATACATTTAAGACAATAATTCATAATTTATTATACGTCAGTTTTGAGGTTTACGTCTTTGTCATTGCAAAATATTGCACCAATATATATATATATATATATATATATATATATATATATATATATATATATATATATATATATATATATATATACATATATATATATATATATATATATATATATATATATATAGATATATATATATATATATATATATATATAGATATATATATATATATATATATATATATAGATATATATATATATATATATATATATATAGATATATATATATATATATATATATATATAGATATATATATATATATATATATATATATAGATATATATATATATATATATATATATATAGATATATATATATATATATATATATATATATATATATATATATATATATATATATATATATGTATATATATATACACACACATACAATATGGTAATAATCACCAGGTGACTATGAAATAGATGACCCTATCATTAGTTAAAAAGAAAGTTAGTTGTCTAATTAGAAAATATTATTGATGGAATAAATTAACCCAGGTGAACCGAATTAATTAAACCAATAATTAAAGAATAAGTAGTAAAGATAAGATAATAAGTAAGAAACTAAATATAATGTCTTGTATTAATGACTTGTGTAAGATGGTTACGGGAAGGATTTTGTCTTAACAACACAATTCAATTATGAGGGAATTTATACTAAAATCAACCCCTTAACCACTCCCGAGAAAATGGTGGGCGGTTAGGACACGTTGACCATGTCCACACGCTCCACTCGACCTCATGGTCGGGCCCTGAGCAGTCCAGGCCGAGCACCAAACTCAGCCTTAGCTTGGCCTATTGAGGTTGAGCGTTGAGCTCGACCTTGGCCGCTAGCTTAAGGTCAAGGGGCTGAGCTTGGCTTTGGTCGCTCAAGGTCAAGCCCCGAGCTCTGCCTTGACCGACTGAGGCCGAACACCGAGCTTGGCCTTAATTGCTCGAGGCCGAGTACTAAGCTTGGCCTTGAAGCCAGCTACGGAGCCAGCCTTGGGCACTCGAGTCCAAGCACTAAGCTCGGCTTTGGGGTCTCGAGGCCGGTTGCGGGGGCCGGCCTTCGATGCACGGGGTCGCGACCGTTGGGGTAGGTCTCCGGGACAACTTCAATGGTTGGTTCGAGTTGCTTTGACCTATCTCCTCGAGTCGGTTTGTCTCGAAGTCAATTTCAATATATCAATCAATTATTTTAAGGAGGAAAAGATAAAAAAATGTGTAACATCATTTTTTCTAGATAGTAAAAGAATAATTATAGAAAACATAAATAAATTAAGAAAGCTAAGGTCCTACCATTTGACTTGCCCTTTTGAAGGGATCGGAATACAATATAATTGGAAGGAACAAAGTCAAATGATACTAAATAAAACAAAAGAATTTAATAATGTAGAATAGAAGGTATAGGAGATGAATCTAGAAACAGACCAAATAAACAACATATTTGAGAAGATGTTATTGTCAAGGATGATGCATTGTGTGAAACTAAATTGATTGAAGCGATGTTGACTTTGCTTTAAAAGTCAAAGAACATGGTTAGCAAGTAACTATCCATACTTAATGCATCTTAATTAAGTATGCTTAGTAATTAGTAGTGGCACCCAAGATTCAAATTTGCATTACTAATTTAGATCCATCGGTTAACGGCTAATTTTGAAATCACACACAAATTAATTATATCATGAACCAAAATCTACCTTGCATTGTGGATCATGCTCCAAAATGTGTTTACAGTTAACATATTATGTGCATGCAGTTAATGAATTATGTACTTATAAATAAATGAAAAAATTGCACTTTTCGTCCCTAAGTTATATGGTAATTGTAGAATTCGTACCTGGGTGTTGGTCATGCTCACTTTTTGCCCCCAAGTTATCATTAACGTTGCATTTTTAATCCCTGAGTTATACAAAAAGTGCAAATTTCAATTCATCCCTAATGTTTTATTAGTAAATGGACAAAAAGTGCAACGCCAATGATAACTTAGGGATGAAAAGTGAGTATGATGAGTTATGATCAACACTTAGGGACGAACTCTACAATTACCTTATGACTTAGGGACGAAAAACACAATTTTTCCTAACTAAATAAATTGAAGGTACATAATTTATTAAAAAATTCACCAACTTAATTCCTTCTCACCATGACTTATGTAAGCGTATTAGTTGTAACAATTCAATGGTCATGTTTGGTAAATAATCAACCTATCAACCAATTTTGACTTATTTGATCATTATTAATTGTAAGTGTTTGGTTAATAAGTTTTTTGTAATTCTATAATGCCAAAATTTAAAAGGCTACCCAAATAAACCTTTTCAATTAGCTTTTTGAGAAAAGAGATTACACCAAACAGCTATCAGCTCACATCTAATTTACCAAATACCTTTCTACAATCAACTAATGTTATCAACTAATCATACATTCTAACCCAATCGGCTAACAGCTATCGGCTAATAACCATTTACCAAACAGAGCCAGTATCTAGCGTTTGTGCGTAGAGAGCTCAAGTATAGAAAATTGATTTTTCCTTGCATCTTTATACTAATTATAGTTGATAAATTTTGATGATACTAATGAAATTGTTTTAAGAAATTAGACTCAAACGGGTAGAATAAATATTTTATTTTTAGACAAATTGTTAAGACGAAATTCAAACCACATCCAAATACTCAAACTCAATTAAGTTGCATGTATATGTTCAACTAAAAGAGAGACATCTAAATGATATACAAATTAACAATAAAGGTCATACCAAACTTTTAGAAGAGACCAAAAAAGAAAATCTTCAGAAAAGTAGTCATTCAAAAGAGAGTAGAAAACTTCATTAGAGGAAAAAAAAAAGTAGCTATGAAAAGTCTGAAAAGTTTTTGTCTAACGGACAAAGAAAGAAGTGAAGGATTTTTTTTTTTTTTTTTTTATTTTGGGAGAAAAGAAAGAGAAGGATGAAGTAGCAACGAAAACTAACATTGAATAATTTTAAATATAGGTATAAAAGGAGTTTAGAGACACAACTTATGAAAACTATTGTAAATACCTTGACCAACGTTGAATTCATCGATTAGATAAATTTTGAACTCTGATGCACACATAAACTCTAACAGTTGTAGGTTCTACGAATGTCAAACTCTTTGACTTCTTATGAATCCCTTAGTATTCATGTCTGTTATGTCTATCTCATTATAGACTCTCAACTTTGTCTATTAAAATCTTTGTTCGAAGAGTTCAACATTGCTTATGGTAGGTGATGATGTATAAATGGGAGTGTAAAAAGAGGGTGTAAATGTCGTTCCGCTGAGGATTGGGGCTATGGCACGTAATTGTATGAATCAAGAATACTAGACACTAGAGTATGTGAATTAACTAGAATCCAAGCAACTAAAACTGAATGATGTAAAATAAAAGAAAGCAATTGACTAAAGAATAAACTGTATGATAAGGTAATGGGCCAGATTAGGGGATTGTAATCTTGATGTTCTAACAATCTCAAAATTAGGGAAAGAATAATTAATCCAGGGATTTATGGGTAATGCACAAAAGAATTCAATTCAGCTACTTTCGTAATCAATAAACAGAATTAGGCTACAATTGCCCCACTGTTGTGATGCATCAATCATAACATTGAGCACCTAAGCATTGTAAGCCCCCAAAATTACCCCTATTCTCATAGTAGGAAAATTAGGTTGAAATTGGTAAGGCTCGAGGTCTCCATCCAACTTTCGTTGTAATGAATCCCTCTCCTAGACTAGCAATTAATTGTGGCCATCAATCAATAACAAGTAGAAAGAAAATCCCAAATCAACATAAACCCTAGGTAAAAGATTCAATCCCTTTATGCAATACTCATAAATTGAATATCAAGATTAACAATGGACCCCTAATCCAAACCATAAGCGAATTACTCACGCATGATCGAAGTAAACACAACAAAGCAATAATTAAAGATGGAAAACATAGCTGCAATATTAAAGAATAAAAAGGGAAAACTTGACTAACGATTCTTGAGAGTAATTCCAATCCAAACGATGATTCCAAGCTCGAAAACCAATTCAATGATGTAAATCTGCTGTATTCTATGCTATGGAAAACTCTAAAGAAGGCAAAATTTGCACTAAACTAAACTAGGGCTCGGAATCTCCCAAACATCAGAAAAATGCGAAATAAATACTGGACAGCAGCCGGGTCACGGCCACCATCACGGCCGGGATCGGGGCCGTGATGTGACGTGGCCGGCTGCTTGTCCACGATGGAGGTCACGACCGACATCACGACCGTGAGGGTGGCCGTGATGCGGCCCCCTGGTCCTCTTTTGACTCCTTTCCGTCCCGAGGTAGATTCCTTATGTCTCGAAAACTAGTCCAAGATGATCGAAAATCCTTCCTTTGCTCCTCATTTGTGAATAAACTAAGATTGATCAAATGTAACACACAAACGAGCTTTAAATGTATCAAGGTAAAGAAAATAAGCAATAAAACTTCTGAATCGTGGGGCAAATAAAGGTATAAAATCATGTGTATCAGTAGGAATTAACTTTTAATTGATGGAAACTATTGTAAATACCTTGAGCAACCTCGAAGACGTTTTTGAACAAAGCTGCAGGCGTATAAAATAGATAAAATTTTCAGAATATTGAGAAAGAAAAAATGAGAACTCTGTGTTGTCTTGCAATAACACTACCTTAAAAGCAAATTTCTGGTGACCGATGTAGTCAATGTTTTCCAGCACATTTTCGACAGGTATAACACATACTAACTATGCCTAGCTTACACCAGTTATAGCGCATGCGAACCTGACTATGCTGAGACAGATGAACTAGAGGTTTAAGAAGAAGAAGAAGAAGAAGAAGAAGAAGAAGAATAATAATAATAATAATAATAATAATAAGCTTTGTATTTGTTGAGGCATATCTTTGAGCAGTTAAATAAATTGTTTATATAGCCTTAGTTGGGCGGGTTGGTCGAGTTCAGCCACTGCTCGATTCGAGACGTGACCTGTGACTTACCATGGAGGGATATGGTTAAATGGTTAATGGCCACCTACTTATCACCAATTGGTTTTAAGTAAGGGGTGACAACCAGATAGCCAAAAAACTTTGTAGTTAAGCGTGCTTGACTTACAACAGTCATAGGATGGGTGACCCCATAAGAAGTAAGCATAGTGGAACACTGAGATGGTATCAAGGTCGAGGTCACGGGTTCGAATCGATAGCGAGGTGAAAGTCGAGTCCAATCCTCGATGCAATGTGCGCATAGGTCGGGCCAAGTCCAGTCCTAGGAGGGGGATGGTGGGTGCGTAGGCTAAGGATGAAGTTAGACATGCTGCGTAACTAGGCTTGGTGTTCAAAGGTTGCAGCAGGTGCAGGGAAGGGGATTATTAGACGTCGGCCGGGTTAGCCGAGTTCAATCTCTGTTCGATTCGAGACGTGGCGTTGTGACTTACCATGGAGAGATGTGGTTAAATGGTTAATGTCCACTTACTTAACACTGATTGGTTTTAAGTAGGATACTCTGTGGTTAAGCGTGCTTGACTTCCAGCAATCACAAGATGCGCGTGGCTCCCTGGGAAGTAAGCATAGTGCAGCGCTGAGATCCAAAAAGTGGTATTAGAGCCGAGGTGAGGGGGATGGTGGGCGTGTAGGCTAAGGACCGAGTTAGGCATGCTGTGTAACAAGGCTTGGTGTTCGAATGCTACGGCAAGGCTTGGTGTTCAAAGGTTGTGGCAGGTGCTGGGTGGGCGCGTAAGCTAAGGATCAAGTTAGGCATATTGCTGCGTAACTAGGCTTGGTGTTCAAAGGTTGCGGTAGGTACTAGGAGGGGGATTATTGGGCATCGGTCAGGTTGGCCGAGTTCAACCCTTGCTCGATTGTGGCGCTGTGACTTACCATGGAGGGATGTGGTTAAATGGTTAATGTCCACCTACTTATCACCAATTGGTTTTAAGTAGGATATGACGATCAGATAACCAAGGAACTCTGTGGTTAACCTGAGAAATTTGACATCATTTTGACGTTATGTTATACGAGAGCTAGGTTCCTAACAAGTCATACTAAAGTTATAAAAATACTTTTAGAATTGAAGAACCTTGAAATACAATGCTAAGAAGTGAAAAATAATGTTGTGGAAGTGATTTTAATATAATAAAGTGAATAAAATGTGAATTTTCTATTTTACCCCTCAAATTTTAAATATTTTTAAAATTTTTCGTCAAATTTATCGGCCAACGACCAAATGCGTCACTTCGTTCATAACTGAGGGACTAAACTCGTATACGGTCGTAACTCAAGGACTGAGTCATTACTTTGGGTATAGCTAAGGGACTAAAGATGCAATTTTTCCTATATATAAATTTGTTTTCTACCAGCATAATAAAAAATTATTAAAATGTTTTCAACATATTAGTATGTTGAAAAATATATTACAATTTATAAATAGATTTATATCTCTGCCCAAAGCCCCAAGGGTTCATATGCACTAGTAAGTTGGAAAAGATGTCAAAAAATTATATAGTTTGATCATGTGAAAATTATTTATTGACCTTTACGATTTGATGAGTTGATCAACTCATCAACTATAAATTAATTTACTTTTTTTTTATTTTTTATTTTATCAACTAGAATTATATAACGAGTTTATACTTAAAGTGCACTTTCAGATAGTAACGAAAAACTTTTCTGTTCGTAGTAAATTAAAAAATATGTCAAATCAAAAAATTATACTCCCTATATTTTATGACATACTAGTTTTCCTATGATATTCCCAGTGTACCTTTTGTTGTATGTCAATTTATTTTTTCTTAACCATCTTAATACTCTACGTCATTACGTCAGAAATAACATGTTTTTCAATAGTAAATTAAATTGTGTATTTATTTTCTTTAATGTCATTTCATACAAATGTTTACGAATAATATTACACTTATTCTCATTTTTTACTTAAATTTTATTGTACTCGATATGTTTTGATTTATTCCAAAAAAAAAAAAAATCGTTGTTTTTATTCATTTTCTTTTATTCCTCTAACATAAACATATTTAGGATATGTATCAATAAAGAATTTTACTCTTATAGTAGCTGCATATTTGGTCTTTTTTATGTTTGAGCAGCCCAGCTATGGCAAATTATGCTATGGACCCGGGTCCACCTTGCATGGTGGACCCGAGTTTATGTTCGTAATTTTATACTCCATTTCACAATTTTAGAACTCTATGTTCATAATTTATATATGTAATTTTGAACTTTATGTTCACAATTTTAGAACTCTATGTTCACAATAGAGTTATGAAATTGTGAACATACAGTTATGAAATTGTGAACATAGAATTATGAAATTGTGAATATAGAGTTATAAAACTGTGAACATGGAGTTATGAAAATGTGAACATGGAGTTATGAAATTATGAACATGGAGTTATGAAATTGTGAACATAGACTCGGATCCACCTTGTAAGGTGGACCCGGGTCCATGGCATAACAACTGTGGCAGCTTCAATCGTTATACCATTAACTATGGTCTACTTTACAGATGGATCATTGACATAAGTTTCATTATTAGTATATTAAATGTTCATTTTTTTAAGGTACATTTTTATACATTGAAGGTTCATTTTCAGGTATACTACCAAAAAAAAAATGAATTTTTAGTACGTGAAAAATGAAAATTTATTCATGGTCCACATTGCAATATAAACCATGACCCATAGTATAATTTACAAAAAGGTTAATTCACGGGCTTTAATCCTAAACCATAATATTGGTTGCTTTACTCGTAAATCATAATGGTCCCGTTTGGTAAATAATTAGCCTATCAACCAATTTTGACTTATTTGCTCACTATTAGCTGTTTGACTTGGTTAAAAAATCAATATAAGTGTTTGGTTAATAAGCTTTTTGTAACTCCAAAATGCTAAAATTCAAAAGGCTACCCAAAGCAACTTTTTCAATTAGCTTTTTTAGAAAAGAAATTATACCAAACAACTATCAGTTAACAGCTAATTTACCAAACACATTTCTACAATCAGCTAATGTTATCAACTAATCATACATTCTTTTACCAAACACATTTCTACAATCAGCTAATGTTATCAACTAATCATACATTCTAACCTAATTAGCTAATAACCATTTACCAAACGGGACCGATATTGTAGATTTAATAGCGGTTGTGAATATTTTTGTAAATGAATGATACATATTTATGATTGATGTAATGTTGGGATTGTGGAGATGAGATGATAATAATAAGGTAGATAGGGTAGGGCATGAAGTGCCCTGAAACAGGGAACACGCCATGAATTGATATCACCGCCACCTCCCAATGGAAATCTTCATAGGACGCAGTAAAGATGATGATTTCTAATTTCTTAATTTTATTAGCTGTTAAATTTGGGATCTGTAGCAGTGTTACCTGTACTTTGGTATATGATTGGAACACGGAATTGCTGTTTGAGTTTTTAATCTTTGTTTTTGTTAGTATTTAATTAAAGTGTAGTCGTCATGTGATCCAAGATTTTTGCACGTTCTCCGCAATCTCACCGTCCGCCGGCCCCGGCACCGGCCCCTTAGCTTAGCTCCTAAATTTATATGCTTTGTATCCCAATTACAAGTAAACCCAAGTCTTTATAGCATCTAAAATTTATATCAATTGGTTCAAACTACACCTAGTTGTTATACCATTGACCAAGGTGGGTCCAAGTGTCCAACACAAGACACATACACATACACCAATGTCCGAAATGCACTGTGAACCCTGATATAAGGATTGCAATATATTATGTGTACGTTTTCAATTTATCTACACACATAATTAATATGTTAATTGCAGAACATAATTTGAATGTCGTTTTGGATCAGGACTTGCAATGCAAAGTGGATTCTGATTTATGGTATGATTTGTCAACTACGAATTGTTATACTATGAACCAGAGTTCATCTTGGAGATCTTAGTCCAAAAATTATGTGTTTGCAATTAACAAATTATGCATCTTCAATTCAATTGATAAAACGTGTGTGTAAATAAATTGAAGACACAAATATGTTAACTGGTTATGTGTCTGCAGTTAACTTATTATGTATTTGTAGCTAATATATTATGTGTATGTAATTAACATATTATATGCGCCTTCAATTTATGTCTAACACATAATCATTTAACTGCAAACATATAATCTGTACTGTCGGATCCCTTTGTATAATTTTCCCCTTTATATAATCAAGATTCAAAGTGCATCAAGACTAAAATATGAGATCGAGATGGTTAAAAAAAAAAAAAAAAAAGAAAGATAAAGATTCGATTATCCGATTAGATACTAAAATCCAATAGATAGGGTTGTAGTGCAAAGAAAACTAACTACATCGTACAAGAAAGGACATGCTATGTACTTGGAATCTTAATACAAATATCGTATTGGAAGATTCGCATAGATTGTAGTAATCTCCCTTCATGGTAACAACAATCACAAACTGATCCTCATTGCCTTTAATTTGCTTCTAAGTTGTAAGATTTACTTCAACTCTGCTGTGCTGTAACGATTATCCTCCGATCTGGACAGTTAAACATGGATTCCTTCAAACAGACAACCACAACGTAAACTTTGAGTGGATGGGCCTCTCTACAATCAAACGTGTGTTCTTTCATATTTAAATCAAATTTGTTATTTGTTATATTCTTGAATTGAATTAATTAAATTGAATGCTTTTTTCAATAATTACATCTTAAATTATGTATAGTTTCCTCGCAAACTAATAAAATTTTTGAATTTATAATATTTGAGAATTATTTAGAATGAGGGCGTAGATAATAAATAAAAATGCTGAAGGGTTAGCTTATTTGGTTCGTTAGTGTAGGCGTTCGAATTCGAAAACTTAGAAATTAACAGGGCAACTCATGATTTACCTCTTCAACTCCTCAAACGACTCTTGATCGAGCAGGAGGTACGAGTATAGGAGAATACAAATTAGACTATATATATATATATATATATTGTTTAATCTATTTTATAGCGCATGTTGTACTAGTATCAAGTACGGAGTACAATAAAAGGGCATTCACAGAATCACAGTAGAAACTTCATATTTAATTTTCATGGTTTATATTTTACAATTGTCATTCTTGTTCATTAATTCATTAGATTAAAGGATTGGCATATCATCCTATACAAGTATTTAAGGAATGTTTCTCTCAAGTTATCTCACCTTTGTGACTTTGTCAATAAAATGTCAGTTTGCACTTTGCATACATCGTCATTTTGCAACTTGCAAGCATTCCACACCCCCTAGGTGAACACACTACACAGTCTTAATTACAAAAAAAAAAACATGTTTTTCATTTTTAATTCCAATTTTAAAAACTTTTCAAATTTCATTTTTAATGAAAACATTAGAACATATGCTCAAATTTAATTTAAATAAAAACAAAAATTATTGTGAAATAAGATGTTCCTCGCCTGAATTGTTGTATCTTTGTCATCCCAAGAATGCAACATATATAATAGTATATAAAAGTTTATAAAAGATGAAAAATATTATCATACTAAAAGTTATATACTAATATCCACATTTATTTATCTATTTATAATACTCCCCTTAAAATGCTCTTTTCCCTTCCAAACATTTACCTCATGATGTGATTTTTATTCATTGGGTGCCAATTAATTGGCTGATCCCATTACTAATTAAAAAATAAATTTAACTACCAATAAGATAATGCCACATCGGGGAAGTTATTAGGGAAAGTAAAAGAGAGCTTTATAGCATTGCTCTTGTACTATATCATACACATGCCTTTTAATTTATTGATCATTACAAAAATTGAAGGCTTGTTTTATAGTGAGCTTCTTAAAGGCATGTTAACACTAAGTAATTCTGCTAAATGTATTTTTAACCCACAACCATAAAAGCTTACTAGTTTTTATGTTTTGCTGCTTATGGCCTAACAATCTTGATGAATGAACAAGTGAGATCCTCATTAGAAATACCATTTCGGCCTGACTTCTTCTTCGGTCTCTGTCAACTCCCTGTAGTCGTACCATTCCGCTCCAGCTTTCCCAACCGGCATTGGTGGCCGAACAAAAATCTCGACTGGCTTAGGAACATGCACAGCCAAATCCAGCTCTCCAACTGTTTCTTCTATAATTCTACCAGACTGTTTGAGTGATATGCCAACAGGTTCGACGGAAACCCATCCTAGACCTGATATGGCAACATCACATGCAGGTCTACAGGAAACAAGGAGAAGATGTGTGAGAGGAAGAACTTTTAAACCTTCAAATCCTTAGCATTCAGTGTAAAGTTCGGGAATCACCTTTCTATGTTGTCATACTTCAATTGTAAGTGGCGTTTTGTTTCGAGTCCCATCCAGCCGTCTGCCTTTTCTTTCCCTGTAGGGGGGGTCAATAGAATTCCGAGTTCTCTCTGTGATGAGAAAGCAAAGGTAAGATGTAGCCAGAATGTAATCTTCAATAATGTAAATCTAAGATTCTAAATGGTACATCTCAGTTGAGAATTGTCGAGATAATTTTCATTTTGACACATTACATCAATTTCAATAAGTCAGAGACTAGAGCTCAACATTACATGGTAAAACTCATCTGCTTCTTCAGTAGGCACCATGTGAATTTGCAAAGCTTTGGGTCCATAAAACGTCAAACACGTCTCTGGAAGAACCTGAACTGGAAAAAAAATGAAAACTTTGCAATCAAAACAAGTCATTAGAAGCACAAACAGTGAGATAATTTACTAGAAACAAAACCTTCAAAACATCCATTCTCACAAGACCTCCCCAGAATATTGAGAATCCAGTTAAACCGCTTGATTGAACTTGATATGTCATCTGTTCGTCTAATGCCAACTGAGAGTTCTAGTCACAATTGGGAGGGAATTAAGAAAAGGGAAAAATAAAATGAAACTTGATATGAGTTTATTACAGTGAGAATAACATTGTTTAAAGGAACTACTAAATACAAAATCATACTGGGAAAACTTGGGCACGAAGCCGACTTCGAGGAGCAAGAGCAGGTAGATCTTCTGAATGAACCACTGCAGCTTGTCTGTGATGGAGATGGACCCCAGGCGTGTCATACATTTTCTAAAAGGAAGCAGAAAGCTATTAGAACTGTCAAAATTATAAATAGTTTTTGGACTTATGTCCAGTGCTGTAAAATACTGCCTAGGCTGAGGGTATTTCACCCCTAGGCGCCTAACTTGGCCGAGTCGCAAACCTCCATGCTGGATGGCTGTGGCGACGGCGTGGAGTGTGGTTGTGGCGACTGGGTGGCTAGAAACTTTGGAAGACAGGCAACGACTCGGCGACGCTCAGGCCTGTGGACTGGGTAGAGCGGCTGGAGCCGATCATTATTTTCTTTTTTATTATTACTCGGCCACCTAGGCGGTGCTTAGCACCCCCCCCCCCCCCCCCCCCCCCCCCCCCCCCCCCCCCCCCCCCCCCCCCCCCCCCCCCCCCCCCCCCCCCCCCCCCCCCCCCCCCCCCCCCCCCCCCCCCCCCCCCCCCCCCCCCCCCCCCCCCCCCCCCCCCCCCCC
>NC_044920.1:21261141-21336426 GCF_003576645.1 Ipomoea triloba
TGTCCCCCCCCCCCCCCCCCCCCCCCCCCACATATATGCCGAACTAGCGCCTACTACCTTCTGCAACCTTGCTTATGTCTGGCCCAAAAATGCATCAGTTTCTTCAATGAATCTGTTATTTTTTATGAGCGCAAGATTTTCTCTTTCCATTTTAGAGTTATCTATTGAATGCATTCCTAGAAAAAGTTGGCCAAGTGGAAAAGACTTACACCACTACCAAGGAAAGCATCAATCGGTATTGGACCCAAAGTAGTTCCAGGGACAGCTGATTGAATTGGTTTGTACTTTCTTGCAGCAGCTGCAACTGGGTCCTTATATGACATCATCTCTGATTCACGGCCAATGCTCATTATTTGAGAACAGAATATTAGAGACAACAAAAGCAATGCACAGGCTAAGATGCATTAACTTACTTAACAAAGCATTGATAAATGCAGATTTTCCAACATTGGCTGAACCCTGCAAGTTCAGTAGAATTAAACATTCAATTTACCAAGCCCGTGTTGAAAATTGAGAAATAGAAATGAAGACTTGAGATGAAGTTAGAATAAGTAATCATCTAAATGGAAGTCAATACAACTTTTGTAGCTCAAAAAAAAAACTTTCTAACCAGGATGTAAACGTCCCTTCCCTGCATGGAAAAATGTAAAAGAAAACCTTAGTAAAATAGAAACCAAAAGATCATAAAAAGTATTCATGAAAGATAATGAAGGAGTAATGTTCGCTTTTCAAAACACCACACAATATCCAGGGGCCATAAAACATCTCTGAGAAGGTCAATAAACACCCTACCATTTATAAATTAAAACCATGAAGACTTTACACTGTAAGACTTGAGGGAGTATGCCTGATGCTATTAGGGAAAAACTGAGCTTTACCTTACAGATAAACTCAATAAAAGAAATGGTCTCACATACTTGCTAACCAAACAAGATATATCTAGTTTAAGGATTCAAACAATCAATAAAAGAATCAAAGTGGCATTATACTGTGACACACCTTCTTCTCTTTTTGGATTTCTGACACCACTCCAGCAATGCCAACTAATGATTTTGAACTTGTTAAATGAACACTCAGAACACTGCATAGGGGGCACCATAATAGAATTACATATGGCCTTCATTTTATTTTCATGTAAATATTACTAGTCTTAGAAGCAAAAATCAATTACAATAAACAAAAATGCCTCAAGACTCAAGATAAGTAATAGCTCAGTTTTTCTTCAATTTTTTTAGTACAAGTACAATTTAAGGAAGCCACTAAGAGCTATTACTCACTACAAGCCTACAATAAATGACTAATTTGTTACAATTGGGAACCCTCAAATTATCATGCCTCATAAGCTCTGCAAGTTATACTTCTTTTAACCTAGCTCACAGCCAAATTTACTATAGGGATTACAAAAACAAAAAAAAAAAAAAAAAAAAAAANAAAAAAAAAAAAAAAAAAAAAAAAAAAAGAGCAGGGCAGGCGGGTATTACATATCTGTAACTTACTTAAGCTTCTTTTTTGTTGTAGACTCAACAACCCAATCACCAACACAATTAAGATCTGTTTCTTTCGGAAGAAGATCCACCTTCATCATAATAGGAACAAAAAACAAAGATTCATTTTAGTAAGTTGAGAATCACAAAGTATAAAAAGATACTTTTGCTTGCAGCAATAGCAGTAGCATTGGTGGTATAGATCTTCTAGCCCCTTTATTATTTTACCTTAGTCACAACAAGTATTATAGGATTTGCACCAGCAAGATCTCGGACACGAGCCAAAAAGCTGCCATTGAAGTCTACAATATCAACCTACATATAATAAAGTGTAACGTATATATTGGGATTAAAAAAATTCATTCCCTTACTTTTATATTATGTGTACTCAGTCATAAAATAATACAGCACATGGCAGCAAAAAGAACCCAGTAATGCACACTTTACTCACCAATGATAGTAGGAAATGTATATGAGTATAGTATGAACCTTAAATATTTGAATGCTAGTATGTACTATTCAGTTTTAAGGGACTTAAAAGAGCCAAATCTATCTGCCCAATATTTATGAATACTTACATTAGTTACATAGTTGAATGTTAGCATGTACTAAATGTTTTTTTGGGGTGATACAAAAGGGCCAAACCTATCTGCATAACATTTCTTATTAACAATGTTACTTGCCATAGTCAGATTAAGAATTAAAAGTTTGTCAAAACCTCAGAGGAACTATAACGACTGATTCTTATAAACAATATATACAAGAAAATAAACCATGACTGATTATAGCTTCATTAGTCAGTACCAGTTTGACAACCAAAGCTTTCTCATGGCGCAAATGGGATAATTTTTCACGAAGCTCTTCAGCTGAAACAAATTGCTTCCCACCAGAATAACCTCCATTTCCACCTACAGCAGTAATCATGTGGCCATGAGACAATAGTTGGCACCTTCCACAAAGAATTGTTCTAAGCTGATGATGTTTCTTCTTCTGTAAAAACAAAATGTTCACCAATCATTAGAATTTCAAATAACAAAAGAAAATAAAATAAAATAAAAATCAAACAAATCATGAAATTTGTGTCAGTGAAATCCAATTGAAAAATCTAAAAGCAATATTTTCTCCCTTCTAGTATACCAAATATTTATATCGTTCCAGTACTAACTCAACAAGCATCAAACTGCCACCATCTAACTCTGGGTTGAAGGTTCTCAATGTGGGTTTATCGGAGCCCAACACTCATACCAAGGAACAAATACCAGAATTTCAATTCACTGAACAAAGCTCTAATTTTTTCTGATAATTCAACTTCATAGAGCACGAAGTTCAACTTCTTGACGCTACCCCGACTACACAGACATTATCACAAACATATAGTACGCATATTTCCAGCAAGCACAATAATAAAAAAGACTTCCAACCACCATACCAAATCATAGGTTTCCTTGTCAACATAGCCCGGAGCATCGATTTCGGATGTCTGTAATGGAGCTCCGCACCCGTAACAGCTCGGAGCCAAAGTCGAGAATTTCATGAGCTTCTCCTTCTTTGACTTTTTCTTCTTCGTCGCGGCTTTCACGGCTTCCAAAGCAGACACGGATTGCTGGCGCTGAATGAACATATCTCCTCGTGTCGGAGCCGCAGCTCCGGTCCCCTCGGGTTCGGTCCATGACTGTGTGCAGGTGATGACTTCGGGTTTACGGATTCGGATCCTGGTGATATTCTGTTTATGGTTAGGGAGAGGGAACGGAGTGAGGGAGGAGAGGGAGGAGAGAGAGAAGGGTTTAGGCGCCATTTTCATGGGGTGCTGTCAGTGGCGAAGAGATAACGAAACTTTTCCCAAAACACTCTACTATACGCTGATATGCATTTAATTTTTTTTTTTTAATTTAATATCACTTGAAATGGAAGAATATGTTACTTTTTATGTTACTCTGTAATCTGTATGTTAATATAATAGATGGCAAAAAATAGAGTTAAATCATTCGACTATATTGATTTCTTGACTTTTGAAATTGTTCTAACAGTAATCCTTCCGTTTATGTCCAGTTAATGAAGGCCTTAAATGTGGGGGTAAATTAGTCTTTTCAATATGGCATTCTTCTTCCTCTTCAGCTTTCCCAAAGCGTTTATGTCCCAACAGCTTTCCGCAGCAGCAAATTTATTCAATAACTTCACAAATCACAAATCAACAACAAAATGTATGAATTATATCTCTAGTCTTGACCATGAACATTTATTGTAGGGGCAAAATCTTTGTAAGAACATACAGAGTTTATTAGACTCTATTCATGGAGATATTCAATGGAAATATAATCAAAGGGCAATAACAAGTGGTATCAGATAACCAAACAGGTTGGTTTCTAAACATAATGAGTTGCAGCACTCAATGACAGTAGTGATGAAACCAGCATAACTTACCACCTCTATCATATTCCTCAACATCATCCTCTCTACTGTGAATCCACCAAAGAAGATTTGTCAGTGACTTCCCGTCGTCATTCCCATTTAACCTCTTTACCTTCTCCAAAGCACATGCTTTGTCATAAATTCCTTGCAATGCGTACGCGAACCCTTTCTACCCTTCTCCTACCCCTTCTCTCACGAGAGGCGGCAGAGTCCATTGCACCAGTTGTTTCACAAATTGAACATCAGAGAATAGAGCTTCGCTGATTGGGAGTATAGGCAAGAGTTGTATTCCCAGAGATCTGGAGTGCGACGGCGGTGGCCTGTGCGACGTGCGTGGAGACGAGGCGCCAAACACACTAGTAGAGGGCTGAGATCTAGAGTGCAACGGCGGTGGCCTGTGCGACGTGCGTGGAGACGAGGCGCCGAGTAGACTAGGTTGGATATTTTACTAATAAATAATCTTGTTTTGTAGGGTACTTATGATATTACCAACACAAGCGCAATGACGACTTGTTGGCTACAATATGTGGGTGAGCGGTGGAAAGATTTTAAAACAAAATTGGTTCACAAGTATATATACGGTAAATATTCAGGTCAGAACCCATGCAATGAATAGAGTTTCCTTGAACAAAACACATGGAATGAGTTTGTTCAGCATCATACAGGTCCAAAATATGAGGTATTGTTATTATTTTATTTTATATATAATTAACTCAAATATGTTCATTATATATAATTAATTAATATTTTGTTTTTATGTAGGCAATAAGAAAAAAAACATCCAGACATACAAGCTAAGAACATTTATTCACATCTTTTAGCTCGAGGAGGTTATGCTAGGTTGGAAAAGATAATGATGGAAGAGAAGACGAAATAACAACAAGCACGTGCAAATTCAGATCCGTCGTATACAATGAGTCCTCCAAGTCCTCCACGTAGAGCCGAAAAGTGGAAGAAAGCAAGAATGGATAGTACATGAAGTTTTCGCACCGAAGCAACTAGATTGGTCGTGGAAAAAAATTGTAAGTAATAAGTTATAATATTTTACATTAATAGTAATTATTATTCAATAATTTTTATATATGTTAGGATGATCTCGAGTTGCAAGCTTCTCAAGGAGAATTTGTTGAGTCTGGAAGACAAGATGTATTGACTGTTGCCTTGGGTACTGATGAGCATCCTAGACATGTTAGAGCCATGGGAAGAGGGCATGGCATCAAAAGCATATTTGATCATGCAAAACGTCGTCAAACGCCTTCAGAAGATGTTCAGTGGATGGTTGATGTTGTTGTTGCACAAACGACTCAACAAATAACTTAGGAAGTAACTCAACAATTTGAAGCACGAATGGTTGAGATGATGAAGCAATTCGGTTCTATGCAGACTCCTGTTCACCCATTTGCACAATCAACCCAGACCCGAACAGTGAAAAAGCTAGTTCCCCAGGCCATTTTGCTGATTACCCGCAATAAGTAATCATTTATAGTTAATCTTATTATTATTTATTAATATTTTATATGATTCTTAATTAAGAATTAATGCAGTTAGGGGCACGATGTGAATTTTTCTTGGAAGATCCCATTAAATGGTCAATGGCATATGTAACAGCTTACGCTAGTGGGCAAGTTCACGGGGTTACACTAGATGCAACTCAAGTGAAGGTGCATGGTTGAAAAAATCGCTAGGCGCTCCCTAGGCGCTCGGGGAGCGCCTAGCGCCTAGGACGCCTAGTCGGGGATTTATCGGCGCCTAGGCGTCTGTGTATTTTTTTTTTAAATTTGTTTAAGTATTTTTAATTTTTTAAAGACTAATAATTATAAATTATATAATACTTTAATAGTTAATACTAAAATATCAAATATTAACCTTAAAAAAATCTAAAGTTTGTACAATTTAGGATTATTTCGCTCAAAACGATGTTGTTTTGAGTGAAATAACCCATTTAAAAAAAACAATATTTAATCGACCGACTAGAAGGCCTAATCGGTGCCTAGTCGATCTAGTCGACGCCTAGGCGGTCAGCGCCTAAGCGGCTTAGGCGGCCTAGGCGGAGCTTAGGCGGTCGCCTAGCCGGCCAGCCGCCTAGACTACCATTTAATGTGATACGCTAGGCGGTCAACCAGCGCCTAGCGCCTAGGCGGGGATTAATCGGCGCCTAGGCGGGATTTTTGCAACACTGTGAAGGTGAGAGTAGATAAAGTTATTGATCCAAGTGCAAATGTACCATACCCCACCAGTGAAGTTTAGCGTTTAAGTGCTGCATTTCAACACTTTATTATTTGGCCAAAGAAGTTGGTAGAGTTATGCACTAAAGCTGATCGAAGAGGTATGTACACTGTAAATATTTTTATTTTAAAATAGTATGTAATTTATTTTTTGCAAAATAATAATTCTTATATTAGAATTTACAGTTAAAAGGAAAGGCCAAATTGACTGTTGAACTGGTTGTGCCTTCTCATCATCGTGAATTCACTTTAGTTGATCCGAATTCTTTGAGTGAGTTATGCATAAGGCATTTAGTTGAACCGATTGTGTCTTCAAGAGAATCTTGTGGTTCAAATGCCTCGTAGTATTATGGGCAACATTAGCTATGACTTGCATCTTGCGAGTGACGAGATCGTACATTTCTTAAATATGGATACGATCCATATTTCTCTTTTTCAATTCTTTATGAGGTAATAAGTTCTTTATTAATATTTGTTTAGAATACTTTAAATTTATTTATCATCATAGTTTTTAGTAATATATATACAATTGATTGTGCTTGTAAATAGGGGTCTTTACAAAGAATTTAGTTTGGGATCACAAACCACGTATGGCTTCCTAGATCCATATTATATTCAACCAAAACTGAATACCTTCGATGAGAGGACACTGTATATAACTAACACCATAGGAAATGGACAGAAAGATGTGTATTTAGCTCCATATATTTTCAGGTAAGTATTAATTACGCATTAAATAAAAGTATTTATATATAATATACTTCTATTATATATTATATTCACTTAAAACTAATATATTACTTATTTGTAGTGAGCATTGAATGTTAATGATGGTTTGTCCTAAATTGAATGAGATTTTTTGGTTTGATTCAACTGGTCAAGCACCACGTATGGACATGAAATAGATAATGAAAACGTATGTAAATTTATAAATAATTAATAATTCTTATTAATATAATGATGCCAAGTATTTACATATATTTTATGTCTTATATTAATAGGTGCCTCACCGCAAAAACCATTTTGGGTGGAAAGAAACAAGGTCATTCACCAAGATGGATTACATGTTTGGTAAGTAGTTTATACACTTTGTTATTTATAAAATTTATTAACTTTATTGTAATTCAAATGTAGTGTGCTAAACAAAGAGGTAATACCGAATGTGGCTATTATGTAATGAAATTCATGGTCAAAATTATTTCCAATTGCCTATACAAAGGAATGGATAAGACAAGTAAATTAATAAAATATATTTCGCCTTTTAATTTTTACAAATACTAGCTTATTTATTATTTATCTCTTTTGAACTTTGTAGGCTTTAGAGACAAATGGTCTAACTACCTTATTGATGAATGGGTTACTATAATGCTTCCTTATTCGTTTTCAATTAATTAGTTTATGTTTATTAGTTTGATAATAAATTGTGTTATTTATTAGTCTTAAATTAGTTTATGTTTATTATATTGATGTTTATTAGTTTGATGTTTATTGGTTTGATGAATTGATGTTTATTAATTTGATGAATTGATGTTTATTAGTTTGATGGTTATTAGTTTGGAGTTTATTATTAGTTTGATGAATTGAAGTTTGAAATTTGATGTTTGAAGTTTGAAGTTTAATTTATTAGTTTGATAAATTGATGTTTATTAGTTTGATGGTGATTAGTTTGAAGTTTATTAGTTTGATGCTTGGTTTGAGTTATTTGTTTGATAGTTATTAGTTAATTTTGAGCGTAAAATTGTTGCACAGGTTATAACATCTGATGTGAAGTGTAAATTGTAAAACTGCACAGGTTTTGGGTGAAAATCGTAAAAATAATTGTAGTAATAAAAAAAAACCATACGACGTCAGTTCTTTCAAAGAACCGACGTCGTATACTTTAAAAAAAAAACAAATAGGCCTACGTCGTTGGTTCTTCGTGAAGAATCGACGTTGTAGGTAATTATTATTATTTTTTTAATATTTTTATTTTTATTTTTAAATATACGACGTTGGTTCTTTCAAAGAACCGACGTCGTATGGTTATTATTATTATTATTATCTTAAATTATACGATGTCGGTTATTTTTAATAATCGACGTCGTATCCTATAAACGACGTCGGTTCAATAACCGACGTCGTTTTTTTTAATATACTACGTCTAGAAGAACGATGTCGAAAGAAAACCGACGTTAAAAATCTCAAAAAAATTGATGTAGAAGTGTGGACAACGATTTCAACAGTACTTAATCTAAATTTAAATACATGCCAAATATTACAACAAATTTATGGAATAGTAGTAGTACAATAATCCCCGATACATAAAACTTTTGAGAGGGTAATATTCATATCCGAATATCCTCGAAATTTATTCAGAAACGCTGTTGTGTTGTTTCTTAGTTGATTGAAAGTTTCTGAAAAAAGATTTAATTTTGTCTGTTTTAATTACGTAGTATTAATTAATAAAAAAATCCAGAAACTCATTTCCCGTTACAAAAACTTGTTTAAGGTTCAATTTGTTTGTAAATGGGTCAATTTTCTTTAATATTATTGACTCTAAGTTAGTATTTGTTCAATACTTGAGATTCAATTATGTGACTTTCCCTCAATAAAAGTCACAAAAGTGTAAACTGTCAGGTTGTGGAGAATGGTTTGACATTCCTCCTATTTTCCTTGTAAACTGTCTTTCTCGTGATTTAATGCATTAAGTTTTTATTTAAAAAAAAAAAGTCACAAAAGTGTCATCTGAGCACAATGCACTTGGCAAATGGATCAAATTTTAAAAGCATGAAAAAGTAAATCAGAACACATTCTTTTTCAAAAAAAAAACAAAAAAATCAGAACACATTCTGTGTTATTTCAATTTTTTTTTTTTCAAAATGTCAATTGCTTCTCACATACCTCCCTTTCGTCTTCGGTCTTCAACTTTCCTTGATGCCTAAGACAAATTTGGCCAGTAACGACAAAGGCACGTACCATCATACTAGCGTTAAATGAACCTAAGTTGGAGTGTTTTATTTTTCTTTATTTTATTTTAATGAAGATATTAATGAAATCTAAACAATTAAAATGCTTAAGTTTAGAACGAGCATTTTCGATTTTGAACATTATGTTATTGTTTCAAATATATTTTGTGGTATCTATATCTATACTATTAATAATAACAAAATTCTCAATTTTAACTTCCCGCTCAAAACACTCCTATACTATTAAGGTATTAAGGTTTGAGTAATATTTTAAATTATGGTAATACTATTCCTATTCGTACTACAGTTGTCCCCATTAAAATATGGTAATACAATTCCTAATAAAATATATATTCTTCTTTACGTTCCTATTCATAATACAATTCTAGATTAAAATTACTAATCCTAATAATACAGTACATATATTTTCTTGCAACACAATCTATCTATACTATTAATAAAAACAAAATCATCAATTTTAACTTCCCGCCCAAAACACTCCTATACTATTAAGGTTTGCGTAATAATGTAAAGATGTGGTAATACAATTCCTATTCGTACTGCAATTGTACACTAAAATATGGTAATACAATTCCTAATAAAATATATTATTTCCTACGTTCCTATTCGTGCCCTTTAAAGCTCATTTTGAGATTTGATTTCAGACATAACGCGCGAGAGAGTCTCTATGCTATACAATTCAATAAGCCTTAGAAAGACTCTTGTATAAATAGTTGTGCAAACCCACTGCACAAACCAATGTGGGACAAAAGTTACTTAAAATTTTTTTTTCTCTCCATTTTTCTAACTTAAATGTGTCATCTCAGACAACATTTGCACTATAGTGTAAAATATGAAAATTAACATGGATTACGATTTAGATTTACAAAGTGATAATTTTAATTAATTTTTTATTTTAAAACTAAAAGTGCACTACACAATGTAAAATTAAAGTGCAACTCTATTGATATAAAAGTGCACGTTCACACAAATTAAAATTAAAACCCAGGGTATATTATATATATATATATATATATATATATACACACACACACACTAGGATTTTCACCCGTGCGGTGCACGAAATAGATTTGTTATAATATATTATGAATATTTAGATCGATATATAATTATATAAATTATAACATCAAATATTATATAGTGCAATTGAAGATATGTTTTGGATCGATTATATTTTCTGATGTTATCCTTGTTCGAATTCCAGCAAATAATTGCTTAATTAATAGCTAATGCGTAGATGTACGCATAAAGTGCTGGAACTCTAGAGATTTTATATATCATAGAATCTCAAACTATTTAAGAATTTAGGAGTGTGTACTTCTAATAGATTTTCACCTCCTGGTTCTGCCTTACACAAAGAATTACAACTTAAATATGGTCGTCATTTTGCAATATTCATGTCGCACATGTACTGATTAATTTGATCATCGACATCTAAAGTCGGCGAGCAGATCACTGACCTTCCAGCTGCGACTCATCAAGCATGCCATTTCTTGAGCTTGAAATTTTAAAAAATCACTTTTAATGTAATCAAAGCATTGAGTCATAACAGTATTGACATTGAAATTTTAATTTTATGACCTACATGTATATATTCTGTGATTTTTTCCATAAAATTAGTTTTGATAGTCAAAATGTAAAATATATTGATTTTACTAACCACTAAATTTCAAAACGTTTCAAATTTCCAAGTATATATAAGTAAAACTCGCATCTAAAGCCTGATTTTTTTTGTCAATATTTCATACATATAAAGCAAGTCTCTGACTGTTGTGAGAAGTTTGTAACCTTGAGTCTAACATTCAACATAAAGCATTGTGTGATAGTGGGTAGTAACATTCAACATATATATATAAAACATTGTCTTCAATATAATTCTTCATGCATATATATTTCTTATAAAATTATGCAGAATTTTCAAGGAATTTTCTTATTTAGGAATAAGGTGCAAATTGGCCACTGACGCTTGACGTACGCACAACGCACGCATGACGCACGCACAGCGCACGCATGATGTACGCACAGCGCAGCATGATGCACACACGCAAAACACAGACACTATAAAATTTATTGTATTAAGATACTATCAAAAAAATGTTCATAATGCAAAGAAACCATATCATAAACCCAAAATAGCAAGGAATTTTGCTTTAGATATTAAAAAGTGATTGCATCATTGCATGAGAAGTTTTATCAACCAAAGAAAGGAGACATGGAGGACCAATACCTTTCTTTTCTTTCTTTCTTTTTTTTTTTTTTTTTTTTTTTTTTTTATAAGGAAAACAAAAACCAATTTGAATACAAGATTTATTATATGGTTATATACTTTGATTTTCTCTCATGAAAACCTCTCATCCATAAATGACATTCATTCTGTAACTAGTTTTTTTGCTTTTTTATTTTGCTTATGCTGCCACTCATTTAATTTTGGAAAATGGTGTATATTAAATGATTTTATTTAATAAATTTCCCCTTTTTTGACCGATTAATTGAGGAGAGTATATTTAGCAAGGGTATTGACAAGAGTGCAGTTTTGCGTGGGGTGAGGATTGTCAAAAGAAATGTGAATGTGTGTAAAACAGAAAGTCTGTGACTCCCCGAGTGTCGGTCTTGAAGGAAGGACGTGGAGGTGTGTCAAGTGTTTGCGCGTTCAATTGATTGAGTCATGCTAGAGATTTGAGTGTGGTGAATGATGATTCAAAAGTGCAGAGGTTCATAAGGTTGTGTAGAGGTGACAGTAAAACAAATATAAGTAAATAAATGTAAGAAAGTAAGGGATTAGATAGTGCTCATCTATGTTGCATCCTAGTGTGTCTAAGGCAATGGATAAATGAAGCAAAGATGTTGGCTATTCAGGAGTGTGTCTTCTTAGTCCTCTTCCACCTCTGTGTACTAGGGCTTCTTGGACTTAGGAGTGCCTTTAAGCAACTAAAGTCCTAAGAGACATTTTATCAAACACTTTAGCTACACACTTTCCTACTATTCTTAAGAAGTCCATAGGATCTATGATTGTTACAAAGCTTTCAATCCCAACTCTGATCTAATCAAAGACATGAAAGAGTCAAGAGCTCAATCTCTCATCTAGATTGGCCAAATCCAAACAAGATATCATCAAAACAACAATCAATAGACAAGAATAAAAATTCTAACAATCCAAGCAATTAGATCCAAAATAAGACATAAGATCATCACACTAGCAACATATCTTCACACAATCCAAACCCTAGATTAAACTAGCCACTCATAATCAAGAATTCAAAGACAATAGCTAATTCAATCTAAGAACAAGATAAGGAAAATAAAATAGATTAAGATGTAATAGAGATCGATCACCTAGTAATGAAATGTTTCTTCAATCCAAGCTTGTTGTCTTCCTTACAAGGTGAAATTGCTAAGCTAAAACTATCCTAAAAACTAAGAAAAGAAAAGGGAATTTTCTAAAAATGAAAGGAGGAGGAACTCCCCTGAAATTCTATCAAGGGGCCTTAAATAGTCACCGAAATTTCGCCCTAGAAAATATTCTCGCGCAGTGTTCCATCCACGCCTCCCACACGCGTGGTTGCATGCGTGGTTGGCTACTGGATTGCTGCCATGCCACTCAACATGCGTGTGGGCTTCATTCCGGGTCCTTCGAGGCTCCAGACTTGCTCGGTTTGCTTCTTAAGCTCGTTCTTTGTTCCTAATAGCTCCCGGGACATTTGTACTGTCTAAATTCATGCCAAAGGTAGCTTTGTGTGCGGTTAACGAATTTAATGCACAAATTCTCATAGAATTATCATTTAAGGATACTGAAAAATGCTATAAAGCACCCTAGTTTATACTCAAATAATGGGTATCTTGGGAGCTTATCAGGTATTTTGGAGATCTACGAAGTTGATGCTTGCCTTATTTTAATGGTTTTTAACGTTTTGATTTTATTATTCCACGGGTTTTGTTGCACACTTTCGGTTTGCACGCTTTATCTTCTATCGACAGTCTATGTACGCCGTAGCCCGTAGCCAGTCCTCGACGTCGCCGTTCGCCTATCATCCTCCGCCATCGAAGACAGTCGTACTATCTTCCGCCTTTGTCGTCTGCCCAAGCCTCGTTCGCGTGTCGTCGTCCGGCCTAGCATGCTTCGACATCGTCGTTTGCCCTACGCACGCTAGCAACTTTTGCGGTCGAATCTTCCCCGGTTGTCCTCGTTGTTGCAATATCGGACCACCATTCGATCTAAACGCATTGCCGGAATGCTCAAGGCACCGACATGGTTCGAGGTAATTGTTTTTTTTTTTTTTTTTTACAAGATTGGTTTCAGTTTCTATTTTCAATCAAAAATTAAGTTCTTTGAACTGGGTTTTTCTTTGTTTAGTAGGGTAAAATAGGGCAAGGATTTTAGTTGTGAATGGTAATTTGGCATTGCCAGAGCTGTGAAAATCGGGGATGGGTGCAGAGAGCTTGATACCATCTGGTAAATGTTAGAGCCCGCTGCTAAATCTTTCTCTTGAATTTTCTATTTTACTTGAACTTTGTGCTTTGACCAATTTCTTGAGAATAATTATAGTTGGTGATGCTTATATGTATTCATTTATTTGTATATGTGCTAATCAAGTATAAATGTGTTGTGTTCTGTTTTGTTTCATTAATTAATGTTCTGTTAATGGTCTGTGCAGACACAAATACAAGGCTGTACAAATGGGTGTTACACAAGCGATTGGGTTAGGGGGGGGGGGCTCGTGATACTGTAGTAATTTGACTAGTGTATGCATAGAATAAAGTGTTGCACAACTTATTTGTAGTGGGTGCACAGAATGAACCACTAGATAGTGCATAGGTGATTAATCCATTATGTTATAAGATTACTAAATGTTTTTTGGGGTATTTTAGTACATTAGTAAACATACATATACGCACAAATAATATTGCGTTGTTGCACAGATAATATTCCGCGAAGATAGTACTGCATTGTTGCATAGTCAGGTTGTTTAATAACCATGATACAAAAATTTTTGCATAGATGAAAAATAAAACAACACTGTTAGTTGCACAATACAACTCGTGAACATGCACAACTCATGAAGTTGCATAGTAGCACACAAAGGGGTGCACAAATCAACCCCCAGCCAGCCATACGTGCATAGCTGCACAATACCAAACCAGGAACACATCTATGTAGTTGCACAATTCGCCAAAAAAAAAACTACATAATTGACATCTAGCATGGAGTTGCACACATAAAAACTCCACGGTGCATAGTTATTTGTATCGGGTGCACAGAACGTCCCACTGGATAGTGCATAGGTTATTAATCCATAATGTTATAAGATTAATAAATGTTTTTGGGGTATTTTACTGCATTAGTAAACATACATATACGCACATACAATATTGCGTTATTGCACAGACAATATTTCGCAAACACAGTATTGACGTTGTTGCACAGTCGAGTTGTTTAATAACCATGATACAAAAATTGTTGCACAGATAAAAAAAAAAATAGCATTGTTAGTCGCACAATACAACTTGTGAACATGCAAAATTCATGAAGTTGCACAGTAGCCGACAAAGGGGTGCACAAATCAACTCCCAGCTAGCTATACGGGCATAGTTGCACAATACCAACCTGGAACACATCTATGTAGTTGCACACAAATTTGCCAAAAGAAAAACTACATAATTGGCATTTACTATGGAGTTGCACATATTAAAAACTCACGGTGCACAATTCAGAATCCCGCGCGATCAAATTTTTGAAATTCGATTTCCATAGTTAACAGATGATATGTTCCTAAAAACATGCAAATCAACCAAATAACTAACCATTCAAAAATTACAAATCAACCCTCAGAATTACAACAGTAAAAAAGTTTTTAAAATAATACCATTAAATCTTAGCCATAAGTAATTCCAAGATCAATGGATCTAGATTGTCCACACAGACTAATGGGGGAGGGTGGACTCACGGGAGCAGTGGCATATATATATATATATATATATATATATATATATATATATATATATATATATATATATTAATAATCTAATTCTAAAAAAAAATTAATAATCTATACTATTAATAAAAACAAAATCATCAATTTTATCTGTGCTTATACGTATGTTTACTAATGTACTAAAATACCCCAAAAACATTTAGTAATGGCTAAAGTGTCATTTAGCACCATGAACTATATCCAATTATTCATGCCACACCTTGAATTTTCATATCGAATATATTGAGCCACAAACCAAAAAAAAATTCACTTAGAACTTTTAGCAGGTTTCCCTGTCTACCTGCTGACATGGCGCATATTTCTCACTGATGTGGCATTTATTTTAATCTTATGTTGTCCATGTAAGCATTTACATATTAAAAATTTAAAAAAATTATATTAAAATAACAAGAATTTTCTTCTCTTTATTTTTTTATAATGTATACTTTTTTCAATTTTGCAATTCCAATGTTTCAATATTTCTTTTAGAATTTATATTTTTTTGGCTAATATTTTGTTTAGTATTTTAAAATTTTTTCAAATTTATAGAAATTCTAATTTTTTTTGTTTAGTATCTTATTGTCAACAACTAAACAGCTGCCAAGTGAAATAGGCCGGGTTGGGCAAAATAGTGAAATTTGGTCTCCGGTTTTTGTTTATGTTTTTGTTTTTTTTTTTTAATTTTAATTTTTAATATATAAATGTTTACATGGACACATAAGGTTATAAAAAGAAATGCCACATCAGTGGGAAACATGCGCCATGTCAGCAGAAAGACAGGGAAACCTACTAAAAGTTCATGGTGAATTTTTTTTTGATTTGTGGCTCAATATATATGATATGAAAGTTTAGGGTGCGCCATGAATAATTGGATATATATAGTTCATGGTGCTAAATGACACTTTAGCCTTTAGTAATCTTATAACATTATAGATTAATCACCTATGCACTATCTAGTGGTTCGTTCTGTGCACCCACTACAAATAAGTTGTGCAACACTTTATTCTATGCATACACTAGTCAAATTACTACTGTATCACGATGCCCCCCTCCAACCCAATCGCTTGTGCAACACCTATTTGTGCAGCCTTGTATTTGTGTTTGCACAGACCATTAACAGAACATTAATTAATGAAACAAAACAGAACATAACACATTTATACCTGATTAGCACATATACACATAAATGAATAGATATAAGCATCACCAACTATAATTATTCTCAAGAAATTGGTCAAAGCACAAAGTTCAAGTAAAATAAAAATTCAGGAGAAAGATTTAGCAACGGGCTCTAACATTTACCAGATGGTATCAAGCTCTCTGCACCCATACCCGATTTTCACAACTCTGGCAATGCCAAATTACCATTCACAACTAAAATCCTTACCGTATTTTACCCTACTAAACAAAGAAAAACCCAGTTCAAAAAACTTAATTTTTGATCGAAAATAGAAACTGAAACCAGTCTTGTAAACCAAAAAAAAAAAAAACAATTACTTCAAACCACGCCGACGCCTTGAGCATTCCGGCAACGCGTCTGGATCGAATGGCGGTCCGACATTGCAACAGCGAGGACAACCGGGGAAGATGCGACCGCAAAAGTTGCCAGCGTGCGTAGGGCAAACGATGACGGCAAAGCATGCTAGGTCAGACGACGACACGCGAACGAGGCTTGGGCAGACGACGAGGGCGGAGGATAGTACGACTGTCTTCGATGGCGGAGGACGATAGGCGAACGACGACGTCGAGGACTAGCTACGGGCTACGACGTACACAGACTGTCGATAGAAATAAAGCGTGCAACAAAACCCGTGGAATAATAAAATCAAAATGTGAAAAACCCTTAAAATAAGGAGTGCATTAACTTCGCAAATCTCCAAAATACCCCTGCTAAATATACTCTCCTCAATTAATCGGTAAAAAAGGGGAGATTTATTAAACAAAATCATTTAATATACACCATTTTCCAAAATTAAATGAGTGGCAGCATAAAGCAAAATAAAAAAGCAAAAAAGCTAGTTACAGAATGAATGCCGTTTATGGATGGGAGGTTTTCATGAGAGAAAATCAAAGTATATAACCATAAAATAAATCTTGTATTCAGATTGATTTTTGTTTTCCTTATAAAAAAACAAAAAAAGAAAAGAAAAGAAAGCTACTGGTCCTCCCTATCTCCTTTCTTTGGTTGATAAAACTTCCATGTAATCACTTTTTAATATCCAAAGCAAAATTCCTTGCTATTTTGGGTTTATGATATGTTTTCTTTGGATTATTAACATTTTTTTGATAGTATCTTAATATAATAAATTGAGTTAATTCCACCGAAGGTCCTTTGTCTTTGGTGGCAATTCCAATTTTAGTCCCAGATTATCGTTTTTGCCATTTAACATCCCAGACTATTATTTTTTGGACACTTTTAGTCATTCTCCTGAATTTTTCTATTTTTAGTAGGGGTAATTTTGTCTCTTCATATTTTTTTGTTTAACCGGTTTTCACCGGTTTAATTAGGTTAGGTTAAGCAAACCGGTTCTTCTAATTATTAGATTCAATCCACAAATCCCTAACGTACTCAAAAAACCTGATTTAAAGATAGACATCAATTCAAGATAATGTTAGTATTTTCGCACAATGGAGGCATTAGCTTATTGGTAGATTCATGGTCCACATTACGGACAAATAATTCCTTTTATCGATTGCGAACTCCTTTAGGGATTTAGAGATTTGGAACTACAGATTTAGGGCGACAAATTTCCCCTTTGCTCTCCTCTATAGTAGCGTTGTACGGTCTCGTTCTTTGCCTGGTGAAAGAGGATGATGATGCCTTGAACTGAAGGAGATGAAGTTGCGTACGCTAGGGATTTGTGGATTGAATCTAATAATTAGAAGAACCGGTCTGCTTCACCTAACCTAATTAAACCGGTGAAAACTGGTTAAATAAAAAAAAATATGAAGAGACAAAATTTCCCTTACTAAAAATAGAAAAAATCATGAAAAGGACTAAAAGTGTCCAAAAAAGAATAGTCCGGGATGTTAAATGGCAAAAATCATAGTCTAGGACTAAAATTGGAAATACCACCAAAGACAAGGGACATTTGGTGGAATTAACTCTAATAAATTTTATAGTGTCTGTGTTTTGCGTGCGTGCGTTGTGCGTGCGTCATGTGTGCTGTGCGTGCGTCAAGCGTCAGTGGCCAATTTGCACCTTATTCCTAAATAAGAAAATTTTTTGAAAATTCTGCATAATTTTATAAGAAATATATATGCATGAAGAATTATATTGAAGACAATGTTATATATATATATATATATATATATATATATATATATAATATACCCTGGGTTTTAATTTTAATTTGTGTGAACGTGCACTTTTATATCAATAGAATTGCACTTTAATTTTACATTGTGTAGGGCACTTTTAGTTTTAAAATTATTTCTTATAAAATTATGCAGAATTTTTAAGGAATTTCTTATTTAGGAATAAGGTGCAAATTGGCCACTGACGCTTAACGCACGCACAACGCATGGATGACGCACGCACAGCGCATGTGCAACTCTATTGATATAAAAGTGCACGTTCACACAAATTAAAATTAAAACCCAGGGTATATATATATATATATATATATATATATATATATATATATATATAACATTGTCTTCAATATAATTCTTCATGCATATATATTTCTTATAAAATTATGCTGAATTTTCAAGGAATTTTCTTATTAGGAATAAGGTGCAAATTGGCCACTGACGCTTGACGTATTCTTATAAAATTATGCTGAATTTTCAAGGAATTTTCTTATTTAGGAATAAGATGCAAATTGGCTACTGACGCTTGATGTATGCACAGCGCACGCATGACACACGCATGACGCAGGCACAGCGCATGCATGATGCACGCACGCAAAACATAGACACTGTAAAATTTATTATATTAAGATTCTATCAAAAAAATGTTCATAATGCAAAGAAAACATATCATAAACCCAAAATAGCAAGGAATTTTGCTTTGGATATTAAAAAGTGATTGCATGGGAAGTTTTATCAACTAAAGAAAGGAGACATGGAGGACCAGTATCTTTTTTTGTTTTTTTTTGTTTTTGTTTTTTTATAAGGAAAACAAAAATCAATATGAATACAAGATTTATTATATGGTTATATACTTTGATTTTCTCTCATGAAAACCTCTCATCCATAAATGACATTCATTCTATAACTAGCTTTTTTGCTTTTTTTTTTTATTTTGCTTTATGCTGCCACTCATTTGATTTTGGAAAATGGTGTATATTAAATGATTTTTTTTTAATAAATTTCCCCTTTTTTGACCGATTAATTGAGGAGAGTATGTTTAGTAGGGGTATTTTGGAGATTTGCGAAGTTAATGCACACCTTATTTTAATGGTTTTTAAGGTTTGATTTTATTATTCCACGGGTTTTGTTGCACACTTCCGGTTTGCATGTTTTATCTTCTATCCACAGTCTGTGTGCGCCGTAGCCCGTAGCCAGTCCTCGACGTCGCCGTTCGCCTATCATCCTCTGCCATCGAAGACTGTCGTACTATCCTCCGCCCTCGTCGTTTGCCCAAGCCTCGTTCGCGTGTCGTCGTCCGGCCTAGCATGCTTCGCCCTCATCGTTTGCCCTACGCACGCTGGCAACATTTGCGGTCTCATCTTCCCTGGTTGTCCTCGCTGTTGCAATATCGGACCACCATTCGATCCAGGCGCGTTGCCGGAATGCTCAAGGCGCCGGTGTGGTTCGAGGTAATTGTTTTTTTTTTTTGTTTTACAAGATTGGTTTCAGTTTCTATTTTCAATCAAAAATTATGTTTTTTGAACTGGGTTTTTCTTTGTTTAGTAGGGTAAAATAGGGCAAGGATTTTAGTTGTGAATGGTAATTTGGCATTGTCAGAGCTGTGAAAATGGGGGATGGGTGCAGAGAGCTTTATACCATGTGGTATTTTACCGTGTTTCGTAGATAGGAGAATTTATTTAATACAAAATAAATTTTGCAAATTTTGAAAAAAATTGAATTACTTGGTATTCTGAAATATGTTATTTTTCAGGCTTCTTTGGATAAAAAAAAATGCAATAAGAATTCTTATATTATCTTCACCATAAGGCCTGATGGATACCCTCGAGTAGGTTATTCAGTCAAAAGTGCGCCGCGGTTTCAGGAGCTCGTATCTCGACGGCGTTGCCAAACAGAGGGGCCGGTTCAGAGATTCTCAGGGGCGGCCGAGCGAAGATTTCCAGAGATTCTCACAGATTTGACGCGAGATTTCCTTTCTCAACATTAAGAAAGAAATATGGTAGTTTAGGCAGCTTTCCTAAGTCTGAATTTATTAATTTCTTCTTTGTTTCCTTCCAAAAAGCCCATTAACCTTGTATAAATACCCCATGGGACCACATTGTAAGGGCACTAAGGGGTTCTGATTTTAATAATAGAAGAGCAATTATTCTATCTCTGTGTTTTCTCAATATCTTTTTACTTTTATCTTAACATTTTATGGTCATGTTGACCCGCCGCTCGGCTGCTACCCCGTAGTCGTAAAACCAATAGGGTCATTTGAGTCTTTTAAGTCTTACAAATCTTTACTTACTCTCACTTTTAAATAATAATTGTACTTGCATGTAAATGTGTAACGACACCTAGCCTCTCACATTTGTTACCATTCCAAATGCGTGGTCACATGATCTAATCTCGGTGGTGGAATATTAATTCTTTGGGCTAAAAATGATTGAAAAACTATATAATAGATACTAGCTTGTAAAGAATCATGTGTCTTTAAAACATAATTTTACTTTTTTATATTGAACATATAATATTCTAAATTTCCAACCCCTAAAATATTTCCTTTAAATTAAATTTAAATTAATATTTTAGCTTCACAAGTCCCAAAATATTTCTATTGAATTTAAAACAATATTTTTACTTCACAATTCCTAAAATATTTTTTAAATTTAGTAACATGCTAGAAATCTTTCAATATATATTGTTGAGTTTGTCTCCTATAAATTTTAGGAATATGAGTATGTCTATGAATAGGAGGGAAGCTGTTTGGTAGACCTATTGTACTATACAGGATTAGATGTCCATAAATATATTGGTTGTATGCTTAAGGGGTTGTATTATCACCACTTTCACCACCACTATAAATAAAACAATAGTTTCACTCATGAATTAGCTTAGAATACTTGATAAATCTTTAAAGAACTCTCTTAAATCTTTCTGCAATTTCATCACCAATAATCCAACCAACATTTTCTTCTTAGCAGGAGGTCCTCCTTTTATAAACGAGGATGGTTGAATGCCAATTTCAAATTCAAATTTGCCGGCCCGTTGTCACTATTAGCAAGTGGTAGCCGTCAAAAAGTTGCCACAATCCCTAAAAATCAATTTCTAAATCCTTGAATTGGGCTGCCATGAACCATCGGGTAAAGATTGTTTCCTTATCGGTGTAGTTGGCATAATCTCATTAATTAGTCAAATATATATATTTTATTTCCACTTTACAGTGTTTCATGCATGAAACATGACCCCAAATAGGGATGGAAATTTAAATACTCTAAATTGGGAGGGTGGTTTTGAATCAATTGTTCCCTGCAGCTTGTGCCTATAAGTACTCACATTTACACACACTCTTCAATCACCATATCTACAACCAAAAGCAAATTACAAATAATTTGTATAATTTGTGTGATCGCGATATTCCTCCAAATGATATCACATGTCCAAACTAATTTAAACGCCTATCATTCTATACAACGCCGCCTGCCACGCACATTCACACATCTAAATAAATGAGTTTAGTGATGGGTGATATGATAAACTAAACTCCTTTCACAATTTCATGTATCCTTATTATCACAATATATATGAATGAATACCCAAATTACCTATACTTATAATAATTAATATCCAATGAAAACAGGCGCAACAACATAATTTGCAGATTTGACAGTGGAGGTTTGGAATAATTGCATCCTAAATATTGTAGGACTGTTTTGGGCGGTAAGCTTAAAGTGATGATTTTGTTTTTATATATAGTATAGATATAGATTCCATAAATTTGTTGTAATATTAGGCATGTATTTAAATTTAGATTAAGTACTGTTGAAATCGTTGTCCACACTTCTACAAATAAGGCTTTTAACATCGGTCTTTTTGAGACTTTTAACGTCGGTTTTCTTTCGACGTCGTTCTTCTAGACATAGTATATTAAAAAAACGACGTCGGTTATTGAACCGACGTCGTATATAGGATACGACGTCGGTTATTAGAAATAATCGACATCGTATAATTTAAAAAATAATAATAATAATAATAACCATACAACGTCGGTTCTAGGCCTTTAAAAAAAAAAAAAAAGTATACTACGTTGGTTCTTTGAAATACCACATGACTTTTAAAGACTCTTTAAAATAATTATTAGAAACTTTTAAAGACACTTTAAAAATATTTATTGAATACCAAGACTTTTAAAGACTTCCTAAAAATTTGAATTGAATATTTTCAATATTTTCAAACATTTAAAGATCATAAAAGTCTTTAAAAATTTATAAAAGTCATGATTAAATTAAATACACCCTAAGAATTCGGAGGCTATAGTACTATACTAGGCATGTAATTATCAAGATATCTTTAAAACGCAATTGAGAATTGACTAATGATATTATGTTAGTGCTCCCACTTTTGATGAATGTATATATTAAAATGTGTGGCATGCATTTAAATGTAGATTAATTACCATTGCAACCAACGTAACTCTAATTCAACGTACACTGTTGGGACGGAACTAGAAAAATCATGTTGAGATTGTCAAAGTTATAGATAAAAATTACAATATTAGTCGACAATAATACTAACTATACCAATACTATTGTATATATCATACACAATTATACTAAGTATTATTATCAATAACTTCAAACGAGACTCTATGCAATCATATATACACTATTAAAAATAACAGTTATTAGATCTTGAAATATATATAGGGAAGGGTTCATGTGCGGGTATAGTTTCCCGTGCGGTTATACAACTTAAACGTTAAAATGACGCACCTTAAGAACACAAACCACACACCTTAAGCTAAGAACACAAATCACACACCAACAGTTTTTAAATGATGCACCTTCAGCACACAAACTACGCACCTTAAGCACACAAACAAAGAACCTTAAGTACACAGATCACGCACCTTAAGCAAAGAATACAAACCACACACATAAAGTTTTTAAATGGTGCACCTTCAGTACGCAAACTATGCACCTTAAGCACACAAACAAAGCACGCACTTTAAGAACACAAACCATGCACCTAAAGTTTTAAAATGGCGCACCTTAAGTTTCAACACTAACGCACCTTAAGTATACAAATCACTCACTTTAAGAAGAAAAACAACGCACCTTAAGAAGGAAAACCACGCATTTAAAGCTTTAGGTTAACGCACCTTAAGTTTCAACACTGATGCACCTTAACCACGCACCTTAAGAAGGAAAACTACGCACCTTAAGAAGGAAAAACACGCACCTAAGCAATTGACAACTGCACCGGAGAAGGCCAACCGCACAGGAACCCCATATATATATATATATATATATATATATATATGGATTAGTTCTGGTGCGAAGATACTCCTAGGTGAAAACAGGAGTTAGATCTGAGTTGTTGATCAAATCAATGAAAATTTTTATAAAAAAAAAAATGCACGTCCTCAACTGTATCCATCTTTTTCATGTTTACTCCAAAGGTAACAACTCCACTATTTGTTATTATATTGCTATCATATTATTTTTCTTTTGAATTAGATAATTGAAAATAGCAAAACCTAGATCAGATCATTTTGAACTCGGGAACCAAAACTGAAAAAACGCCTGCACTGTTGAGTGAAAAAAAATTGTACAAATGGTGCACCTTAAGGAGTAAATCAATGCAGCTTAAGAAGAAAAACAATGCACCTTAAGAAGGAAAGCCACACACCAAAAGCTTTAGACCGACACACCTAAAGAATGAAAGCCACACACCTAAAGCTTTAGGCTAACACACTACTACGTTACCTTAAGTTTCAACAACTGATGTATCTTAAGCACACAAACCACGCACCTTAAGAAGGAAACTCACACACCTAAAACTTTAGACCGACACACTTAAATTTCAACAACTGACGCACCTTAAGCACAAAGCACAAAAATCATGCAACTTAAGAAGGAAAGCCAAGCATATGTGTGTGTGGATTAAAAAAAGTTAATTTTTTTGTCAACTATAATTATAGGCAATTAACTTATATTAATTTTATTGTCAAAATATTAGGGATAAGGACGAAACCAAGATCGTGAATTAACAAATCAATATTTGTTATAATTATATATTATGTGGACATTATGAACATTCAATACATAACAGAGAGGTAACGGTCAAGACATAATTATCATCATTATTGTTTTATGTTACATTTGTATGCGTGTGTGTGTATATATATATGTATGTATGTATGTTGTATTATTGTATTGACTAGAGTGAAGCTGATGAATGAATAAGAATCATGTTTTCTCCTCTACTTGTTTCTTTGTTACTCTTGTGTTAAGGTTGTTTACTATTTACCCGAGAATGCTACGGGCTAATAAGAATAAATCACAACACGTTATCAGCACAACATATGCCTTATTATTTCTAGATGCCTCAAATACAATATGTTTATGATCTGTGAATTTATACATGTAATGATATTATAATGTTTATTATTTCCGGATGCCTCAATTTACCTTTTGTATACACTGTATAATGTTTTTCGAATTACAAATACAAAATATTAAAAATTGTATACGAGTTTGCACATAATCCACAAAAGCATGAGTTTATTTTTTTCCAAAGTTAACATTAACAGATGCATACCCTCAACACTATAGTATTTGCTTATCTAATTACGAATTATACACATATTCAAACATACTATATTCAAAGATTTCGGATATATACATCCATACTACATTCAAACATACTACATTCATCGCCGGCGTAGCTGCGTTCCGATGGGTCGGACGGCGGTGGTAGCTCCGATCATCGATCAGAGCTATTCCCGATCGGCAGCTTCGTGTTCTGTTTTTTTCCGACGCAGCAGCTCCCCTTTGTAATTTGAAATACATAAATCCGTAATTTTCTTCTCTACCGTGTGTTTGTACATATATTTAGATTTCATATATGTATAAATATATACTTGTACATCTCTCCAGAAATATTTTCGAAACATATTATGTTATTTTACAAAAAAAAAAATCGAAATAACATATATCTGGAACCTTACTCGTTGCAGGCAAATTATACTGTGCACCACGGTGCACATAACAATGTGCACCACGTACCTAAACGACGTCGTTTTGAGCATTGTAAACTAATCGTCCGTTTTTTTTGGAAATCACGTTTCCCGTTTCGGCCGGTCTTTGTATTTATGTTAATATTCTGTGTATTCCAGACAATCATTCTGTGTATTCTAAGCAACCGTTCTGTGTATTATAGGCAACCGTTATGTGTATTCATGTTAGTAACACATGTTGTGATGTGTTTGTGCATTCGAATGTTTAGGAGGATGAGTTCTGTGTATTTTGTGTAAATATTATGTGTATTCATGTTATTAACACAAGTTGTGATGTGTTTGTGCATTCGAATGTTAGGAGGATGAGTTCTGTGTATTTTGCGTCAATATTCTGTGTATTATGGGCAAACATTCTGTGTATTCTAGGCAAACGTTCTGTGTATTCTATATAATGATTATGTGTATTATAGATAATGAATTCCCTGAAGTCATTCGCGTCCACTAACATCTGTGTATTTTATGTCAATATTCTGTGTATTCTGGGCAAACATTCTGTGTATTCTAGGCAAACGTTCTGTGTATTATAGATAATGATTATGTGTATTATAGATAATGAATTCCCTGAGTCATTTGCGTCCGCGTCTACTAATACCGAAACGACGTCGTTTTACGTACGTGGTGTACATTGCTATGTGCACCGTGGTGCAGGGTATAACGATTGCTCATTGCATTCGCCGGCTGGAGTTTTTTATTATTTTTTTTATTTTTATTTTTTTATCATTGGGCTAGGTCTGGTCCAATTCAGTCATACCTGGTCCATTTTTAAAAAAAATATAAATTTGAGACTATTATTATTGTTAGGTCCAGTTCCTAGAATAAAGTGATGGATTATTTTGTTGAGCAAATTAAATTGAGCTATTTGAGTTCTTTAATTAAGGCATTATGAACTTGCTTTAAATTTTATGCTAATTTAATTTGAGCTTAAAATTTAAAAGGGGTGTATTCAATCATGACTTTAAAAACTTTTAAAGACTTTTATGAACTTTAAAAGTTTGAAAGTATTCGATTCAAACTTTTAGGGAGTCTTTAAAAGTCAAACTGTATTCAATCAAAATTTTCAAAGAGTCTTTAAAAGTCGGGTGGTATTGGATTAAAACTTTTAAAGAGTCTTTAAAAGTCATGAGCTATTCAGAAAGTTATGAATTTGTGTAGACTTTTTAATTTTAGGACTTTTGTCAGACTTTTCCTTCTCAAATATAAATAGTTGAAATCCAACCCTCAAGCCCAAGATTTCAAAATTTTCTTTCTACCAACTCTGAAGGTTTTATCTCTCTACCCGCGTCGCAGCCACCATCTTCCGCAGGTTGGTTTTTTTATTTTTATTTTTTAATTTTTTGTTAATAATATATTAATGTTTTATTATTATATTAATAAATTAATAAATGTGATGTTTTATGATTTTAATAAATATGACCGTCTCCTTTGATGTTTTCCAAGTCTTTACTTTCTTGATCATGAAATTGAAGAATAACGTGAAGTAGCGTGGTGAGAGCTCTGGTAGGGGGTCTTCAAGCCGCTATACCGAACGGGCTCGACTCGAGAAGATGAGAGCACAAAGGGCGGCTCCAGGGAAGGAAGCAGACCAACTAGCAGATCCAGACTGCGTAGCCTTCTAGGTAGAGATACGGGGAATGATTGATCAAAACTCTCCGAGTGGCGCTTCGCCAGCCTTTTGGCCTTTCCGGGAGGAGGTGCGCGTTGTCACGCCGCCCAACTATCTAACCTATTCCCCGAAGGTTGTGGATCCGACTAGACCCTGCAAGTGTGTCCCCCGCCTTTCAAAGAAGGAATGAAAGGCGTGGTTTGATATAATCCGCCATCTTTTATGATATAAATAAATTGTCATTGCTCCCTTTTCATATGACTGCTCCCTAGGTTCCATCCTTTTCTTTTAGGGTCTGAGAAGGCCAGTTGACGACCGACTTCGCGAGGAAGGGCAACTGGTCAGCTCCTAACCTAAACACGAAACCCCCTTTCTCCTTGGCCTGAAAAAGCCAGTGGTCGGTCGGCTTCACGAGGAGAGGCGACTGGTCAGCTCCTGACTTAAACACAAAATCCCCTTTCTTCTTTTAAAGTACGAATCATTTTATGAGAATCGTCTAAATACTGATCCTTTTTTTTTTTTTTTTAAGAAAATGAGTCGGTATTGCAAATAACTATTGGTTCTTCAATATTTAATCCAGTTCATTCAAAATTAATGGTGAGCAAATTTATTTTTCTAATATCCTACACAGGCCTATTTTCTTTTGTATAAACTGCAGTTATAAATTTTCATTCCTTTCTCAATACAGTTATAACAAATTCATTTTGTGTATCACGCGAGTGAAAATACTACAGTTATAACAAATTCATTTTGTGTATCACGCGAGTGAAAATACTAGTAATCTAATTATAGCCATACCAACTAAAAGAATAGAGTGGACAACGATTTCAACCGTCCTTAATCTAAATTAAAATACGAACGTTCCAAATATTTCAACAAATGTATGCGCCGGAATATAGTGGGAGTAGTACAATAATCTCATGCATCTATGATGCATGAAACTTTTGAGAGGGTGGCATTTCATATCCAAAACCCGAAATTGGTTCGGAGACATTTTTATACCCTTTCTAAATTGATTAAAATATTTATAAAAAAGTTCGGTCCGTTTCATTTATTAATTAATAAAAAATTTAGAAATCATTTTAGGTTACACAAACTTGTTTTATATCTCTTTATCCTTTATAGATTTGATATCTTATGATTTCTCTTATACTTTTTATATACTGTTATATTGATTGCATTCCAGAGATGAGAATGAAGGCGAGAAATGTCTTAATTCACAACAAATAATGTAAATTTGTAATATACCCTATGTTTATTTAAATAATTAACAAAGCAAGATTATTGGAATAATAATCAAATTATAGCCATACCAACTACTCTAATAAAATAATAGAGTGGACAACGCTTTCAGCATTCCTTAATCTAAACTTTTCAACAAATGTATGGAATAGTGGGATGGAGTAGTACAATAATCTTGAGGCAATTACAACAAAATTCAATTAGCCATCTAAACTTTTAAAAAGAGCAATTACATAAACTCTTTAACATGTTATATTGAGGCAATAAAGTCCAAAATTCGGTAAATAAACCGTTGTTGGTTGTCGGATTGTCGGCGAAGATGGATAAATTAAAATTGATGTCCAAACCCTAATGACTTGTAATAGCAGATTATTTACTGGTTTTTAGATTTCATTGTCTGTAATTGCACTTTTAAAAAGTTTAGGAGACTAATAACCATTTTCCCTTATTTTAATAATGAAACAAGAAGTTTTTTTTTTTTTACTGGAAAATTTATTTATAGTAAAAAGAATTAGAAGATACTCAAATCAACATGGAATGAATTAAAGTAGAATAAAAATGAACTTTGATTGGAAATATATATATAGGTGTAAGTAGTTTTAAAATGAGAAAATATCCAAATGTAAATAGTATAAATTTAGAGGGTTTGAAGTAGAAAATTTCCATTGCTTGCAAGTATAAATACACATACACATTTATACACTTGAACTGAAACATATATACAAGCAAAAGCTTATTATAATATATATATATATATATATATATATATATATTTTATTGAATTTCCCAAGCTAATAAGTATGGCCTCCAAATTCCAAGCCTTAGCCATCCTCCTCCTACTAATTTCCCTCAGCCTTGCATCGTTTTCCCAAGTCATTTCTGCACTTGCACCTGTCCCTTATACCCTATCTTTTACAGATGACAGCGGCAATCATCCTCCTCCGATCTCACCTCCTAGCAATGGTGGTCCGATGATCCCACCTCCTCTCAATGGCGGCGGCGACGAGCGTTTCAGCACAGATTCCTCCCAATGATTCCAGAAGGCGTAGTTTCAGCACAGTCTCTGCCACATCCTCAATCCTCCAAATAATGCTATCCATTGCTAAACGCATTCACAGATGGAATACTACAATTATCTAAATAAATAAATGAGTTTAGTGGTGAGTGATATCATCGTAAACTAAACTCCTTCTACAATTACGTATATCGTCTGATCTATTGTATTGTTATCACAAATTATATAAAATAAACAAATTACTTCCATACTTAAATATTAATTATATATTTACTTCCTAGCTATGTCCTATTTTGCCAGTGCTTAGATGGCAGAATAGTGGCTCTCCCATATGGGAGTTTAGTGGAGGCGATACTTAGGCACTGTTCTATCAGCCAATTTTGGCTTATTTGATCACTATTAGTTGTTTGGTTGATAAGCTTTTTGTAACTCTAAAATACTAAAATCCAAAAGGCTACTCAAAATAGCATTTTTAATTAGCTTTTTGAGAAAAAAAATTATACCAAACACCTATCAGCTAACAGCCAACCCAATCAGCCAACTTTTTACAATCAGCTAATGTTATTAACAGTTTATACCTTCTAACCCAAACAGCTAACCGCCAACAGCCATTTACCAAACAGGACCTTACTCTTTGTGCTCCAATAGGTTGAGAAATCATGTCCTGTTTTAATTTATTTATGTGTTGTTCAATTAATTAAGAAGGTTTGACTAAAATTATTTAAAATTTAATTTTTCATAATATTAGTTACCTATTCACCCTTATGTGTTGTTCAATTAATTAAGAAGGTTTGAATAAATTATTTAAAATTTAATTTTTCATAATATTAGTTACCTATTCACCGTGCGGTGCATAAAATAGTAGGAGTGGAGCGGATTGGATTAGACACATTATATATAGGACATATGCGTATAAATACATTGGTTGTATCCCTAGGTGTTGTATCATCACTAGTATCACCATCACTATGAATAAAGAATAGTTGCACTCATGTGGACGTAAACACATTGTCGAATTACGTAAATCTTGTCTTCTTTACTTTTCTACTATTATTATTGTTATAAAATTATATAAATTATAACATTGAATATTACATAGTGCAGTTGATGAAATTGGTTGGATCGATTATGTTTTCTGATGTTTTTCTTGCTTTAATTAGTGCAAATAATTATCCAATTACCCGTGCGATGCACGAATAATTTTTTTTACTATATATTTAGATAATAAAATTAAAGATGAAATTATAAAAAAGAATTCTAATATTGAACCTGCACATTTATTTGATTATAAGATTAGTGCACAAGTGTCCCTCAATTAATTGAATAATATATGACTTGTTTGTCTACAATTATCTTCAAAAGATCGATATGTAATATGACTTATGTAACTATATTATTACTAAACTAAATATGGGAAAAATGAGAAATAATTTAATTGTATTTATTATAAAAATAAATACAACGATCAATGTTTAACTTAATTACCATAATAATTATTAGGCAATTATTATTAGTCAATTACACTAATATATGTGCAATTATACTTTTATACCTTAATAATTATATTCATTTTCACCATATCGCATTTAGTTTTTTCTTCCTCCTCTATATGTGAATGAATTAATTGTAATTATTATAAAATTACAATATAAAATTGACGCCAGAGATTGGCAATTTGGTGGTTCTATGTGATTGATTGTTTTACTAGCATTAGTGTTTAGGGAATTTTAAAAGACTAAGTTTTTTTTCTTTCTTTTTATTTGTTTTTATTGTTCAAAGAGCTAATTGTCTTACCTTGATTGAGTTTTGGTTGAAGGATCTTTACTTTGTGCATTCACTCTTAATTGAAAATGAAGTGCTTTCACCATTCTATCAAGAACTTTCACCATGGATGAGTACGCATTCCAAGGAGGATATTATGATTGTCAATCTTGAGGGCAACAAATATCATGGATATAGAAAATCCTGCACAACTCAAGCCCCACATCCTAACCATGCATTACCATGATGCTCAATTTCAAGATCCTTACCCACCACAATCCTACCAAGACTCACCTAATCATTTCCAACCCCCATACCATAATCCCTATCCTCAACAATACCAAGATCCTCAATATGCTTTTTATGATCAATACCCTCAATATTCACAAGACTACAATCCACCTCAACATCCTTTTCCACCACAAGTTTACTCTTTAAATTCATACCCATCACTCATTCATTACACACCATACCCCCAAGACACTCAACCCCCATATGATCATCACCCTCATTCACCAAGTGTTGGGATATATGAATTAGATGAGGAGACCTTAGCATTTGCTAGGCATTGGGGAGTCACTATTGTACCCGATGATGACATTGAGGAAGAATATGCCGATAATCAATGGGAACCTCAAGAGCCATTCTATCAAGAACCTCAACAAGAATATAATGCCAACCATTTGATCAAGATCCCGAGATGATGTTTATGATGGCCAACATGCTTATGCAAATGAATGAGCTACAAGTTCAACTAGACAACATGATGACTCAAAGACAAGGTTTGACAACTCAAGAACCCGTTCAAGAATTGTCTTCCAAAGGGGAGATTCACATATACCATGTAATCTTTTCTTCATTGGATTTTTCTAGTGAAATTTTGAACGAGGCATGAGTATGATATACTAATGTCCAAGGGGAGTGTTGTAAATAAATATATGTGGACATTACTATAGGTATTATATTATGATAATACTTCTTCGTCCTTTATAAATTTCTAGTTATACTAGAACTCTGTATATCTTGTATATATTGGAATTGAATGATGATTAATAAAGATTGTATATATTGGAATTGAATGATGATTAATAAAGATTGGATGATTCCCGATTTCCCTCTGTATCTCTTGTTTTCTTTTTCTACTTTGTTTTATATTCATATATTTATTATTTTCTTGATATGAGAACGATACAACGATTCACACAAGTATATATATTTACGAGAAAATCGCACTTTTGGTCCCTCAGTTATTGCCCGATCTGTAATGTGGTCCCTCACTGTTAATTTTGGTTAATTAGATCCCTAATAACCTTAAACCCTAGTCAATTTGGCCCTCCGGTCAAATTTGCCTCTAACCTCAGTTAAGACCATGGACTGTTTGGTAATTTCGCACCCCTTATTTGTTTACTCGGATCTGATTACGCAATGCACTCCCACTTTCACCCAATTTCACATTTCATTTTCACCCAATTTCACATTTCACTTTCACCCTAGCCCTAACCCGCCATTATCGCACATCCTACTACGACGAAGAGGGCGACGCACATCCTACGGTTTGCAAGAGCATGACTAGTAGGAGGATTAATGGCTCCAATACAACTCCTACGTGTAAGTACCCGAACCTTAAATGGCTTTATTTGTACCAGTTGTAAAGTACAATTTTATCTTCTTTTTGTTCTGAAAAAATAGGCTAGCATGTGCAATGTTTTGGGTTTCTGTGATAAATGCTTAGTGGGGACCATTTTATTGTTGAATAAAAGTAGATTCCAGACATTGAAATTGCTGTTTGTAAGTTTCTTTTTCGCATGTGTTGTTGGGTTGGGTTATGTGGTTATTGCTTAGTGGGGACCATTTGCAGCTGTATGTTACTTTATTGTACCCACATGGAGACCATGGGTAGTGTAGTGAATTTGTATTTATTTGACTGTCAATGGATTGTTCTTTTGTTGCTGCAACAGTGTGTAGTGTGAATGAAATTTGTCTTATTTTGCTGCAAAACAATTTCATTGACCTTTAATTTATTGCTTTAATTTAATGCCTTTATAGATGATGGTGAGGATTCCTCTGTGTTTACAATTAAATTGCATATTGGAGGTAATTTGGTATGGAAGCCAAAAGTAGAGTATAAGGATGGGTTTGTGGAGTATTTTGGTCACTTCAACTGTGATGAGGGGAGCTTACTAGATTTAAGGAGGATGGTGAAACAATTAAGGTTTTGTGATAAAAAGGTCCAATTCTGGGTTAAGGTTAAAGGTAGGAAAAATACAAGAAAAATTGAACTAAGGAAAGTGAACACTGATGCAGAAATTTTAGGGCTTAGTTTAGAGGTTCCAGCAAACAAGGAGTTGGATTTGTATGTTGAACATCTGTATGATGACCAATGAGATTATGAAATAGAGATCTCTAGGTCTTTGGGAGATGATGCACTACTGACTGAAGAGGAAGATGATGGGAGTGAACAGCATTCTGAGAGGGAAGTTGATGGCCCAAGTACTATGTTCCAAGAAGTAGATGTAGAAGTTAATGGTCCTACTTCTAAGCAGGTGGAAAATGAGGGGCATGTAGAAATTGATGAAGTTGACTGTGTGCATTCTGAAGAAATCTTTAGAAGTTTGGATGGCTCAGATCCTGAGAGGGAATGCAATGGTCCTGAAAATGTGTTCCAAGAGAGAAACCTAAAAAAGATGGGTTTAAATTTGTTTTGGGAATGATATTTAGATCAGCTTCTGANTGTGAATGGTAGACCTAGATTTCTTAGGTTATATATTTGCTTTGCAGCTTGCAAAGAAGGGTTTCTAAGAGGATGCAGACCTTTTTTTGGGTTGGATGACTGTCATTTGAAGGGCTATCAGAAGGGAGGGCAACTATTAAGTGCTGTTGGTCTAGATGGAGATAATTGCATGTTCCCTATAGCATTTGCCATTGTAGAGGGAGAGTTGAAGGAGAGTTGGACATGGTTTTTAGAGCAGTTGGACAGTGACTTAAACATAGCAGAAGGGGTTGTTACCTGCTGTTGAAAAGATGTTTCCTGGGGTTGAACACAGATTCTGTGTAAGGCATATGCATGGTAACTTCTTGAAGGATGGTTTCACTGGAAATGTGTTGAAGCAGAAGTTGTGGGGTGTGTGTAAAGCAACAACAGAGGCAGATTTTAAAAGGCACATGGAGGAGTTAAAGCAAGAAAATGAAAAAGCAGCTGAGTGGTTGGCTGCCAGAGATCCTAGACACTATTGTAGGGCCTTTTTTAGCACATTTCCAAAGACAAATTTGCTATTAAATAACTTGTGTGAGTCATGGAATAGCACTATCTTGAGTTTGAGGGACAAGTCTCTCCTTACTATGTGTGATAAGATTAGGCTATATCTCATGGGTAGAATGCAAAAGAATAGAGACAAAATGAAAACATACCCATATAAGATTTGTCCCAAAATATCTAAGTGTCTTGAAGAGGCTAATGATAAGTCAGCTCGGTACAGTACTTACAAGTCACATGATAATTGTTACCAGGTTGATCAGAACTTCAAAGCCTTTAAGGTGGATTTAGCACAAAGGCAGTGCAGTTGTAGAGCTTGGGATCTGACTGGCATTCCTTGCAGTCATGGTGTAGCAGCTATTAGGAAACAGAGAGAAAGCCTTGAAGATTATGTTCACTCATGCTATACAGTACAGACTTATCTTAGAGCTTATGAACCAGCAATACTTCCCATTCAATCTTCAGATTTATGGTATAAAGTTGATCTTCCAGCACCACTACCCCCAAATATAAGGCACAACCTGGTAGGCCTAAGAAAAAGAGAAAAATTGATCCCCTTCAAGAGAGCAGGCAACAAAGGAATGAAGTTAGAACAAAGAAATTAGGGGAAGTTAAGAGGTGCAGAGTATGTGGACTGACCGGACATAATAAGACAACTTGCAAGGCTAAAAATCCACAGGTATTACTTGAGTCTTTCATTTTCAAAATTACTTTAATGTTGTGTGTAATATTATTATCTTGCATGTATCTGAACAGGTTGAAGGCCAGGCTGAGGTTGGAGGCCAAGCTGAGGTTGAATTTCAGGATGAGGTTGAAGGGCATGATGAGGTTGAAGGGCAGGATGAGGTTGAAGGCCAAGCTGAGTTTGAAGGGCATTTTGAAGACATACAAGTTGAAACACAAGTCCCTGCATTTGTACTTGATGAAATGGTAATGGGATGTTAAACACACACCAGTAGATGTTATTGATTACTAACCAGTATATGTTATTGATTACTATTCTTTTAATAGGGTTCTCAGGAGGGAGTGGGATCTCAATCAGCACCACCATTGCACAACCAGGTTCCACATGAGTCCACCTTTATTGCTGCACAAGGGACCACTACTGCTACAAATGCTGCTGGACAGCTGCTGAGAACTGCACTTCAAAGATTGGGCAGACCTGGAAAAAATTTACTGATAAAAAAGAAACAATGAAGTTTGTATGGTTTTCTGTTGATGTATGGGGGTTTTTTGTTTGTACAATGCCCATGGTAGTTGTATGTTTTTTATGTATGGTACTTATGCTACAATGCCTATGGTAGTTGTATGTTTGTATGGCTTTCTGTTGGTACTTATGCTACAAATATGGTAGTTGTTTTGGTAGGAAGTTTTTTTGCTGAAACTTGGGCAGATTAAATATTACTGCAATGCAAATGACTGTTTTTGTGATCAATTGGTCATTTTCCAGTTTTTGTATTCCTTACTTTGTTCTTTTGCCACAACAGGTATTTTAGTTCACTAGTTCCATTACAGAACTGCTACACAAACTTTCCATTACAACAAAAAATTGGACAATTATCCAAACACTATGGCAGAACTCATAACACAATTTTTCCATTGCATTACTCAAAACGAATACAAAGTACGAATAACTTCATTTCATTACACTGGCATTTGACAAAATAGTTAAAACATTTAACATTCTAGTTCAACTGGAAAACATTTGCACTTGATTTTACAGTTCTCTGCCAATGCATAAAACAAAGAAAACCAACAACAATTCCAATTCCAAAACCATACAAAAAATTAAATTTGGAATCCAAGTGCTTCTTCTTCATGTTGACATTTTTTTCATCAATCACAGCCTGAAGCCTTTGCATCTCACTGTCTTGTTTATCTAACCGCTTCAATAGACCTCGAATTACTTTGGCCACACGGTCAGAGACATCGGAGTCCAGCCATTGAAAATACCTACAGTTCCCATTCCCCTAAAATTCAAATTGAAATGGACAAAGCAAAATGACTGTAACAACATAGAAATGACTGTAAAATTCAAATTGAAATGGACAAAGCAAAATGACTGTAACAACATAGAAATGCTTACACGTACTCCATAGCGTGGGCAAGCTCTAAATCTCTTTCCTGGGTTGGCAGAACTCCACGAGCAAGCTCTAAATCTCTTTCCTGGGTTGGCAGAACTCCACGACATCCTTACCGGAGCGATTTCGCCACACCAACAACGCACTTCTGGAATCCATTCGACTGAACCGGAGTTGTTTGAAGACATGCCCTTGCAAAGCTCGTCGCCCTCTTCGTCGTAGTAGGATGTGCGATAATGGCGGTTTAGGGCTAGGGTGAAAGTGAAATGTGAAATTGGGTGAAAATGAAATGTGAAATTGGGTGAAAGTGGGAGTGCATTGCGTAATCAGATCCAAGTAAACAAATAAGGGGTGCGAAATTACCAAACTGTCCATGGTCTTAACTGAGGTTAGAGGCAAAATCTAACCGGAGGGCCAAATTGACTACGATTTACGGTTATTAGGGATCTAATTAACCAAAATTGACAGTGAGGGACCACATTGCAGATCGGGCAACAACCGAGGGACCAAAAGTGCAATTTCCCTATATTTACAACAATTATCATATTATAATTCATATATAATTATTTTTGAAAAATATTATGTTAGTTTACAAAAAAAATTTTGAAATAACATATATCTGGAACCTTACTCATTGGACCATGGTCCATGCAATAATGTACTTTTTATTTTTGGTCCACACAGCTCATGGTCCATGCAATAATTTGCCCTCATCGGATTCGCCGACTGGAGTTTTTTTTTTTTTTTTTTCGGTTGGGCCAGTCGGCAATACTTGGTCCATTTTAAAAAAATAAATTTTGAAACTATTATTATTGTTAGGTCCAGTTACTAGAATAAAGTGATGGATTATTTTGTTGGGCAAATTAAATTGAGCTATTTGAGTTCTTTAAGGCATTATGGACTTGCTTTAAATTTTAGTCTCATTTAATTTGAGCTTAAAATCTAAAAGGGGTGTATTTAATCATGACTTTAAAAAACTTTTATGAACTTTAAAAGTTTGGAAGTATTCGATTCAAACTTTTAGGGAGTCTTTAAAAATCAGACGGTATACAATCAAGATTTTCAAAGAGTCTTTAAAAGTCGGGTGGTATTGGATTAAAACTTTTAAAGAGTCTTTAAAAGTCATGAGGTATTCAAAAAGTTATGAATTTGTGTAAACTTTTTAATTTTAGGACTTTTGTAGACTTTTCATTCTCAAATATAAATAGTTGAAATCCAACCCTCAAGTCTAAGATTACAAAATTTTCTTTCTACCAACTTTGAAGGCTTTATCTCTCTACCCGCGTCACAACCACCCTCGTCCTCAGGTTGGTTTTTTTATTTTTATTTTTTAATTTTTGGTTAATAATATATTAATGTTTTATTATTATATTAATAAATTAATAAATGTGATGTTTTATGATTTTAGAAATTTTATTTCGAATTTATTTTAATTTGTTATTACTTTTTATTTTTATATATTGTTATATGTATGTGAAAGCATATGAATTTTGATGAATATATGTTATATATCAATGTTTGAATGTGAATATTATTTATTTATAAATTAATGTTTATTAAACAGAAAATATAATCCATAAAAAAACAATAATAAGTCATATAAATAATATTATATAAAATTGTAGTAGAGTAATTAAAATATACTCTACTCTATTAGTAAGTATATAATAGCATTAAAGGAATATTTATTTTTATTTCCATTCTTTACCTTGATGATAATATTAAGAAGTCAATTTTTATGTTAATGTTTTTGTTTCTGTGAGGTGTATGTGCTGAGTGAGTTTTCTATTGATTTTATTGTGGTTGTGGATTTAGTGAAGAATATCCTGCTAGTTTTCCTTATCAAAGGCCTATGGCGCACTAGAATTTAACAGGAAAGCAATGATTCTGCTTAAAATTGTTATTTCCAGGAAATCACATTAGAATAATTCAATTAAGTTAGTTCCTCTTTCACCCAATCAACCATATATTTTAAGTATAGCATATTTGTTTTCACAATGCATGAAATTGATAACTTAGTATCAATAAATTCTTCTTTTATTTTTGCAGCTGACAAGGGCATAGTTTGCCTTTTTGGAAGTCCTATTCAACAGCCACATAGATTTTGTACTGAACCTTGATACAAAAACATTTATGTTTATGGTTGGTTCACTGGAATCATCATCTTGTCAGATACTAAAAACATTATTTGAGATTATTGTTCTTTTTGAGGACAATGGCAACCAGTGGAATCTGAGCAGTTCTATGCCTACTTTTGTAAAGCTGTACTCCGTATTAGTTAATTACAAACTATATATATACTAAAAGAAAATTGCTTACATTTTCCCTCCATAAATCCTAAACAATGCACGAGTCTTGCACACTGTCTTCAACAGTGCATAGGATCACTAAAATGCTCATAAACATTTCATAATAAGCATAATTTAGTCCAAAGTTCATGACCTACTAATCTTATATCTCTGGACAGTTTGGGGGAGTATCATGGTGTTTGTAAACTCATATATCTTGCTTTTAGTTTTTGATTCTCCTTCACCTACTAATCTTATATATTTAACCTTTAGTATGATATTTTGAATTATAAAAAATTGTTTAAATTACTAAAATATATATGTATTTTATAGTGCCCGATACAACTAGGACATGTTAAGTGTGGATATTATGTCATGCGATACATGCTTGACATCGTGACAAAATATTCATATGTTGATCATATCGTTTGGATGAGGTAAGTAAATTTAAATATAATAGAATTATGTATAGTTAAATTATATTTTATTAATTAACACTTTTAATAATTTTATTAATTATATTATTTTGTAGGCATTTGAAAGCAATAGTCCGTATTCTATTGATGACATAAATGAGATTCGAGAGCAATGGGCAAAATACTTCTTCTCCCAGTGCGTGTAACTTTTGTTTTATTAATAAAACTATTGTGTTTTAATTTTAAGATAGTATTGTGTTTTGATGATATATTATTGTATTAAAGTGTGATGATATAAAGTTCTATATTTTGATGATCATATATATATTGTGTTAAAGTGTAATGATTTAAAGTATTGTGTTAGTATAAACTTTGATAATAGTTTAATTTACTGATGGTATAAAGTTTGATGGTATAGTTTGATAGTATTGTATAGAACTGTATTGTTTGATATGGATTTAAGTTGTAACATGTACAAATTTTTTTTTTTAAAAAAATAGGGGTTTTAATTAAAAATAAATAGAATATTAAAAAAAATAATTATCATTCACTACCGTTCCTTGCTAGAAAAGATATATATATATATATATATATATATATATATATATATATATATTTTAAATTAGTCATCCACTACCAAAAACTTTCATTAAAAAAATTGGCGTTGAACCGAAAAAGTTCGATTAAAGATTTTTTAATCGAAAATTTACCAAAGTTTGCACACTTAAGTTAGGAACGAAATGTGCAATGAACGTAATGATAACTTAGGGACAAAATTTGCAATTAGTATAACTCAGGGACGAAAACTGCAACGCCAATAATAATTTAGGGACGAAAAGTGAGTATGACAAGAACTTAAGGACGAATTCTACAATTACCATATAACTTAAGGACGAAAAGTGCAATTTTTCCAAACAATAATGATGATAATTATGTCATGACCGTTACATCTGTTATGTATTGAATGTTCATAATGCCCACATAATATATATCTACACTTATAATAAGAGTCAATAATGTTAGACCCTTAATTGGAACTAAAAAAGTGTTGGTGTAATAGTCTGTTATAACATATTGTACTTTGTGTTCTTCTTATTGTGCAACCTCCAATTAAATTCCTAATATATTCTAATCTTTTATAATTTTACCAAATTTTGCCGTTAAATATAACGAAAGTTTAGCATTAAATTCTTTAGGCAATTTGTTGCTTTATTGCAGTTTTCAAACAAATTGGCAATATTCTATAATACAATTCTATATAGATTCCTAACTTAAAATTAGAATATTGAAGTTTTAATAAGATTCTATCATACAATTTTGTATAGATTCCTAACTAAACCATTATTCTACGCAAAACAACCGTATATAAACCCCTCCCCTTCTCACTGGTATTCACCCAAAACTAAACCTAATATATTCTGCAACACACCATCTACTTGACATTCTATAGGTATGATTGTCAAAATATTGCCATGCTAATTCTATTATTTGTATTTGTACTCATAATGATTAAAGTTTTCTTTAAAATCAATGATGGTATACTCATTAATTAATATAACTTCAATATCGTTATGTGAATATATCTATTGTATAATCTGTTCATCCATACTTGTATCCTTATATGTAATGTTGTGGTTCTCATTATATTTCTCTATAATCTACACATTTTAGTTACTTCTAACTCCTTAATCTATGGTTTTTGAATTTACGTTGTGGTTCCCATTAGCGAGTTAGGAGTAACTAAAATGTGTAGATTATAGAGAAATATAATGAGAACCACAACATTACATACAAGGATACAAGTATAGATGAACAGATTATACAATAGATATATCTACATAACGATATTGAAGTTATACTAATTAATGAGTATATCATCATTGATTTTTTTTTAAAAAAAAAACTGTAATCATTATGAGTACAAATACAAATAATATATGGGGTTCGTGTGCGTGTTGGCCTTCTCTGGTGCGGTTGTGCGGATGCTTAAATTGCGTGGTTTTCCTTTTTAAGGTGTGTGGTTTGTGTGTTTAAAGTGCATCAGTGTTGAAATGTAAGGTGCGTAAACCTAAAGCTTTAGATGCATGGTTTTTCCTTCTTAAGGTGCGTTGTTTTCCTTCTTAAAGTGCGTGATTTGTATGTGTAAGGTGCGTTAGTGTTGAAACTTAAGATGCACTATTTTAAAACTTTAGATGCATGGTTTGTGTTCTTAAAGTGCTTTGTTTGTGTGCTAGCTTAAGGCGCATAGTTTGTGTACTGAAGGTGCACCATTTAAAAACTTTAGGTGTGCGTTTTGTGTTCTTAGGTTAAGGTGCGTGATCTATATACTTCAAGTTCTTTGTTTGTGTGCTGAAGGTGCGTAGTTTGTGTGCTGAAGGTGCATCATTAAAAAATTTTAGGTGTGTGGTTTGTGTTCTTAGCTTAAGGTGTGTGATTTGTGTACTTAAGGTACGTCATTTTAATGCTTAAATTGCATAACTGCACTGAAAGCTATAACGCACTTGAACTCTTCCCTATATATGTATGTGTGTGTATGTGGGTGTGTGTGTCTATATATATATATATATATATATATATATATATATATATATATATATATATTTCAAGAGCTAAATAAATGTTATTTTTAATCGTATATTATGATTGCATAGAGTCTCGTTTGAAGTTATTGATAATAATACTTAATATAATCGTGTATGAACTGCTATCACATTTGGAGTATATTATATAGTGAGCAAAAAGATGGAGACATTTTAATGTTTATTTATGATGTTTTCTTAATTTACAACAAATGTAAACTTGTAATATCAAATAAACATTATATTATTACCCTGCGTTTATTTAAATAATTAACAAAGCAAGATTATTGGATTAATGATAGATCTAATTATAGCCTTGCCAACTACTTTAAAATAATAGAGTGGACAAAGGTTTTATTTTGAGTTATATGTCCTTAATCTAAATTTAAATACATGCCAAATATTTCAACAGTACAAATTTATGGAATGGTGGGAGCAGTGGCAAATTATTGTGTGGATGAATTTTATGAGTTAGAATAACACAAATTTTACTGTGGATTGTAGTCTAAAACGGTGTCGTTTCTTTTGATAAAAAGAAATGGCACCCGTCGGCGTTGTTCTCCGTAAAGTAGCTCTGTTTGTATAACATATTAAGTTTCATTTTATATACACTGTAGTTTCATTTTAACACAATTGCAGTTTCATTTCGATATAACTACAGTTTTATTCGACATTATAAACTCAAATATGTGAAACTGTTAAACTGTTACTCAGTTTCATTTTACATACACTATACTTCATTACATAACTACAATATGATTTCGATATAACTACAGTTTCAATTCATTGTACAATATATACTCAAATATATGAAACTGTTATTTAGTTTCATTTTATATGCACTGAAGTTTCATTTCAACACAACTACAGTTTCATTTCGATATAACTATAGTTTTCTTTCGACATTATACACTCAACTATGTGAAGCTATTATTAAGTTTCATTTTATATACACTAATAGATAATTAATATTTATGCATATCTAAGATATAAGAAAAAATATTTAGATATACACCCTAGTATTTTTATATTTATATGTACGCTTCCCCAACAATTTTATAAAGTGGGACGAAGTTTGTTAAGCGTTCATTAGTGTTTGTTAACGTTTGCGAACATGTTCACAAATCTGTTTGTTAACGTTAACGAACAGTACAAAACAAACAAACACATGTAAATATTTCTCATTTTGGGTTCTTTTGTACCAGGCAGTAGGCACTAAACCATAACTTATCAAAAGTTGATAACCTTAATTAACTAAATGAGAACTAAGAATTGAAGAAGCTAATTCATAATTGGTATGAGGGTAGGATCGGAGCGGTAGGAAAAATATAATTAATTTTATTTTTAAAAGGCTAAATTAAAATAGTATCTTAAAATTTAAAAATAAAAAATAAAATAAATTACACTTAAATGAATTTGTTATGAACAGTCTTAAATGCACGCGAACCGAGCATGTTTGTGAATATTATTAAATGAATATTAAACGGGCATGTTCATGAACATTATTAAACGAACAAACGAATGTGTCCACAAACTCTTAGCAAACTAGCACACAAATGTTCAAACTTTTTTCGCTTATTAAACAAGCTCTAAAATTTGTCCATTTGTATTTGTTTACCTTAATAAACGAACAACAACGTACAAATGCTATCAAACATGAATACGAATAGTTTACCAAAAGCTCTTCCCTAGGTAACACCATACTGAAAGGGTAAGAGAAGGCAATAATGTTGAGGGAAAGTAATTAAGAGGATGGATAAGGCTTGGAATTGGGAGGCCATATATAGTACAATGCGTGTATTATCAAGATATCCCTTAAAGGAAATTGACTAATGAGATTATTGTACATATCATGCTCCTACTTTTTAAGAATGTACTAAACTGTTTGGCATGTATTTAAATCTAATTCAACGTACACTTTAAATAGGGACAGAACTAGAAAAATCATGTTGAGATTGTCAAATTTATAGATAAAAGTTACCATGTCAGTCGATAATAGTACCCGACTATATATACCCAATACCATTGTATATCATACACTGCACGATTATACTAAGTATTATTATCAATAATTTCAAATGAGACTCTGTGCCTGAAATCATATATACACTATTAAAAATAACATTTATTTAAATCTTGAAATATATATATATATATATATATATATATATATATATATATATAAATGTTTTATGGATCAAATAAAAGTTGTTATTTTGTTTGTCAACAATAATTATAGATAATTAACTGCTATTTATTTTACTGTCAAAATGTTAGGGATGAAGATGAAACCCAAGATCCTGAATTAACAAATCAATATTAAGTTTTTCCAGTTTTCAAAATTATATCTTTTATTAAACTAGTAAATTTACATCCTAAAAGTATAAATAAAAAGCAAATATACACAATAATCACTAGTTTTTTTTTTTAAAAAATATATAAAATCACTAATTAATTAATCAAATAAAATTTGAATAATTGATGCCTTGAATTATTGATATATTGACAAAGAAAATGAGCTAATAAATGAAATTAGGAATTTTTATTAAACATTATAGATTTACATTTGATTTTCACTAGTTTATTAAAAATGACTATCTATTTATTATAACTTAAACCGATTTAATTCCTTAAAAATGATTTAATTAAGTGATTATTCAGTTTACGTAAAATTTAATATTGTAATTGATAAATTATGTGCAAAATGATTGTAATTTTAATATAGCAACTAGTAATTAAGCTAAAGTTTTTTTCAATTGTAGATTTGTAGGTATAAGTACATCCCAATTTAAGAAAAAAACACATTTTACCTTGTTTTGTAGATAGAAGAATTTATTTCCTACAAAATAAATTTTGCAAAATTTGAGGAAAATGAATTACTTGGTATTATAAAATTTTTTTTTTCAGGCTTCATCTTTGGATAAAAAAAAATATGCAATAAGAATTCTTATATTACCCTCACCATATATAGGGCCATTTGAGTCCTTAAGTCTTACAAATCTTTGCTTACTCTCACTTTTGTATAATAATTGTACTTGTGTGTGATGACACCTCTGTTACCATTTCGAAATGTGTGGTCACAAGATCTAATCTTGATGGTGGGGCATTGATTTTTTGGGAAAAAATTAAAACGATTGAGAAAGTATTGAACAAATACTATATTGTAAAGAATCATGCGTGTTAAAAAAATAATTTCTTTTTTATATTGTACAGTACTTAGCATAATGAGTTAATACCCTATTTGGTTCTTCGACTATTAGGATTTCACCACTTTGGTTATCGACTTCCAAACTTTCTCAATTTCATACCCAACTATGCTATTTTTACCTAAAAATAGTCCTTTGTTCAAACCAAAATAGTCATGATTAAGACTATTTTGGTTAACAATTGCATAGTTGGGGATGAAATTAAGCAAGTTTGAAAGTCAAGACCAAAATGGTGAAATCCTACTAGTAATTTACATCCTAAAAGTATAAATAAAAAGCAAATATACACAATAATCACTAATTTTTTTTAAAAAATAAAATCACTTATTAATTAATCAAATAAAAGTTGAATAAATGCCTTGAATTATTGATTTATATATTGACTAAGAAAATGAGCTAATAAATGAAATTAGGTAATTTTTATTTCACATTATAGATTTACAATTGATTTTCACTACTTTATTAAAAAATTACTATCTATTTATAACTAAAACCGATTTAATTCCTAATAGTCAAGGGACCAAATTGGGTATTAACTCTTAGCATAAACGGAAGCTAGCTTTAGGACTTTAAAATAAATACGGAGTATATAGTTAGAGTAATTGTGTTTCAAATGAAGTTAATTTCAGCCGATGCTCTTTGGGGGAAAGAAGTACGTTGGAGGAAATATTCTGTCTTAAATATTTTAAACAACCCCTCAAATATTTCCTTTAAATTTAAAATAATATTTTAGCTTCACAACTCCTAAAATATTTCTATTGAATTTAAAATAATATTTTTACTTCACTATTCTAAAAAATATTTTCAAAATTTAATAACATGTTTGAAATTCTAAAAAAATATATTTATTACTATATAAACCTCTTGTGAAAGCTTGGCATGCATGTTCAAAGCAAACCAAACATTGAATAATGCTCAAGTTTGGTTACTTGAACATAATGCAATTTGAATAAGGGATCATCTTTAAGAGAAGGGTGAACTCATTTGTGAAAGTTTGGAACGAGAAGAGAACTTGTCATAAAAGCTAGAAGAATTAAAGAAACATGTGAAGATTGTTAATTAGTTGGTCCCGGGCTGGCTAAAGTCTAGGAGGTGGAAGGGAAGGTTAATTATATTAATAGACCTTAAACGATTTTTAAAACGAGTTAAGGAATTAAAATAATTTCTTTGCAGCGGAAGTTTTGAACTTGTCAAGTAAAAGGTTTTGTAGCTAATTTTTTGTGGATGAGAGATCATGTGAAATTTAGTATGGAGGTTGTTAGTTCATTGGATAAGAAATAAAGGACCTGTTTGGTAAATAATCAGCCTATCAGCTAATTTTGGCTTATTTGACCACTATTAGTTGTAAGTTAATAAGCTTTTTGTAACTCCAAAATACTAAAATTCAAAAGGCTACTCAAAACAGCCTTTTCAATTAGCTTTTTGAGAAAAGAAATTATACCAAACAGCTATCAGCTAACAGCTAATTTATCAAACAATTTTCTACAATCTGCTAATGTTATCAACAAATCATACCTTCTAATCCAAATAGCCAACCCAATCAGCTAACAACCATTTACCAAACAGGGTCAAAATAAAGTAATTGCAAGAGAGAGATTAATTTTTATAGTGGTGTGGAAAACTTTCTTACTCCACTCTTCTCCTTATAATCTAGCTAGGGAGGATTTCACTATGTGTTACAAAATACAAGAGAGAGATTAATTTTGATGTTCCAACTTCTTTCAACTGAGAAAAATGGTTGTTGTTAAGTGTTGGACCTTAAGAATATAGATGATTCTCTTTAGCTTAGAATACTTGATAAAGCTTTAAAGAACTCTCTTAAATCTTTCAGCAAGTTGAACCCGAATTTCAAATTCAAATTTGCCCGTTATCACTTAGCAAGTGGTAGTGTTGAAATGTAAGGTGCGTAAACCTAAAGCTTTAGATGCGTGGTTTTCCCTTCTTAAGGTGTGTTGTTTTCTTTCTTAAAGTGCGTGATTTGTATGTTTAAGGTGCGTTAGTGTTGAAACTTAAGGTGCGCTATTTTAAAACTTTAGGTGCATGGTTTGTGTTCTTAAAGTGCTTTGTTTGTGTGCTTAAGGCGCATAGTTTGTGTACTGAAGGTGCACCATTTAAAAACTTTAGGTGTGCGTTTTGTGTTCTTAGCTTAAGGTGCGTGATCTATATACTTCAAGTTCTTTGTTTGTGTGCTGAAGGTGCGTAGTTTGTGTGCTGAAGATGCATCATTTAAAAATTTTAGGTGTGTGGTTTGTGTTCTAAGCTTAAGGTGTGTGGTTTGTGTACTTAAGGTGCGTCATTTTAATGCTTAAATAGCATAACTCCACTAAGAGCTATAACCGCACCTGAACTCTTCCCTATATATGTATGTGTGTGTGTGTATATATTTCAAGAGCTAAATAAATGTTATTTTTAATCGTATATTATGATTGCATAGAGTCTCGTTTGAAGTTATTGATAATAATACTTTTTTTTTTAGCGAAAAAAAAAAAGATAATAATACTTAGTATAATCGTGTATGAACTGCTATCACATTTGGAGTATATTATATAGTGAGCAAAAAGATGGAGACATTTTAATGTCTATTTATGATGTTTTCTTAATTTACAACAAATGTAAACTTGTAATATCTAATAAACATTATATTATTACCCTGCGTGTATTTAAATAATTAACAAAGCAAGATTACTGGATTAATGATAGATCTAATTATAGCCTTGCCAACTACTTTAAAATAATAGAGTGGACAAAGGTTTTATTTTGAGTTATATGTCCTTAATCTAAATTTAAATACATGCCAAATATTTCAACAGTACAAATTTATGGAATGGTGGGAGCAGTGGCAAATTATTGTGTGGACCGTGGGCCACACAGCTGTGTAGACCACGGTCCAAAACGACGTTGATGAATTTTATGAGTTAGAATAGTGCAAATTTTACTATGGATGGTAATCTAAAACGGTGCCGTTTCTTTTGATAAAAAGAAATGACACCCGCCGGTGCTGTTCTCCGTAAAGTAACTCTGTTTGTATAACATATTCAGTTTCATTTTATATACACTGTAGTTTCATTTTAACACAAATGCAGTTTCATTTCGATATAATTACAGTTTTATTCGACATTATAAACTCAAATATGTGAAACTGTTAAACTGTTACTCAGTTTCATTTTACATACACTATACTTCATTACATAACTATAATATCATTTTGATATAACTACAGTTTCAATTCATTGGACAATATACACTCAAATATATGAAATTGTTATTTAGTTTCATTTTATATGCACTGAAGTTTCATTTCAACACAACTACAGTTTCATTTCGATATAACTACAGTTTTCTTTCGACATTATACACTCAAATATGTGAAGCTATTATTAAGTTTCATTTTATATACACTATAATTTCATTACAACCCAACTACAATATCATTTCGATATAACTACAGTTTTATTCGACAATATACACTGAAATATGTGAAACTGTTATTCAGTTTAATTTTATATACACTGCAGTTTTATGTGTAAAAATAATGTAAATTATATGTTAGAATAATGAAATTTTTGGAGTAAGATAATATACATTATGTGTTAGAATAATGTGCATTAATTATGTGTTAGAATAATGTGCATTATGAGTTAGAATAATGAAACTTCTAGAGTAAGATAATATACATTATGTGTTAGAATAATGTATATTATGAATTATACAAATATATATTTCAACAGGTCACGTGAAAAAGAATTGTGCGAAACGAGGTTGTTTTTGGACCATGGTGTATGTACCCTTAACTATTTGGGAGCAGTACAATGATCTCATCTATGATGTATGAAAATTTTGAATGGTATTTGGTATTTCGTTCTTCGGCCTTCCTTGTGATGCCTAATAACAACAGGGGCACATACCATCATACCATCGTCCAATGATGTTGATGGCATCTATTCGTTTGCCAACCTATCTATTATCTATAGATAAGATAAAACTAAGTTGGAGTCTTTTTTTTTTTTCTTTTTTTTTTTTAAATAAAGATATTAATGAAACATAAACCATTACAATGTTTAAGTTTAATGAGAAGATTTTCCGTTTTGGACAATATGCAATGTTATTATATTGTTTTATATAGGTTGTGGTATTTAACTATTTATTAGTGATTTACTATATGTATTACTTTTATTTATTAGTGTAATATTTTTAATTATAACACTAATAGATAATTAATATTTATGCATATCTAAGATAAGAAAAAATATTTAGATATACACCCTAGTATTTTTATATTTATACGTACACTTCCCCAACAATTTTATAAAGTGGGACGAAGTTTGTTAAACGTTTATTAGTGTTTCTCATTTGGGTTCTTTTGTACCAAGCAGTAGGCACTAAACCATAACTTATCAAAAGTTGATAACCTTAACTAAATGAGAACTAAGAATTGAAGAAGCTAATTCATAATTGGTATGAGGGTAGGAGCGGTAGGAAAAATATAATTAATTTTATTTTTAAAAGGCTAAATTAAAATAGTATCTTAAAATTTTAAAATAAAAAATAAAATAAATTACACTTAAATGAATTTGTTATGAACAGTCTTAAATGAATGCGAACCGAGCATGTTTGTGAATATTATTAAATGAATATTAAACGAGCATGTTCATGAACATTATTAAACGAACACTAACGAATGTGTCCACAAACTCTTAGCAAACTAGCATACAAATGTTCAAACTTTTTTCGCTTATTAAACAAGCTCTAAAATTTGTCCATTTGTATTTGTTTACCTTAATAAACGAACAACAACGTACAAATGCTATCAAACATGAATACAAATAATTTACCAAAAGCACTTCCCTAGGTAACACCATACTGAAAGGGTAAGAGAAGGCAATGTTGAGGGAAAGTAATTAAGAGGATGGATAAGGCTTGGAATTGGGAGGCCATATCATTAAGATATCCCTAAAAAGGAAATTGACTAATGAGATTATTGTACATGCTCCTACTTTTCAAGAATGTATTAAACTGTTTGGCATGTATTTAAACCTAATTCAACGTACACTCTAATTAAATAGGGACAGAACTAGAAAAATCATGTTGAGATGGTCAAATTTATAGATAAAAATTACAATGTCTAGTATTGACTATATATACCCAATAACATTGTATATATCATACACGATTTACGATTATACTAAATATTATTATCAATAATTTCAAATGAGACTCTGTGCATGCAATCCCTAAAAATCGGTTGCTAAATCTTTGAATTGGGTTGTCATGAACCATATGGTAAAGATTGTTTCCTTATGTATAAGCACACTTTGGTTCAAAAAATTTCTTTGTACTTATCACTAATTTATACTGTTGCAAAAATTGCCCGCCTAGACCGCCTAGGCACCCCAAGGCCGAGGCGAATTGCTCCCAAGGGCCATTTGAGTCTTTAAGTCTTACAAATATTTGCTTACTCTCACTTTTAAATAATAATTGTAATTGTGTGTGATGACATCTCTGCTACCATTCCAAATGCGTGGTCACATGATCTAATCTTGGTGGTGGGGCATTGATTTTTTGGGCAAAAATCGATTGAGAAAATATAGAACAAACACTACATTATAAGAATCATGCGTGTTAATAAAATAATTTATTTTTTATATTGACATATTTGTACAGTACTTAGCATAAAGAGTTAATACCCGATTTAGTCCCTCGACTATTAAGATTTCACCACTTTAATTATCGACTTCCAAACATGCTCAATTTCATACCCAATTATGCAATTTTTTATCTAAAATAGTCCTTTGTCCAAACCAAAATAGTCCTGATTAGGACCATTTTGGTTAACAATTACATAATTGAGGATGAAATTAAGCAAGTTTGAAAGTCAAGACTAAAATGGTGAAATCCTAATATTCGAGGGATCAAATCGGGTATTACCTCTTAGCATAAACGGAAGCTAGCTTTAGGACTTTAAAATAAATACGGAGTATATAGTTAGAGTTAAATTGTGATTCAAATGAAGTTAATTTTAGCAGTTTTATATTCGATGCTCTTTGGGGGAAAGAGGTACGTTGGAGGAAATATATATTCAGGCACTTGTGAAGATAAAATGTTATTTTAAATTTAGAGAAAATATTTTGGGGTTGTAAATTTAAAATAATATTTTTACTTCACAATTCCAAAAATATTTTCATTATATTGAATTTAACATATAATATTCTAAATTTACAACCCCTCAAATATTTCCTTTAAATTTAAAATAATATTTTAGCTTCACAACTCCTACAATATTTCTATTGAATTTAAAATAATATTTTTACTTCACTATTCTTAAAAAATATTTTTAAAATTTAATACCATGTTTGAAATTCTAAAATATATATTTATTACTATATAAACCTCATTTGTGAAAGCTTGGCATGTTCGAAGGAAACCAATCATTGAATGCTCAAGTTTGGTTACTTGAACAGAATGCAATTTGAATAAGGGATCATCTTTAAGAGAAGGGTGAACTCATTTTTGAAAGTTTGGTACGAGGAATTAAAGAAACATGTGAAGATTAGTTGGTCCCGGGCTGGCTAAAGTCTAAGGAGGTGGAAGGGAAGGTTAAAACGAGTTAAGGAATTAAAATAATTTTTTTGTAGCGGAAGTTTTGAACTTGACAAGTAAAAGGTTTTGTAGCTAAGATTTTATGAATGAGTGATCATGTGAAATTTAATTAGTATGGAGGTCGTTAGTTCAATGGATAAGAAATAAAATAAAGTAATTGCAAGACTGAGATTAATTTTTTTTAGTAGTTTGGAAAACTTTTGTACTCCACTTTTCTCCTTATAATCTAGGGAGGATTTCACTATGTGTTACAAAATACAAGTGAAATGAAGTTTTTCGCATGCACTGCTACTTGCTTCTTCTCGTGACTATCCTTGAAAATTGAAACAAGCCACAAACTACGTGTTGACTTTGTTTTGCATTGCCGGATAAAACTCCAACCAAGGGTCAGCCACCAAGTTGCCTTGTTAGGTTGATCTTCCAACTTCTTTCAACTTAAAAAATTGGTTGTTGTTAAGTGTTGGACTTTAAGAATATAGATGATTCTCTTTAGCTTAGAATACTTGATAAAGCTTTAAAGAACTCTCTTGAATCTTTCGGCAATTTGATAACCAATAATCCAGCTAACATTCTAAGCAGGAGGTTTATCCTCCTTTTATAGACGAGAGGGTTGGACGCGAATTTCAAATTCAAATTGCCCGTAATCACTTAGCAAGTGGTAGCCGTAAAACAATTGTCGTAATCCCTAAAAATCGGCTTGCTAAATCTTTGAATTGGGTTTCCATGAACCATATGGTAAAGATTGTTTCCTAATGTATAAGCACACTTTGGTTTTAAAAAATTATTTGTACTTATCACTAATTTACACTGTTGCAAAAATTGCCCGCCTAGGCACCCCTAGGCCGAGGCGAACTGCTCCCTAGGCGGCCGCCTAGATGGTTGACCGCCTAGCGCCTAACTCAGCCGACTGGGCCGAGTTGGCGTCCAACTAAGCTGAGTTAACTTTCCCAACTCGACAGAGTTAGCCGAGTTAACTCGGGCGAGTCGGCCTTGTTAATTTTTTATTATATTTATATATATTTAAATTTATTTATTTATATAAATAAGAGAAGTTATATATATATATATATATATATATATATATAATATACAGTATAATATGTGACATACACCTACACACATGCACTACTTTTTTGTTTCGATAGGTTGTCGCCTAGATCGCCTAGGCGCTAGGCACTAGTCTACCCCCGACTAGCACCTAGCGCTTACTGCAACCATGCTAATTTATCTTGAGTGTAGATTTCTAGCTGTTAGACGAGTTGGCTTGTGTCTAAATTAAAGAATCTTTCATCCATTTTGTATGAACTCCATCTAAGGTTGAGATGTTCCTTTTGCCTTGAAAGAGCATATAGTTATAACTCATTTGCACGTGGTGAAAGTGTGGAATATACATGAGTCTCTTGCTTGTAGTCCCTTGTCTATCTAATTTCATTCCGAAATATCGGGCAAAAGTTTCAACGCAATTTATCCCTTTCTTATTGAAAACTGCCTTTCGCAACAAGACGAACCTGATTTCGAACAATGACTGCATCCTCGTTCATCTTGTTCCGGAAAATCCACTTTGTGCGGATGACATTTTGGTGCTTAGGCCTTGGAAACAAATTCCCACACTTGAGATTTCTTTCAAATTGGTTCAACTCCTCCCAAATGGCTTGATTCCACAATATGAATATAGCTTCATTTTGTTTGGAGGATAGGATCTAGTATGTATGCCTTCATGTACACTAGCAATCACTTGTTTGTACGTATGTCTTCTGTTCTATACTTTGTTAATATAATCTTTCTCGAATCCGGCCAAAAAATTAATGCTCCATCTTACCATCCATCGAGGTTGACAACTCATTTGGAATGATAATAGAGGTGTCATCACGTACATTACATAGTAGTGAGCTAGCATATATAATGTCATTAAATTAATTAATTAGTGAAATAATGTATGTATTTGGTTGATGAAACATGATCCCAAGCAAATAGGTAGGTAGCTAGGGATGTTGAAGTGAAAATTTTAATTGCATTAAAAGGAAGATATGTATGGAAATTTAAATAGTGTAAATTGGGAGGGTGGTTTTGATGAAGTGAAAATTGTTCCCTGCTTAGCTTGCGCCTATAAATACTCACATTTACACACACTCTTCAATCACCATATCTACAAGCAAAAGCAAAAGCAAAAGCAAAAGCAAATTACAAATATATATATATTCTCGATCGAGTTTAAGTATGGGTTCCAAAGTCGAAGCCTTAACCATCCTCATACTTAGCCTTGCATCCTTGTCTGTTGTGACTTCAATTCCACTTCCGATGATGAGCCCACCGCCTCCCAGCACCACATGCCCTGAGAACACAACAGAATTATTGCGTGTATGTGCTAATTTAATAAATGCGGTGAGTTCTAATGTAGAAATTCCTCCCAATGATCCCGCCGCAAGGGAATGCTGCCCCTTGATTCAGGGACTTGCCGATGTAGAAGCCACAGCTTGTCTTTGCATAGCAGCTAACGTTAATGTTGGCCAAATCGTCAATCTCAATGCTACTGTCAGCGCTACTCTCAAAGTTTGTAATCGCAATATTCCTCCAAATGATATCAAATGTCCAAACTAATTTAAACGCCCGCCCGCCTATCATTCTATACAACGCCGCCTGCCACCCACATTCACACATATATCTATCTATCTAAATAAATGAGTTTAGTGATGAGTGATGTGATAAACTAAACTCCACTCCTTTTACAATTTCATGTATCCTTATTATCACAATATATATATATATGAATGAATACCAAAATTATCTATAGTTATAAATTATTTAGCCCCTCTCGTCCTATTTTATTTATGTCTGGTTCGGCTAACAAATAGACTTGGCAGAAGTTTCTTTTTTTGTGTACCCAAGATTTTTACCATTCAACACAGTGACTAATTCTATCTCTCGCTGAGTTGTAGGCACTTCTTTGGATGGGACAACTAGCCTTGAGATATAAGGCTTGGTAGAGATTCTTTACAATCCAAATTTCATGATGTTATGTTTAGTATTAGTATTTAATATCCATATATTTAGAAACTACATTAAAAGTATTTTTATATACAATAAGAAATTAAATTTAAAAGTAAAGAATGAAGTTCAAATTAGCCTTTTTTTTTTTAGTACGACTCCGTTACTAGTATCTGTTCATAGCTACTTTCTCAACCTACTGAAGCACAAAAGTCAACAGTTGCCTCCATTGAGGTGGCTCGAACTACTCCCATCATCCATGTGAGAGTGTTAACTGAGACACCAGGTGCCACTTGACCACAAGGTCTTTGGCAAATTGCACATGAAGTTTAATTCTTCTTTAGGGTGGGAAAAACAATATTTGAGTATTATACGTTCGAGGCGTGCATAAACATATACCAAAAACTATGTCAATTAATTCACAATAATGGATTCAAAAATTTTCCTGTGATTCATATTTTTCTAATTTTAACATATGTTTTCGTGGATAATTCTCACTACCAAACACTATGCGTAATTATATTATATAACATTTTAACCTATCTTGAATTGTAGATTTTCTCCACCCCAAATATCAAATCTCCCGTGTAGCGTAGACTTTGCATCACCATATACGCACAAATGCACCACCAGGTGTTCAGAAATGCACCACGATTAGCACCACTCAATTTGTAAAATGCACTGCATCCCGGTGCATTTGTGAACACGTGGATGGTGGTGCATTTGTGCATACATAGCGATGCAAAGTCCTACGACTGCCTGAGAAGTAGTAGGTGATAAGAGTATTGGTGTATGTGTTTATACTTTTAAGTGAGCTTCAATTTCTGAGGTATAGGCCGCTAGATTGCAGAGTTTGAGAAATTATTCTAATAATTCAAATTAGTTCATCTGAAGTGGCAATAATGATTTTGTTACTTCTATTTATGATATTTACTGATAAGATGCTGGGAAGTGATTTTTTTTTTTTGCAAAATGTAAACAGCAATGTTATTGAGCAGTACTGTCTCTAGGTTGCTTAATTAGTTGTTACATATAAACTATGAAGAATCTTTTGGACTACTTTAAGAATGTTGCAATTGTGATAATAAATGATTTTTTGCCAGTTTCTTGTGTGAGTTTGCTCATGATGGTTGCTGGTGGTTTAATTTTGTATTGCAGGCCCAACTGTCATCTTTTTTCAGGAAAATGCTTGAATTATCCTTTTCTTCTTGTTATTTTGGGCGGCATTTGTTTGATGTGCTAGTATTTCTCATAATATAAGGTTTGTTTGTGCATTTATGCATATTAGTGTGTGCATATATTCAGAATTGAATTAATCAATTATACAAGTGCACATGCTGCTCCATACAAGTGCACACATCGATTAATAAATGTGCATACTCATATATGGGTGCACACTCTAGACTTGTTTGAATTAATGTAGTGGAGATCATATAAAGGAAAAATGCACACATATGACTTCATGAATGCACATTGGTGCATTAAAACATGCCAATGACACGGTGAGGTGCACACACGATTACAAAGACGTGCACATAACCAGCGTCTAAAAACAACTTAGTACACCACAGTCACATGCACATTCTGTTGTGCTAATATATACAAACTATACTTATCTCGAGTGCAAACTCTTAACCACTTATGTGCACACCATTCTTATCGCGAGGGCACACAGTTATAAACAAATGTGCACAGACATATGAACAAGTCCTTACTTACGCTAAGCCCACACATGCACACTCTGTGTATAGTTATTTAACCCCTCTCCCTACTATTTTATTTATGTCTGGCTCCGCTAACATATAGACTTGGCAGAAGTTTTTTACAATTCAAATTATTCTCATGATACCTTTGACCTTTGGTTAATGATGGATAAATTTCTTACCACTCAATCACACCCCAAGTTGAGTATTACGTTGGAGGAGTGCATAAACATATACAAAAACTATCTCAATTAATTCACAATAATGGATGCAAAATTTTCCTGCATGTAATTCATATTCTTCTAATTTTAACATATGTTTTTGTGGATAATTCTCACTACCAACACAATTAAGTGTGGAGCCTAATTATATTATATAGCAACAGGAATACGTGCATGCATCACATCTCACAAGATATTTCTAGCAGCAACTCTTAGAGGTCATTTTGTAATTAGAAAAGCTCTAGGTGCGTTTACTAACTGGAAATTTTCTCTAATTTTCTGAAATTTTGAAAACTGGAAAACAGAAAACAGAAAACATGTTTACTAGCACAGTTTTCTATTTTGAAAACAGAAAATAATTTTTCACTATAAAAAACTATTTTCTAAATGGAAAACAGCATTAGTTGTTATCTATTAGACTATATGTCATTATAACCACATTCTCACCATTATCTACTTACATATTTATTCATTACTATGATTACATTTATTATCATCTTCTTTTACTTATCATTATCTTCTATTTTTTCTATTTACATTATTTATTTAAACATAACTTATTTGATTATGCTTAAAATTATACATCATTCACATTATCCAAATTAAAAATTGAAATCTATACCACGCTTTATATTTTGATTGAACTCAATTGATTTTTGGTTTCGATCCAGATATCATATATCAAAATTTCACACATATATTACTATATTAGAATTCAAAATAAAAATTATATATTACATACATGTCATTCAAATGAATATATCCAAACATATTTTAAATATTAGCTCAAAAAATATTAATATTATCTAAATTAAATTTTTTGTGAACTTAATAGGTTATTGGTTCAAATATATTTTTATTTATGTTATATACATATATAAATTTGGTCCGGATATCAAATGTAATTTTTTTTTTCCATATATTGGACTTCAAAGTAAAATATATATTTATTCTATTTAAACCAAATATATCTTAAAATATTTTAAATATAAGGTTTAAAAATAACTCGAAATTAAACTTATTGTTAATTTTATAACGTTAATTTGAAAAAATAAATGTTAGTAAACAAGTTTTCTAAACAGAAAACAGAGAATGGAAAACAGAGAATGAAAACTGAAAAATTGAAAAACAGAAAACAGAAAATAATTTTCTGTTAGTAAACAAACCCTCTGTTTTTTTTTTTTTTTTTCCAATTCAAAAAGTAGGAAAGTTATTCATATATTAATATTATTAGTTTTTTACCAAGTCCTTTAACTTCAAATAAAACTTATTTGTTGTATAAATTTATCTTGTTGAAGTTATTTCCATTTCGTTTATTTTAGCCTTTATAATCTTTCGGAAGCTTTAGTTCTTCCAGAGGGAGGAAAATCAATATTGAAGTATATGTTGGAGGAGTGAGAATTATCTTACACAGAAACTATCTATATTAATTCACAATGGATGCAAAACTTTTTAAAATTTCCCTATGATTCATTTTTTTTCTAATATATATATATATATATATATATATATATATATATATATATATATATCAAACCCCATTCACATGCAAACCCCATTAAAATACAAACATGTGGAGTAATAATGGTCTTTAGATTAGATAAATGAAGGGATGAGATCAAATAAAACAAATTAATTACGTGATCTGCTTAATAAAAATCAAAGGGTAATTAAGGAATAATGAATACGTAATATTATATGACTTATATTTGGTATGGGATTTTCTGCAAGAAATAAGGAGCTCAAAGTTTGGTAGGATTATACTACGTCATGTACTGATGTACATCAACAAAGAAGGGACGACGGAATCGGAACACCGGGAGTCCGGGACGGCACGGATAAAACATGGATGCGAATGAAAGACGGCGTGGAGGCGGAACATGCACCCAGGTTAGTAATCCAATAATTATTCTCACCGCCATACTAAAAAAAGTCCAAAGATGGATGTGTTAGCTTTAGGCACACACGGGTGTATGTGTTCTTGGTGTTAGAAATTGTGTGTTTGCGAACCGTGTGCGTATCAGGAATAAACCGTGTTGGGGACAGAGCCATATAGTGGAAAAGGAACTAAGAAATATGGTCTGTAATAGGATAGTGGGTTTTAAAATGTTATGCGTGATAGGTGTTGCCAAATAGAACTGTGTGCTTGATAACGCCTAAGTGTGTGCACTAATTAATCAACATTGTTTACATTGCAGATACAAAGCTAGTCTTTGTTCCAACTGCATGGGTTTGGTGAATGGTTGGTCAGATAAGATGGAAAAAATAGTGTCAACATTGCAGCAGCTTAAAGGAGAGGTACAAAGGGCCAAACAGCAAACACATCAATGTAGCAACACCCAAACCGTCATTGAATCAATATTTGGCGCAACGACACTTAGAGAGATACACATTAAAGCACCCAGGGTGGCGATGAACAAAGGTAGTGGGTAAAGACTCAGGAGCACCAAAGAAAAAGCAGCGGTAAAGAAGAAAAAAAAAAAAAAAAGGAAGGATGTGCCATACACCAGCAATTGTCTAGACAAAATAGAAGAATCAGAAGACTAGAATGCCATATTTTTAAGAGAAGAAAATGAATTTTTTCTTAAAGTTGTTAGAAAGATTAATAAATAGACTACGAAATGTTGGTTAATTGAACTATATATTTGTTAATTTATTAAATTGAACGAAGTGCACACACTCGGTCTGTAGTTGTGCATACGGGGCGTCCCAGAACACACCGGTGTGCACCATCGCGTAAAAGTAGGTGCACGCACCGCGAAATATAACAAATAATCATCATAATTGGTCACAAGATTATCATAAAAATGGGCAAAAATCAAGGTTAAAAGTGCACAATAACACAGACCAAAGGTCAGTAAACAAGATGTGTGAGCCACTCAAGAAAACACATGTAATGGAATTACAAAATGAATATGGATATAATTAGCTGAAACCATAGTCTAATAAGTGGAAGAAAGTTGTATGTTCTATATACACTTAACCCAACGTATACACAGGATTGCACAAAAACGTAGCACTAAAACCATACGAGAAGCGTGTAGAAAATTAGAAACGGGCCAACACAATTATATAGCGTGTGCACAAAAGACCGCCACAACAAAAAGTTCTAACAATAGTAATTGTAGTCAACAACAAGCGACAACCAACAAAATGACATAGCAGGAAAAACATCTCTACGAAGGAGCGAGAGAAAAACTGGTATACTGGTACACCTGGGATTGAATTCAGAAACTGCGAGTTCTTTCATGTAGTGCAGCCTAAGTTTGTGTAGCTCCGTAGTGTCCCCCTTAACAAGACCGCATTTCCATTTAGACATCCCTTGGCCTGCATACGTCTCCATGTGACACATAAAATAAACCCCACAATCGGTCTTATTCTTCAAATCCCGCCAAGACATTTGCATCCTCTTACCCTCCAAACAAGCACAAATAGCCGACTTCCCAGGGTGAATACGTCTAAAGAACTCAGAGAGCATATCCTTCTACAGAGATTAAAATAAAATTAAAGGACGTCTAAAGAACTCAAAGAGCATATCCTTCTACAGAGATTAAAATAAAATTAAAGGAGGACTTTAAAATCAACACAGTTCACCAACTAGTAATAGACTGCACACACAATAACTGAACTACGCACACAGTATAACAAAACTATACACACACTATAACTGAACTACGCAAAGCAACCAAAATTTTGAAATAAACTCATTCTACAAAACGCAACAACAGAGCACGCACCCATACTAAAACATGCACACACCTACTCCAAAGCCAACGAACTTCAGTACAACAATAAATAAGTAAAACAAGATTGTGCAATCTATACCAAAGTACACACCATACCATAACTAAGTAAATCAACACAATTCAACAATAAGAAATATATTGCACACACTATAACTAAACTACGCACACAGTGTATTAATAACACAAATGCTGAACAGAACCCCCCCTCCCCCAGTTCACGAACTGAAATCGGTCAAAAATGGACATAAAACACCAGAAAACTGGAATACCGAAATTAAGCACATAATTCACAATATGAAGGAACAAAAATAGAAAACCCTAACCAAAATACTAAACCGACCTAACAAAAAAAACCATGACACAACCTGCTCACACCAACCGTAGCACTACCCATACGTAAAACACCAAGAACAAACCCCTCAGCCACCACCAACACTAAACTCATAAATGTCCACAAAACCCAAACACACCAACCAAACTAACTCAGATTTGACCACTATTGAATCATAGCTCCCTCCATACATAAAACACACTGAACCAATCCCCAACCCCAGCACCCGACACACAAGAACACCAAAAAAAAATACGAAAACCACGAAAAGGGAAAAAAGAGAAATACCTCGACCGACACCCCAAGTAGGTGGTTCCGGACGCTTGACTCCACTGCGGTCCTCACCGACGACCATTGCTACTTGGAGAATAACGAGAGAATGGAGAGAGAGATGGACGACTTCGCGCATAGAATTTGCGAATGGAGAGAAACACAAGCGGCTGAAACGCAAATAAACCAGGCGCATGTGAATAGAATCTCAGATGAGTCAGATTTGGCTAGGTTACAGCAGTAAAATCTCAAAATTGCCCCTACATCCGAACGGAAATAGACACTCATATCCACGAACAAATAATAACCGTCCAAATCTAACATCCAACGGTGCCATTCAATCCACATGTTTGTATTTTAAGTGGTGTTTTTACATGAATGTAATTCTATATATATATATATATATATATATATATATATATATATATATAAATAATTGGGTTCCTGTGCGGTTGGGTGTGTCCCATGCAGTTAAATCTGCGCCAGATCATCAAGATAAATGAACCGTCCCGAATGAACATAAATTTTAAAAAAAATCGATGGTATTATAGTAATTTTTCATATCTATTGAAAGCTTTAGTGTGTCATTTCAGTACTTAAGGTGCATTATTTCAATACTTAAAGGCTATACACTTGAAAACTTAAGGTGCTTAATGAGCAAATAACAGTGGAGGTCCTCCGACTTTGATGGCACAGCCACCTTTAGTCCTCAACTTTTAAATTAACCACTTTTAGTCCTCCGACTTTGATGTCACTGCCACTTTTAGTCCTCAACTTTTAAATCAATCACTTTTAGTCCTTTTACTTTTTTGTTTCTAGCCACCTATGTTCTTTCTTCTACAATTGGACATCTAATGTCATTTTTTCAAGGGCAATTCAGTCATTTGGTCCAAAATTTAGTGTTAACAAAGGAGAGTGGAAAATAGGGTTTCTTCAATTATTCTGATGTGGAAACATAATTCTTAATACATTAATTATGAAATGACTAAATTGTCTTTGAGAAAATCACATTAGATGTCCAATTGTAAAGGAAGGACCATAGGTGGCTATAAACAAAAAGTAAGAAGACTAAAAGTGGTTGATTTAAAAGTTGAGGACTAAAAGTGGCGGTGCAATCAAAGTCGGAGGACTAAAGTTGGTTGATTTAAAAGTTGATGACTAAAAGTGACGGTGCCATCAAAGTCGGGGGACCTCCACTGGTATTTACTCGGTGCTTAATTGTAAAGCTTAAGGTGTGCTTTCTCAAAGCCTACACACACATTGAATTGGCAGAAGTTCTTTACAATTGAAATTTTCATGATATTATGTTTAACATTAGTATTTAAATTTTATATATTTAGAAATTACATTGAAAGTATTATTACATACAAGAAACTAAGGGTGCGTTTAGAGACCCGGGAAATGAGTTCTGATCATTTTTCGGGTTTTCAGTGTTTAGCTAGAGGACAAAATGGAAGTCAATGGAAAATAGAAGTGTTGCCAATGAAAAATAGAGGAGATTTTTTTTTTTTGAAAAATGACTTGCATTGGAGTAGCCAATCACCTTCCACCGCCACCGCCACCCACCACCTAACCCCCACCACCACCACCCCCCACTACCACCACCATTGTATATTTTAGATATTGAAAATTAAAAATAATTATGCTCATTTTTCAGAAAATGAACAAAACACACCAAAACAGTTTTCTAGAGTGAAACTAAGAACTGAAAAATGACTCTCATGGATACTCGGGCTGAGGTACCCGGCCCAAGAAAATCGGTATCTGGAGCCCACTGACTGACCAGTGCAGAAGATGTGCGGGCCGGGTTGTATGACTCGTGTGAGCCACTTCGTGAAGGCAATCGGGAAGTGGTGCTCGACCGGGTGCATCCTAAAAGGCGGTAACTGTGCAGAATTTGGTATCGTGGGCGGAATTTGGGAATCTTGCCTATTTCAGAATTTGGTAACCTCTATGGCAGTTAGGCAGCACCAATTACCTTCCTAAATTCATATTTGTTAATAATCCTTCTTCTTTCCTTGTGTAGGGTCACATTGTGGGGGGTTCTAATTTCAAGGCAAATATAATTATTCTTTAATTTGTGTTTGTATTTTCTCCTTAATATTGTCTCTAAGTTCTACGGAGTACGGTGGTGTTGGTCAGTCGAAACAATTATCGCGGAGCTGTAAAACCAATAAACTCAATTTCCAAAAGTTATTTTCCTTCTTTCCAAACCAACAAAAAAGTAATACTTGGTGAAGATATAATACTTTTTAACGAAAAATAATATTTTTAAAGTAACATCTATCACTTTTAATTTACATTCATAGAATTAGGATGAGAATGATATTCATGCGAAGAATACCTTAACTCCTTAAGTTACAATTAATACGTTGTTAATTAGCACGAACGAAGAATATACATTTTGGTCGATTGATTTTGAAACGTAGAATTTTATGTTTTTATTCTACCTGTTCATTTAGTGCTATCACATTTGGAGTATATTATATAGTGAGCAAAAAGATAGAGACATTCTAATTTCTATTTATGATGTTTTATTAACTTACAACAAATGTAAATTTGTAATATCAAATAAACTTTATATTATTACCCTGCGTTTATTTAAATAATTAGTAAAGCAAGATTATTGGATTAATGATAGATCTAATTATAGGTATATATGCTCATGGTATGGTTCCAATTTTGGAATTGGTCGAACTTCACTACAACAAACTGATTGTTTAGCGACATATACTTAGCGGCGGTTATATATAACCGCCTCTAAATGACTATTTTGAGGTGGTTATAAAACCGCCACTAATTTAATATGAAAACCTAAATAGTTAATTGTTAGCGACAATTACTTGCGACGGTTCATCATAACCACCACTAAAACTCTAAGATAATTAATATTTATGTTTAATGCTAAATGTTTTTAGAAAGAGTGATTTCATTTGATCTGCTCGACTCGACTGCTCCCAAAAATCGCAAAACGTCGCCTCTGTCTCGCGCCCTTGGCCCCTCGCCATTGATCGCTACAACAACCACTCAAATCTCCTCAAGTGTAATAATGAAGTCATTAAAAGTTGCAATCACAAGTAAATATGCAAATCTACCTATTCTACCATCGCCACTCACGACAATCGCCGGTCAGCCGCGCGCCTTCGCCACTTTCTAGTTCGCCAGCTCGCCGCGCGCCTTCACCACCCTCTAGTTCGTCGGCTCGCCGCGCCTTCATCTAATCTTCTTCGCGGCTTCGCCTAATGCCCTAATCGCTTGTGTAATCTGAATTGCAAAGGTATTTTATGATTTGGGAATTAGGAATTTAGGCTGTATTGTTGTATTTGCAGAATCCATATTGCATAGCGTATGGAATTAGGATTTTAGGCCTAAATTCCTAAATTTTTTATTGCCTGTGTAATATGCATTTTGCAATTTCAAAGATATTATGATTTGGGAATTAGGAATTTGCATAATGCAGCTTCCATAACCAAATTACATAGGTGCATAGCGTATGGAATCCATATACAAATCTTCAATTCTGCAAACTATGCATATTAGGTATTCTGTTCCATGTTTGTAGAATTGCATATTTGCATAATGCATATTAGGATTTAGGTCGTATTATTGTATTTGCAGATTCCATATGGAACCAAATTGTATTTGCTGATTATTGTTAAACTGGTTAGGATTTCTTTTTTGAATTTGTTTATTTATTTTATTTTTTTGGTTGATGATATAGAAGAAGTGGTATTTTATTGATGGTTAACCCTCACTTGAATCCTGTGGTTGGGAAGCCATGGTTGACATACTTTGCCTGGTTGTGAAATACACTCAAAATTTGGTTGGGAAGTCGTGGTTCTCCAAATCATCAGGTAAGGTTGATTCTTTTCATTTGTGAAATACTCTACCTGTGAAGCTAATAATGTAATTTTAGAGTCATTAGTGACATAAAGCATCCAAGAATTTGCTCATTCACATGGAACATTTACAGTTGTTTGTTTCTTATTACAATATATGTTTTCTATTGTCACTAAAAGGGAAGAATCCCAGACAGTTTATACCAAAAATGGAAGAATTTTGTTTTGATTGTTTACATATACTAGGTGGACGGTATGTGTTAAGGATTGACTGGAAAAACATTATGACTACGAAGCAGCAGTGGATGGAGCAAATGTTGGGCTTTATCAACAAAACTTTGCTGAGGGTGGCTTTAGTATTTCCCAGGTCATGAATCTTTGAATTGTCATTGCTTTGCGAATTTTTGTTCTATTTCATGTTAAAGTTGTTACTAACTTTGTTCTATTCCTAATTATAGAGTTATATACCTTAGCATTAGTTTTACATCTCTGTAATGATATGCTTATGGATATGGTCACTACAATTTAGGTACTGGCTTTTTGGTGCTGTGAAATTCAAGTGTTTGCTTGTGACAAATGACGAAATGAGAGATCAAATTTTTAAGCTTTTGGGTAGCAATTTCTTTATCAGGTTGGCATTTTCTTCAAGTTTGTTTTCCTCTTTCCCTGAACACTAGTGTTCAAATTTTCTGATAATTCCTTCTTTCCTGAAATGAACTGCCATAGTTGTGCTATAGATTTATAGTGTTCTGGACAGTTTTTCTTACTATAAATGAACTATGTTATTTTATTGATGGAAAAAATTAAACTAGTTAAGTGCTAGCTACTTCTATCATATTGGTATTTATTAGAGGGGAGGATTAAATAAGATTTTTAGCATATGTTAATAATTTTTTGCACAAGACCAATAAAAAAAATATTATAGTTAAGCTGTAAGCCTGTAACACTATTTATTCACATCCACCAGTATTACTAATTATGAAGTATACTGGAACTTGCTTTTGTTGTGCCTTTTCTGAAGTGCACTTAAACAACATAACACTCTTGACTTGGTTGTGGTGAAATTATGGTCTAGGAAAGTTAAGGAAAACCAACTTAGTTATTCCTCCTATAGTTGTTGGATACTACTTGGATCTTAATCTAATTAGTACTTTTAATGTATCTTGGAACCTATTTTGTAGGTAAGGTACACCTTTGTGAAAGGTGACCTGGAGCTTTTGATGCCACCGTCATTTTCTGGTGTCATCCAGGTATTTTCATATTTATTCATCGTGGCTTTCATTTCGTTTCTTTTTTTTTTCTTCCCTTTTGCATTTACGATTCAATGTAGCTGGTGCATGCTTCAGGAAGGAGAAACATCTCTGTTCGTTAAAATAAATGATTGTTATCACCTGTGTTATGAATGGATCATCATTGCGTGTGGGTGGTGAATTGCGTTGGTGCTTTGAACTACAAGTATTTCCTTTTCTTCCTGGTTTAGGTTTAAGTGTTTAACTCTATAAATTTCTTATATCTAGGTTACAAGTCTTAGTGTCTTACTCTCCTTTCTTAATATTCTCATATGCAACATACTTTATTTGTTATTTTGTTGTTATGTTTTGCAATTTACTTTATTTATTTACTTCTTATGGGTTCAGATATGGGATTTTGTCCCAAAGCCACAAGCTCACAAAGAAACTCCTCTAAGTGAATTTTTAATGTAAGTTTCATCATGATAGACTCTATCATAACAGTAAGTTTTCGGTTTTATTTGGAAATATGCATGTGTTTAATTGAATCTATTGCCAGGTTGAGGTGACTGCTCTTAATAGTTTTGAAGAGAAAGAGGAACAATTCAGGGAGCAGGTAATTAAATTTGTTATATGTTCTTGGCTTTTAATACTTCTCATTCATTATAATCATGCATTTTCATCCATGCAACTGAAATTGTTACATTTATCGACTCTTTCTGATACAGGTGGTGGTGGTAATCACTTGTCAAGGAACTGCAAGGAATTAATATGTAGCCTACTGGTCATGTGCGGAGTTTGTGTTTTTGCAAGGATCACTTGTTATCAAGAATACTATTGAATACTGTGCTTAAAAATCACTTGTTGTTATTAAAAATTACTAGCTATTAATTAATATTATCGAATACTATTGAATGTTATTATTTGAATGTTACATAGAGTTTATTTGTGATTGCAATACACATTTGAATATAAAGATTTTTGAAGAAATATAATTAAATGATAATTATTTAGCAACACTTAATTATGAAAACAAAAAATAATTTAGCGACACTTAAAATAACCGCCTCTAATATTTTAAAAAATAAATAAAGATAAATATTCAGCGACACTTAATAACCGTCACTAGAATTTTTGAAAATAAATAAAGAAAAATATTTAGTGACACTTAATAACCGTCACTAAGATTTAAATGACAAATAAATAGATATATTTAGAGGCGGTTTTGAAACCGCCCCTAAAAGCAAAAGTAAAATACATCACTTTTAGAGGCGGTTATAAAAATCGCCGCTAAATGCAATGCTGGTCAAGAATTCCCACACTTGTCTAAAACCGCCTCTAAATCCTTCGCGACACACTATTTAGACATGGTTGAAAAACCGCCTCTAAACAACTTAGTGGCGGTTGTAAACCGCCTCTAAATAAAAAATTAACCGCCGCTAAATAACCTTTTTGGTGTAGTGCTTGAACCGAAACCTTGTAATAGGTTCCACATTCGGTTGTAAAATTGGCAGTTTTCGAACTGAATATATATATTTTTTATTCTTATTTTTGTAAATTTGATTTTATATTTTTAAAATTGTCCAAATTCAATCATTATAATTATCTTTTTTAGAAATTTTCAATTCTAAAATGTTTTTAAAATGGTTATATGAAATATTTAAACTTCAAAATTAAACTATAAAAAAATTGTTATAGATAAACTTTAAAGTGTTATTTAAAATTTTAAAGTTTAAACTTTAATAAAATAATGAATAATAATTATTTTTTTCCGGTTTAGAACAGAAATCGTCTAATGGGTTCGGATTCTTAACCAAAACCAGAACCATTTGTACAGTTTCAATTCCGGTCTGATTCCAATATATGATGCACGGTTCGATTCGGACTGTGGTCATCCTTATCCAATTATAGCCTTGCCAACTACTCTAAAATAATAGAGTGGACAAAGATTTCAGTAATATGTCCTTAATCTAAATTTAAATACATGCCAAATATTTCAACAAATTTATGGAATAGTGGGATCGGAGCGGTACAATGATCTCATCTATGATGCATGAAAATTTTGAGAGAGTAACATGTTATATCCAAAACTCCTCAAAACTCATTAAGAAATATTTTTTTTTGTAACCTTTTTAATAAAATAAAAATTTATGAAAGAAGGTTCTTTTCATTTCAATTATTAATTAATAAAAAATTTAGAGATCATTTCCGGTTACCAAAACTAGCTTTAGGTTAAATGTCTTTTTAAAATGTCAAAATGTCAACTACTTCTCTCTTACCTCCATTTCCTATTTGGTCTGCCCACTAATGTCCTTGATACAATGATACCTAAGACGAATCTGCCCAAAAATGGCAGGGTGACATACCATCATAGCATCGTCCGATGAGGTTGATGGATCTATTCGTTTGTCAACCTATCTATAGATCAGATAAAACTAAGTTGGGATTTTTTTTCCTTAATAAAGATATTAATGAAACATAACAAAATTAGAATATTTAAGTTTAGAACATTTTCGATTTTGGACAATATGTTATTGTTTTAAATAGGTTGTGGTATTTAACTATTTATTAGTGATTTACTATATATGTTACTTTTATTTATTAGTGTCATACTTCTAATTATAAAACTAATAGATAATTCATATTTATGCATATTTAATATAAGAAAAAGTATTTAGATATACATCCTAATATTTTTTATATTTATACGCTTCCCCTACATTTTTATAAAGTGCATGGGATGAAGTTTTACTGAAACATTTAGCAAATTTAGTAGGTTGACACATAGGCCCAATTTTGGTGTTCTGTCCCTTGGGCATGTTGGGCCACCGTTGTTGCTAGGTGGTAATATTATTGGAGCCGGAGGTGATGAGAGAGACGATAACAGGTGGGATAATAGGATTACCACCGCCACTTATAGGTGGTCATGAGACAGGTGGAGTAGTGGGTACACCGTCTTTAGAAGGTGCGATAGTAGGATTACCATCACCATTCCTAAGAGGTGAGATGACGATACATGTGGTATAGTATGCACACCATCATTAGTAGTTGGTGGCCGGGATAGTAGGATTACCACATCCTCTTGTTGGTGGTGAGACATGTGAAATAGTAGGATTTCCGATCCACAACCATATTTTGTGGGTGGTGAGGCAGGTGAAATAGTGGGTACATCACCATTAATAGGTGGGATAGTAAGATTATCACTACTTCTACAAGTTGGAATACTGTGGTTGCCTCAGCAAGGAGTTTAGACAATGGGTTGATAACACTGATTGGTAGGACTTTTAACGAGCTGAACATGAACGAATATAAGTTATTCGTGTTCGTTTGTTAATATTTTTAGAATGTTCGTGATCTTTGTTAAGGTTTTAAAAATCCTGTCTATTTTATTTTGTTAAGCATTCATTAGTGTTTGTTAACGTTTGCGAACATGTTCATAAATTTGTTCATTAACTTTAATGAATATATTCACGAACGTGTAGGTGCTTGTTAATGTTCGCAAACAAATTCACGAAGGTGTTTGTTAATGTTAACGAACGCATTCACGAACACTAAACAAGCAAACACATGTAAATATTTCTTGTTTTGGGTTCTTTTTTACCAGACACTAAACGATAACTTATCAAAAGTTGATAAACTCAACTGGATGAGAACTAAGGAGAAGCTAATTCATAATTGGTATATGACTGTAGCTAGGAGCGGAAGTGAAAATATAATATTTAAAAAAAAAAAAAAAAAAGTCTACACTAAAGTAATATCTTAAAATTTAAAAAATAAAATAACATAAATTACACTTAAATGAGTGTGTGATGAACCGTTTTTAATGAACGAGTATGTTCGTGAACATTATTAAATGAACATTAAATGAGCATGTTCATGAACATTATTAAACGAACACTAACGAATGTGTTCACAAACTCTTAGAAAACAAGCATACAAATATTTAAACTTTTTTCGTTTATAAGCGAATTCTAAAATTTGTTTATTTATGTTTGTTTACCTTAATAAATGAACAACAAAGAATGCTTATCGAGCATGAATACAGGTAATTAATTTACCAAAAATAAATAGTTTATTCAAAACTATGTTCGTTAACACACTACTCAAACGGTAAAAGAACTAAAGAAGGCAATGTTGAGGGAAAGTAATTAAGAGGATGGCTAAGGCTTGGAATTCGGAGGCCATATATAGTACTATGCGTGTAATTATGAAGATATCCTTAAAACGCAATTGACTAATGATATTATTGTACTGCTCCCACTTTTCATCAATTTATTAAAATGTTTGGCAGGTATGTAAATGTAGATTAATTACTACTGCAACCAGCGTAACTCTAATTTAACGTACACTCTAAACAAAATCCCTAGAAAAATCCTGTTGAGAGGATAAAAATGGGGTTAAATTTGAGCCATTGATCAAATCTAAATTAACGGCTCGTATCAATTCATGTTTACTTCAAAGATAACAACTCCACTATTTGATATTATATCGCTATCATATTATTCTTCTTTTGAATTAGATAATTGAAAACAGCAAAACTTAGATCAAATCATTTTGAGAAACTAGGAAATCAACACACCTTAAAGAAGGAAATCTGTAAAAATGGCGCACCTTAAGAAGGAAATCAACACACCTTACGAACGAAAACAAAGCATCTTAAGAAGGAAAACAATGCATCTTAAGAAGGAAAATCACGCACCTAAAGATTTAGACAGACGCACCTTAAGAAAGAAAAAACAATGCACCTTAAGAAGGAAAACACGCACCTTAAGAAGGAAAAGCAAGCACCTAAATCTTTAGGCCGACGCACCTTAAGTTTCAACAACTGACACACCTTAAGAAGGAAATCACGTACCTAAAGCTTTAGACCGACACACTTAAGTTTTAACAACTTATGCACCTTAAGCACACAACACAAAAATCACGCACATTAAATTTGACCTAGATACAAAAAGACCAAATTGCCACCATATTTTTTTAAATCATTGTTAATCCTGAACATTGATTTAGGCAAGATCAATGACTCTCATCTCACTGCACCTCCGCACCTGGGTGCACCATCCGCATTTAACCTAATTCTATATATATATGTGTGTGTGTGTGTCTATAGGGGGCTTCAAATAAAAGTTGTTATTTTTTTTTATCAACAATAATTATAGATAATTAATTGATATTAATTTTATTGTCAAACATGTTAGGGATGTGAACGAAACCCAAGATCGTGAATTAACAAATCAATATTAAGTTTTTTTTTTTTTAGTTTTAAAAATTAAAAAGCTAGTAATTTTACTTCCTAAAAGTATAAATAAAAATAAATATACACAATAAATCACTAATTAATTAATCAAATAAAACTAAAACATTTACCTAAAATTTGTATATTTTTGAAGTTAAGTTGAATAATTGATGCCTTGAATTATTGATATATTGGGTATTGACAAAGAAAATAAGCTAATAAATGAAATTAGGTCATTTTTATTTCACATTATAGAGTTACATTTGATTTTCACTAGTTTATTAAAATGACTGTCTACTTATAACTTAAACCAATTTAAGTGATTTTTTTTTTAGTACTACTTATTGTAGTATCTGTTCATCTATATACTTTCTCAACTTGTTTAAGCATAAAAAGAGAAGGTATGGAAATTTAAATATAGATGTGTCATCACACTACATAATAGTAGGCATAATGTCATTAATTAGTCAAATATTTTATTTCCACTTTGCAGTATTTCATGAAACATGATCCCAAATAGGGATGTTGATAATTACACTACCCCCAAATAGCAGGTGTAAGCTAATTAAGCTTAATTTAAAAAGAGAAGGTATGGAAATTTAAATAGTCTAAATTGGGAAGGTGGTTTTGAAGTGAAAATTTTGCATTGAATCAATTGTTCCCTGCTTGCGCCTATAAATACTCACATTTACACACACTCTTCAATCACCATATATACCAGCAAAAGCAAATTACAAATATTTTGTATAATTTCTCGAGTATGGCTTCCAAAGACCAAGCCTTAGCTATCCTCCTACTTTCCCTGCTCAGCCTTGCATCCTTCTCCCTTGGCACTTCAATTTCACTACCTGTACTACCGCCTTGCCTTGGCGGCGGCAATCCACTTCCGACGATGGCCCCACCGCCACGCAATCCACCTCCAATGATGGCCCCACCGCCACGCAATCCCCCTCCGATGATGGCTCCACCACCTCGCAATCCACCCCCCATGATGGCCCCACCGCCACACAATCCCCCTCCGATGATGGCCCCACCCCCACGCAATCCTCCTCCGATGATGGCCCCACCGCCTCGCAATCCACCCCCATGATGGCCCCACCGCCACGCAATCCCTCCGATGATGGCCCCACCCCCACCGCAATCCTCCTCCGATGATGGCCCCACCACCTCGCAATCCCCCCCCCATGATGGCCCCACCCCCTCGCAATCCCCCACCGCCTCGCAGTCCACCTCCGATGATCCCACCGCCTCCCAGCAACACATGCCCTAAGAACACAACAGAATTAAAAGTATGTGTTGGTTTACTAAATCTGGTGAAACTTACAGTAAACATTCCTCCCAATGATCCCGCAAGGGATTGCTGCACCTTGATTCAGGGACTTGTCGATTTAGAAGCCACTGTTTGTCTTTGCGTAGCAGCTAAGCCTAATCTTCTCCAAATCATCAATCTCCAAACTACTATCAGTCTTGCTCTCAATGTTTGTAATCGCAATGTTCCTCCAAATGCTATCAAATGTCCCAATAACTAAACGCCCGCCCGCCCGCCTATATCATTCTATACAACGCCTGCCAGACACATTCACAGATGGAATAGTAGAATTACACACACACATATATAAATATCTAAATAAATGAGTTTAGTGATGAGTGATATGATAAACTAAACTCCTTTTACAATTTCATGTATCTTTCCCTACTTTTAATAAAAGCCAGGCCTTAACGGAAAAAAAAAAATTGTTGGTGTAATAATTTATTCAAATGAATGGTTGATATTATTTGTATTTAAATATTTTTAAATGATTTTCCTATGTTGCCCTTAATTATTATTGACTTCTCTCAAAAATAACCCTTGTTCCGTTAATTAGTTGATGCGGGTCCGTTAATTAATGTTACTGTTGATTATTAACCATATATACTCAAAAATGAATGGTTGATATATTATATTTCTTTTTCAACTATTCATGTTACACCATATATACATTATAACCATCAAAAATGCTTTGTGTTGTCCATATATTATTTATATTCTCTATTTGTTATAACAATATTTTGAGCCAAATTTCAATACTGTCATTTATAAATAGGGAATTAGTAATTGGAGGGGATGGCACTCAAAAAGGTGCTGCTGCAATTTTCAAGGTATTCATAAAAGTGTTTTTTCTGTTTTTCCCAATCAATCCATAATTATTGCATTTATTTTGTTAGTTGTGATTATACTTAATTTGTGAAGGAAGTTACAGAAAGTTGCAACCTTAAATTTTAGTAACTTTCATATTTGTCATGCTCACAGAATTTGCTTGGGCTTGAATTGATCAGTTTAGTTCTATGTGAACAGAAATAATTAATACTTTTTCAGGTGCAGAGGCAATTATTACACTGAGCTTGTTGAATGTTATACACTGAGCTTTGCAAACTCACATTCTTACACTTGTAAAGAAACTTCTATTGGGGATTGTAGTTCATAATCTTGTCGTGTAGTGTACTTGTACCAATTTTCTGCTCACTTGTTGAATGTTATACACTGAGCTTGTTTTTTTTTTTAAAAAAAAGTAAAGACAAACAGAGTGTTTACTTTGACATTGCAAAAAATGGGGTTTTTTCTTCTTCAATGACCACATGTTACATGAACATGAACCATGAATGTATAGAGGATGCTGAGCATGTGTTCAAGAAAACCGTGGATAAAGAAGATGTGGCGTTCACTGCGCAATTGATGTCAGGCAAATTCTATGTTTTGCACTTATGCTTAGTTTTACACAATAATTTAATATATGATAGCTACCATTAATTTTTGTACTGATGACAGCTTGTAGATTCAACTTGTTTGGATAAAAGGGAAAATTAGGTTTAAACATCGCAACAAAAACACATGGTACATTGGATGCAGTCATTGTATGAAAAAGATTAACGCAAAAGTGACAAACAATTTCACTGTTTTGCATTGTGATGAAATGACCGCAGTGGAAACACCACGATTAGTAGCAAATTTTATATACATTTTATTTAGAAGAAGCTAAGTATCAATTGAATCATTAAAAAAAAAAAAATACAACAATGCTAATCTAAAAAAAGCATAATAGGTGTAAAATGGACGTGAAAATTACTTATGGAAGTGGATGCCTTAGCTTGTTACATCCATGTTTGGGAAATGTGCTGAACAACTATTACTCTTAACTAGCAAACAAGTTATGCAATTGAAACAACAGGTACTACCCCTCTTCCAACCACAAACACTCATGTTTTACAGTAAATTAACCTATGACTAACTACATATGAATCTTGCAGGGTCAACAACTAAGAATTCAAAATAATGAAATATCAATAACCGCTTACAAGATGAAGAATACATAATACAATTGAGGTCTCAATCCTATACACAGCAAGACAAACACATGGTATCATATGTCATAACATCATTGCACGAATCATTCTCATTGATCTGACTACCACCAGTAAACAAGATGCAGTAAAGACAAAAAACTAAACTTCACTAAAGATGGAGAAGATGAAGACAATTCCGAACATCAGCAAAAACGCACTAAGAAAAATAATTAATTTAATCTTCTCAAATTAGTACTCTTTATCCAACTGTTTTCTTCCTAGACAGGCAGCTTTAGTTAGTGGTTAATTTGTTTTTACTTACTTTAGTTATAATTTAGTTATTTTCAATTTCTTTATCTTTTATTAAAATAACATATTTTAACATTTTTCTCTCTCATTATTATATGACTACTTTAACCAATTAAGCAACATTAATTTAAAAATACTCATTGGGCATTAATCTAATCGCGCAACGCGCGTGTCATAACTAGTATCACAATATATATGAATGAATACCGAAATTACCTATAGTTATAAATTATTTAACCCCTCTCCGTCCTATTTTATTTATGTCTAGTTCGGTTAACAGATAGACTTGGGGGAAGTTTTTTTTTTTTTTTGGGTGTACCCAGGGTTTGCACCATATCCCCCTCGCAAAATTGTAGGTACCTCTTTGGGTGGGATAGTATTAGTATTAGTATTTAGAATTTATATATTAGCATTATGCCTAGAGATTTAAGGCTTGGCGGAAGTTCTTTACAATTCAAATTTTCATGAGATTATGTTTAGTATTAGTATTTAAAATTTATATATTTAGAAACTACATTAAAAGTATTATTACATATATATATATATATATATATATATATATATATATATATATATATATATATATATATATATATATATATATATATATATATATATATATA
>NC_044920.1:21337518-21342520 GCF_003576645.1 Ipomoea triloba
TATATATATATATATATATATATATATATATATATATATATATATATATATATATATATATATATATATATATATATATATATATATATATATAAAAGAAACTAAATTTAAAAATAAAGATTAAAGTTCAAATTAGCCAGTGCCTTGAAAAAATGCAATTGAGTCATTCAAAAAATAGCACATGAAGCTTAATTCCTTTTTAGGCCGTATGGTAAAAACAATATTTGATCACACTTGTGTGAGACCGTCTCATGGGTTTCAATCCATGAGACGGGTAAGGTCAACATAATTTGGACCATAAAAATCAACCAAAGACCAACTCATAATATTAACTATGACCCAAATAATTATGTTGGTCCGATCCGGCTCACGGATTAAGACTCGTGAAAAGATCTCACACAAGTTTTTTTCCATATTCGAGTATTATATGTTGGAGGAGTGCATAAACATATACAAAAACTATGTCAATTAATTCACAATAATGGATGCAAAAATATTCCTGTGATTCATATTTTTCTAATTTTAACATATGTTTTCGTGGATAATTCTGACTACCAATGACCATGCCAAATTATATTATATAACATTTTAAACTATCTTAAATTGTAGATTTTCTCCACCACTAATAGGAATACGCGCATCACGTACATCTCACAAGATATTTCTACCATTAAAGTTATTCATATATTGTTAGTTGGGAAAATTGTAATTTTACAAGATTTCAACTACTTACCAATATTTTGACGGAAAATTCCATCGCCTTTTACATCGCTAGTTCGCTACCACTGGCGACAATTTTTTTTAACATGAACTAAAATACGACAAGCCTGAAGCCTACACAATGGATTCTATCGCAATTCCGTCACAAACGCTATTCGCAACGAAATTCTTCCGTCGTGAATCACCTTTTTTCTTGTAATTATACGAGGATGGATAAAAGAGTTGTTAGCAGCTAAACACGAGTCAACTTGTCTGACACCTACATTTATACACTCAAGGAAAATTGGTGATACGTAGAAATAGTCTTTTTGAACCAAAGTGTGCTTATACACTGATAGGGAAACAATTTTTACGCTATGGTTTGGAACTAATGGGGTACTCACCGGCTTGCAATTGAGGAATCCAGATTCCTTTAGGATCTCTAGTGTGTATTTCCGCTGACACAAGTTCAGTCGTGAATCATCAATGTGTGCCTCTATTCCCAAGAAATAACCTAGGTTTTTTCCCAAAATTTTAATTTTGAAAGCAGAATCAAGAAAACCTTTTAACTCATCAATGAGGGACATGGTAGGGCTAGCAACTAAGATATCATCAACATAAATAAGAACGGCAATGAAATCTGTACCGGAGCCCCTAGTGAGTAGTGAGGAGACCTTCTCGTCTAGATCCCCGTGAAGGAAAGCGTTGTTGATATCTAGTTGGTGGATGTGCCAAGCTCGTGAAGACGCAACTGCTAGGAATGTCCGTATGGTAGTGAGCCTAGCTATTGGTAAAGAGTTTCAATGTAGTCATGCCTAGCCTTTAGCGACTAGTCTTGCCTTATACCTCTCCATCGAACAATTCGCTCGAAACTTGATTTTATACACCCACTTGCAGCCTATAAGCTTTTTCCCAAGAGGCAGGTCAGTCAAGACCCAAGTATTATTATCTTGCAGAGCTTTGATTTCGGCTGCCATGGCATTCTTCCAACACGTACTCTTGCTGGACAGATTGGCTATATATATATATGTGCTTGGTTCTTCGATAACAGTTATTGCCATGCAATGGAAAACATTCAGTGTTGGATTGTATGAGCATCATAAGATATCACAGCAGATAATCAATATTTAAGTATATGTTGTAGGAGTGAGAATAATCTTAGTATCTTACACAGAAACTATCTATATTAATTCACAATGGATGCAGAACTTTTTAAAATTTCCCTATATGAATCATTTTTTTTTTCTAATTATAACATATATGTGTCTCTCTCTATATATATATGGGTGAAGCACTTCTAAGATTGTCAAACAAGCAACGATGATCGCCTTCAATCTATTCTTCGAGGTTTCACTCACCGCATCTACAGAATGCTAAAGGTGTTCATGTCCAATCAATGTAATTAATACACAGAATTCTTCAAAACTTCAATAATTCAGCACATCTTTGGATGATGTATTCAATTCTCTATTTGAGAGTAGTAGATCGATCTTCTCTTAGAACAACTCTCTTATGCTTCGAGTATTTCTCTCTAAGATCATTCTCTATTTTGCTCTTGTTAACACAATCTGATCATCTCCAACTAGGGAACCTTCAGTTGGGGCAGTAACTAGATAGGAGTCATAGGACATGTATATCATGACGTTTTAATAAAGTTGAGGCTCTTAGAAGACCAACTCCCAACTGTTAAGACCCACTAAGCAGGTTTCACGGGTTACACCATTATGGTTGAAAAAATCACTAGGCTCTCATTTGACACTCGAGGGTGCCTAGCACCTAGGCAGGATCAATCGGCACCTAGAAACCAGTGTATTTTTTATTTTTTAAAAACTTGTTCAATTTTTTTAAAGAGTTTTTACCCATTTTGATCCCTTGACTATTGCATTTTCTCAATTTTACATTTTGACTTTTAATTTCACCTAATGTAGTCCTTGACTTTCAAAAATTCCCCTATTTTAGTCCTTCGCTAGGTTGATCGTGAAGCCAACGTTAAAAGTGAGGGTATTGTCGTCCATTCACCTCTTTGACTGAATAAACCCAATTACTCCCCCAATTAAGAACATAGAAGAACATAGACGAACAAAAACCCTTTTCCGGCGATGACAGACTTTTCGACGGAAACGGCGGCGAGTTCAATAGTTCCGAGGTGGCCAGCGAAGACTTGAGTGATGGCGCCGATGGTGTATTGTTGACAGAGGGAAGTGAAAATGGCCGGAGCGGAGAGGAACCAGAGTTTCTTTGACTCAAAACAAAAGTGCTTTAGGAGATGGCTGCAATCTCTGTGTATGAAGATCAAAAGAATGGGAGTGGCAAAGATCAATCATTATTGTGTGGACTATGGTCCACATAGCTGTGTGGACTATACTATCAAATAATGTACACTCAATATAAAAATAATGTACATTCAATATAAAAATAATGTACATTGTATTCAGGGAATATACATTATTTGTGTACTGAATGTACATTATTTTTATAGTACAAAAATAATGTACATTCAGTACAAAAATAATGTACATTTAGTACATTAAAAATGTACATTTTATTATGGTCCATACAATAATTTGCTGGCAAATATAATAATATAGGGTTTTGCATGGGTAGTGCTTTAGGAGATGGCGGCAGTGAAGAAGAGAAAAAGAAGCTGAAATTGGGAGCCCTGTTGATGAAGAGCCGCCGCTGCAACTTGCTCTTCTGCCTCTCTCCTTGCGCCGCCCAACCTCGTTTTCCATGGCTATCCCACAACTGTAATATAATATAATTTAATTTCCTCTTTTTTTTTTCATTAATTTGTTGTTTTCCGATTTTTGCCTCTCTTACGTCTTTATTAATGTTTGGTTTTGGTGTAACATACATATACCTCGTGGGTTCTGAGTCGGGATTGTTGTCAAATTTACTGGGCGGAAAGGGGCAGGGCTCCGACGGTGGAGTAGAGGAGGCGACGGAGGCAGCCAGCGGCGCGTCGTCTTTTCCGGCGAGATGGTGGTTTAGGAAGAGAGATATGGAAGGAGATATGATGAGAGAGAGAGGAGGTTCTTCTAACAATAACTCTGTAGGCAGTGATGAATTGGAAGACAAGATTAATGGCGATTTGGGCAGAAAAAAACTGATGCTTACAAGATAACAGTCCGCATTTCTTGAAACTCTGGTTCCTCTCCGCTTCGGCCATTTTCACTTCCCTCTGTCAATACACCATCGGCGCTATCACTCAGATCTTCGCCGGCCACCTCGGAACTATTGAACTTGCCGCCGTTTCCGTGGAAAAGTCTTTCATCGCCGGAAAAGGGTTTTTATTCGTCTATGTTCTAAATTGGGGGAGTAATTGGGTTTATTCAGTCAAAGGCAACTATCAAAGGAGTCAAAGAGGTGAATGGACGACAATACCCTCACTTTTAATGTCGGTTTCACGATCAACTTAACAGAGGACTAAAATAAGAGAATTTTTGAAAGTCAAGGGACCACATGTGAAATTAAAAGTCAAAATGTAAAATTGAGAAAATGCAATAGTCAAGGGACTAAAATGGGTAAAAACTCTTTTTTAAACTTTTAAGACTTAATAAGTATAAACTATTTAATATGTTAAGAGTTAATACTAAAATATTAAATATTAACCTAAAAAATTTCTAGAGTATGAACAATTTAGGGTTATTTTACCCAAAACGATGTTGTTTTTAGTGAAATAACACATTTAAAAAAGAAGAGAATAATGGCTAATCGGCCGACTAAGCAACCTAATCGGTGCATATGCGGCCTAATCGGTGCTTAGGAGGCTTAGGTGGTCAACACCTAAGTAGTCTAGTCAGCTGCCTAGATCACCGATTATGGTGATACGTTAAGCAGCCGGTCAATGCCTAGTGCCTAGGTGCCAATTAATCGGTGCTTAGGCGGGATTTTACCGCACCGGACACCGTTGAAATTGAAGGTTCAAACGTGCTACCCTATTCGTCAAGTTAGGAGTTGGATTGGTCACAAAGAAGATGGTCATGAATTTTGTCATGGTCAAACTGATGAACTATGCCCACAACATCATCCCGACCGATGTTGACAAACTTAGGGTGCCTCATTTCCATGGAACACCTCTGCAGGAAATTCTATACCCTTGGAGGGGTAGGGGTTGTGAAGGGAGACCAACAAAAAATCTAGAAATATTACAAGAAAGTTTGTTAGAAAATACGATTGGAGCAATTGCAAGTAAACACTATAGGGCAAGACTTGATAAGGGTGGAAAACTAGATCGCCGTGTAAGAAATGTGCAGGTAGTGCTAGTAGATTTGTGATCCAATTTTTTTTTTTTTTTTTTTTT
>NC_044920.1:21343846-21363130 GCF_003576645.1 Ipomoea triloba
TTTTTTTTTTTTTTTTTTTTTTTTGGTGTACTCAGTGATTAATCTCATCAATCAATTGTAGGCACTTTTTTAGGCCCTCTCCATTTTTTATTTTTGCACAAATTTAAAAAAAAAAAAAAGTTAGATGAGGTAGAGGAGAGAAGGGAAAGAAAGAGAAAAGTGGAAGGTGCCTTGCAAATTTATTTGAGGTTTTTGCAGTCAAAGTCGGACCTACTACATGGAAGAGAGGCACCAATTTCATGCCCTGGAAGGTGCATGAGGTGCACGCGCCCAGACGGGCGCATAATATTTTTTTAATTTATTTTTAATAGTTTTTTATTTTATTTTTTTTCTTTTTTTTTTCTCACTCACATTTTCTCTTTCCTGTAAAATCTCCTAAAAAAACTCACACTATTGAGGAAGGCCTTAGCTAAAGATGGATGAGCCATTGCCACTCAACCACACTCAAAGTTTGTGACACAAATTAAAATCATAAAATGTGCTTGAACAGGCCCATAGACCTCTATGAAGCAATTTATATCGTGGACCACGGTGCACAATGTATTGTGCACCCTGTACCAAAATGTTAAGAGATGAGTTTTATGTATTCTAGGTAATCATTATGTGTATTCCAAACAATCATTCTGTGTATTCTAGACAACCGTTTTGTGTAATCATGTTAGTAACACATGTTGTGATGTATTTGTGAATTCGAATGTTTATGAGGATGAGTTCTGTGTATTTTGTGTCAAAATATTCTGTGTATTCATGTTATTAACACAGATTGTGATGCGTTTGTGCATTCGAATGATAGGAAGATTAGTTCTGTGTATTTTGTGTCAATATTCTTTGTATTTTGGGCAAGCGTTCTGTATATTCTAGATAATGATTATGTGTATTATAGATAATGAATTTCTTGGAGCCAATCGCGTCCGCGTCCACTAACATCGAAACGACGTCGTTTCGGACCAGAGTTCACAGTGCACTGTGGACCCTAGTCCATGATATAACGATTGCCTCTATGATTTCCTTTATTTACTTTATTTTTTTTTGTTTCAAAATATCAAAATTAAAATAAGAATGACGACGACAACGTTGAGGTACTATTTAACCATCTTTAATGTGGATTTTTAATCAATTTTTTAACATGAGGCGTGATTTTGCCCTCTTTAATTGGGTTAATGTTTTAAAACAAAATTATATGTTGCACCCCATGTTCACCTTGTAAAGTTAATCGGCGTTGATACAAATTAGTGTTTCTGTTCTATTTTATCTGTTCTACTTACTATTCATTAGTCAAACCAACTCTTTCTTCTTTGTTTATTTTTTTTTTATTATTTTTTACTTATTTTTAAGTTTGATTTTTTTTGTGTTTAATAATATTTTTGGTGTAGTTTCTAAATATATAAATTTTGTATATTAATACTAAATTTAATATTGTGAAAGATTATTGAATTAAAAATAACTTCAGTCAAGCATCGTTAATCGAATCAGACACATAAAATGGGACGAAGGGAGTAATTTTTAGTATATTGTATTAGGACTTTATGTATGTGAGTCAGATTATGACTCCCTATTCTAGGCTTCCTATGACTCCCCTATTCTAGTCTCCCTGAGATTCTCTTATTATATATATCCCTGTAATCTGTATCTTTGAACTATCTTATTCAATACAATTGATTCCGTTCTCATCTGGTATTAGGTTAGTAACAAAAGGTTTTAATCAAGTTCCAAGTCAGAACTTCTTTGATACCTTTAGCCCTGTGGTAAAATCTATTACTGTCAAATTACTTCTCTCATTAGCTATATCCTCTGGTTGGGTGATTAGATAGCTTGATGTTCATAATGCTTTTCTAAATGACAATCTATCTGAAACTGTTTAGATGAAGCCATCTCCCATGGATACATTGATGCTCAGCATTCAAATCATGTTTGCTTGCTTAAACGATCCCTATATGGTTTAAAGCAAGCTCCTAGAGTATGGTTTAATCGTTTGCACTCATTTTTGCTCTCTGTTGGCTTTCAAGCATAAAAAATGAATGTCTCTGTTTTATTTATCTCAAAATTCTGCTTATGTGTACCTCTTAGTTTATGTGGATGATATACTTGTGATGGGGAGTGATCCAGATCTTGTAACCCGTTTATTATCAAAGTTGTCTGTTGCTTTTAAGATTAGGGATCTTGGTGAACCTAGTTTCTTTCTTGGTATTAAAACAGTTAAATGTTATGGTGGGATACTACTTTCGCAAAAGAGATATATGACTGATACTTTAAAACGTGTTGGAATGGCAGAATGTAAAGCATTATCTACTCCTATTTTTGTTTCAAAATCTATTCCTTTCAGTGCAGACTTGTATGAGTATCTTACCCAATATAGGAGTTTTGCAGGGGCACTATAATATATGACTGTTACGCGTCCGGATCTATCCTTTGCAGTCAACCAACTGTGTCAACATATACATGCTTCTACAGTTTTACATTGGGAACAACTGAAACGAGTCTTGAGGTATGTTAAGGGAACTATCACTTATGGTCTACGAATAAGAAAGTCAGTATCTAGAGATTTGCATCTTTTTCGGATTCTGATTGGGATGGCTGTCTTGAAGACCGAAAGTTAACTAGTGGTTATGTTGTGTTTCTTGGGTCCAATCTTGTATCTTGGATCTATAAGAAACAAAGAACTGTTGCTAGATCTTATATTGAGGTTGAGTACAAAGCACTAGCAGATGTTTGTGCTGAAATGATTTGGATTTTGTCTTTACTACGTGTAATCTGGCTCTTCCTACTCCAGTTTCCTTTCCTTCTGACTTTTTGTCAGTCCGTGCTTCTGCGTTAGTTTGGCATAACCGACTGGGTCATCCTCATCATCGTGTCCTTAGTCGCGTTCTTCAGTCATGTTCGGTTAGTGGCTCAAGAAATAATATTCATGATAGTTCTAGTTTGTGTAATGTGTGTCAATTGGGAGAATTTGCGTGATTTTCTTTACCATGTGTTGTGTCGTCTAGTTTGAATATTCTTGATTTAGTATACACTGATATTTGAGGTCTTGCTCCTTTATTATCTACAAATGGCTATCGTTATTTTGTCATTTTTTTATGGTTACTCTCGTTACATGATAAGTGCAAAAGATGCCAATTTTATAAGGTTATTCTTGGATCATTTAGTGCGTAAGTCATGGCTTTTATGAGTGATTTAGTCCTAATTTGCCTTAGAATACTTTATATTGTCGTAGCACCCCGTTTCACACTTTATGGATTGTTTTGTAGGTAAAAAGAAGTGCTTAAAGAGGGAAAATCGCGATATTTTGGAGAAGAATTCACGAAGCCAAAGTTGGAGGAGAAAGCATGCCTTGGACGCGCCCATGGACGCGTGTACAAGGTAGCGTCCAAATATCTCCCCTCGGAAGTCTCAAAGGCAGTACGCGAAGCATGCCTTGGACGCGCCCATGGACGCGCGTCCAAGGTAGCGTCCAAGCCTACAGAATGGATTCCATCACAATTCCGTTGCAAACGCTATTCGTAACGGAATTCTTCCATCGTGATTCACGATTTTTCTTGTAGTTATACGAGGATAAATAAAAGAGTTGTTAGCAGCTAAACACAAGCCAACTTGTCTGACACCTACAAGTATACACTCAAGGCAAATTGGTGATAAGTAGAAAGAGTCTTTTAGAACCAAAGTGTGCTTGTACAGTGATAGGGAAACAATCTTTATGCTATGGTTCATGGCATGCAACCAAAATCAAGTATTTAGCAACCGATTTTTAGGGATTGTGGCATTGTTTGTATGACTGCAACTTGTTGAGTGACAACGGACAATTTTGAAATTGAAATTGGCATCCAACTCTCCTTGTCTATTAAAAGAAGGACACCTTGCTTATAACAAGATGCTGGCCTTATTTGGTGATCGAATTGCTGAAAGATTTAAGAGAGATCAGAGTTCTTTAAAGCTTTATCAATTATTCTAAGCTAGTTAAAGAGAATCATATATATTCTTAAAGTCCAACACTTAACAACAGCTACCATCTTTCTCAGTTGAAAGAAGTTGAAAGATCAACCTAACAAGGCGACTTAATTAAGTTAATTGGTGGTTGAACGTTGGTTAGGGTTTTATCAGGCAATGAAGAACAAAGTCAACACGAAGTTCGTGGCTTGTTTCAAGGATAGTCAGTGAAAGAAGCAAGTAGTGGTGCATGCAAAATACTTCATTTCACTTGTATTCTGTACACAACACACTGAAATCCTCCTTGAATTATAAGGAGAAGAGTACGTGTAGTAGGAAAGTTTAATTTTCCGAACCACTATAAAAGTCTATCTCTAGTGCACTTTATTTTATTTCTTATCCAGCGAAGAACTAACCTTCATACTAAACTTCACATTATCATCACAAAAAGTAGCTAACCTTTTACTTGACAAGAAAATTTTATTTCCTTAACACGTTTTAAAAATCATTTAAGGCCTATTCAAATCCCCTCCCCTCCTTCTAGACATTAACCCGGACCAACAATCTTCACATGTTTCTTCAATTCCTCCAGCTTTAATTTTGTGACAGGTTCTCTTTGTTGAGCATAAATAATATATCTATACTATTAATAAAACCAAAATCCTCAATTTTAACTTCCCGTCCAAAACACTCTTATACTATTAAGGTTTACGTAATATTGTAAAATACTATTAAGGTTTACTTAATATTGTAAAATATGATAATACAAATTCGTATTCGTACTACAATTGTAAACTAAAATGTGGTAATACAAATCTTAATAACATATATTGGCCCTGTTTGGTAAATGACTGTTAGCTGATAGTTGTTAGCTGATTGGGTTAGAATATATGATTTGTTGATAACATTAACCGCTTGTAGAAAGGTGTTTGGTAAATTAGTTGTTAGCTAATACGTAGTAGTTGTTTGGTATAATTTCTTTTTCTTACAAAAAGCTAATTGAAAAGGGTTGATTTGAGTAGCCTTTTGAATTTTAGTATTTTGGAGTTACAAAAAGCTTATTAACCAAACACTTATATTAATTTTTTTAGCCAAGGCAAACAACAAATAGTGGTCAAATAAGATAAAATTGACTGATAAGCTAATTATTTACCAAACAGAGCCATTCTTTTTTTACTTTCCAATTCATAATACAATTCTAGATTAAAATTACAAATCGTAATAATACAATACATATACTTTCTTGCAACGCAATCTATACTATTAATAAAAAAGAAAATCCTCCATTTTAACTTCCTGCCCAAAACACTCCTATACTATTAAGGTTTACGTTATATGATAAAATATGGTAATACAATTCCTATTCATACTAAAATTGTAAATTAAAATGTGGTAATAGAATCCTAATAAAATATATTCTTTTTTACTCTCCTTTTCGTAATACAATTCTAGATTAAAATTACTAATCGTAATAATACAGTACATATACTTCCCTGCAACGCAATCTATATCTATACTATTAATAAAAACAAAATCCTCCATTTTAACTTCCCGCCCAAAACACTACTATGCTACTAAGGTTTACGTAATATTGTAAAATATGGTAATACAAATTTCTATTCGTACCACAATTGTAAATTAAAATGTGGTAATAGAATTCCTAATAAAATATATATTTTTAATTTTCTATTCGTAATACAATTCTAGATTAAAATTACTAATCATAATAATACAGTATATATATACTTTCCTGTAACGCAATCTATACTATTAATAAAAACAAAATCCTCCATTTTAGCTTACCGTCCAAAACACTACTATACTATTAAGGTTTAAATAATATGGTAAAATATGATAATACAATTCATATTGGTACTACAATTGTAAATTAAAATGTGGTAATAGAATCCTAATAAAATATATTCTGATCTTTTTTACTCTATTATTCGTAATACAATTCTAGATTAAAATTACTAATCGTAATAATACAGTACATATATTTCCCTGCAACGTAATCTGTATGAGTTCTACTACATGGACTCCCATTTCATACTCCCCCACTTTTACTCCTTGACGTTGAAAAATATGATAGGTTATCTTCATCTTGTATGTCCCAAGAAAAGTGTCAACATCAAACTTTAGTGTGAGGGTGTAAAAGTATGAAGTAGAATTTGTGAGTCCAAGGAGTATTTTCCAATCTATACTATTAATAAAACCAAAATCCCTCATTTTAGTTACCCGCCCAAATCAATCCTATACTATTAAGGATTGCATAATATTGTAAAATATGGCGTAGTACAATTCCTATTCGTACAAGAATTGTAAATTAAAATTTTGTAATACAATTCCTAATACGATATATTTTCTTTATTACTTTTCTATTCGTAATATAATTCTAAATTAAAATTACTAATTTGTACTATTAATATAAACAAAATCCTAACTTTAGCACTGTGGATACTGAACAAATTAAGATTTTGGTATGAATATGCATATTACGTTTTTCTTTAGGCCACTGACCACATAAATTAGGTCATGACATTCGTTCTTGGAGTCATTAACTAATAAATTTGAACTATTCATTTAATTAACTATTACTTAACTAATAATTGACTATGAGCTTTCAATTTTTTAGTGAGCAAATCCAGTTTTGAAATTTTCAGTTTGAGAAACCAGACTAGGGTTTTTCAAATTGAGCAATACAGACATGGATTCAATTATCTGATAACTCGTGCATGTGTTCTCATATTCGGGGAAAACGATACAGAAATTAATAGGGTATACAAGCATCCGTGTTACGGAGACTGGACCAAATTAGGATTAGGGTTTTTCAAATTGAGAAACGCAGATCTTAAATTATCTGAGTGAGATTACAAGTTCAGAAAGATTAGAGTTTATCAAATTCAGACACCAAGAATAGGAGAACCAAAATGACCAAATGAAACAGGGAACCAAATGATTTTTTTTAATCTCTCTCTCTCTCTCTATATATAAATATATATATATATATATATATATAAACAACGTAACCTCAAAACGACGTTGTTTTGGCGCTATCTAATTTTGGGCAGCAAAATTTTATTTTTTTTAAGGAAATTATAGAAAGTGTTGCCTTGGGTTATGTTCATCGTTAATACAATATGTAATTAAATGTTGTAGAATAAAGATGATTAAGTAATAAATATCTTTTTTGAGTTAAGTAAGTAAATATCTAATTAACATATAAAACGAAATGTTTATAATTGAATGGATTCTTCGTTATTTATTTATATTACGAGTCATTCTTTGATAATTGATGTAACTCGGACATTTTATTTTTTAAGAAAATGAGTCATTGTGTAATTAGAATAATACACAAGAATCGTTGGTCTAACCAAATAGGTTGTTCGATAATGCTCAGCCGTTTTTAGAGCTAGCTATTGGTGCACCAACATTTAGGTCAACTAATCTCAGTTTAATTGTAAGCAAATTTGTTATCTCAATAGCGTAGCTAACTATTTTATTTAAATAAAATACAATTTGTAATTTTCCTTCCTCGAGTATAAATAATTGCAGTGGCGGGTGGTGAAAGCATTGTACAGTGGATTTATGGTTTTCTATCCAAGAACACCTATTAATATGCCTAGGAATGGTAATACAACTCAAATTTAAATTATTTGTAATAACCTTTACATTTTAGTATATACAAATTTTGATTTATTTGTTGTTTTAAATTATTGATTTACTCCAATTAATGTCTTAATTATTATGTACTTATTTGATTTTATTATTTCTCAAAAATATTGCAGTGATTAGCAAACCAAATAATATATATGCAATTAAAATATAAGATTTAACATTACAAATAGGAGATGTATTCATAGTTATGTATTTAAAGTACGAATCATTCTATGAGAATCGTCTAAATACTGATCATTTTATGTTTTTTAAGAAAATGAGTCGGTATTGCAAATAACTGTTGGTTCTTTAACATTTAATCCAGTTCATTCGAAATTTAATAGTGAGCAAATTTATTTTTCTAATAGCCTATATGTGCCTTTTTTTTTTTTTGTATAAAATGCAGTCATAAATTTTCCTTCCTTCCTCAATACAGTTATAACAAATCCATTCCGTGCATTGCACGGGTGGAAATACTAGTAAACATAAATGTACAATCCAACTATTAGTTTAGCCTTTTAGTTGAGATGGAGCACATGCTTAATTCTCTTCTCATGCAAGGCTTTCACAAATAAGTTAACCCTTCACTTGATGATCCATTAGTCAAATTGCATTCTTTTCAAGGGCCTAAACTTAAGCATTCAATGTTCGGTTTCCTTTGATCATGCCAAGCTTTCACAAGTGGGGTTTATACAGTAAACGTATGTTGAAGGATTTCAAGCATATTATTAATAAATTTAAATAATATTTTAAGAATCGTGAAGTTAAAATATTATTTTAAATTCGGCGGAAATATTTTGGGACTTGTGAAGTTGAATTTTAATTTGAATTTAAAGGAAATATTTTAAGGGTTGTAAATTTAGAATATTATGTTAAATTTAATGAAAATACTTTTAGAGTTATTAAGTTAAAATATTATTTTAAATTTATAATTGAAAATATTTTCTCAAAATTTAAAATAATATTTTTCCTTCACAAGTGTCATAATATTCCTCCAACGTACTTCAATTTATACACAATTTTACTCTAACTATTATGCTACGCACTGTACAACTTTGTCAATATAAAAAAGTACAACTAGTAAGCATATATTTGTAAAACTTTTTAAAGACTCAAATGGCCCTATGGTAAGGGTACTATAAGAATTCTTATAGCATTTTTTTTTTCAATCCAAAAAAGTCAATATAAAAAAGTACAACTAGTAATCATAGATTTGTAAGACATTAAAGACTCAAATGGCCTACGGTAAGGGTACTATAAGAATTCTTACAACATTTTTTTCAATCCAAAAAACTTTAAAATGAAAGGAAAAATTGCATTTTTCGTCCTTAAGTTAGTTTTTTTTTTTTTTTTGAAAACCGTCCTTAAGTTATATATAGGATAATTGTAGATTTCGTCCCCAAGTGTTGGTCATACTCACTTTTCGTTCCTAAGTTATCATTGACGTTGCACTTTTCATTCCTTTACTAATAAAACATTAGGAATATATGGAATTTGCATTAATTTTCGTATAACTCAAGAACGAAAAGTGCAACACCAAAGATATTTTAGGGACGAAAAGTGGTGAACATGACCAACTTAACACTCACTAACGAATTCTACAATTACTCTATAACTTAAGAACGAAAAATATAATTTTCTCAAAATAAAATATTTAAGGATACCATATGTCATTCAATTTCCTTAAATTTTGCAAAATTCATTTTGTATGAAATAAATTCTCCTATCTACGAAACAAGGTAAAATCTACAATTGAAAAACACTTTAGCTAAATTACTAGTTGCTATATTAAATTTACAATTAGTTTGCACATAATTTAGCAGTAACAATATTAAATTTTACGTAAACAAAATAATCACTTAATTAAATCGGTTTAAGGTATAAATAGACAGTCATTTTTAATAAACTAGTGAAAATCAAATGTAAATAATCTATAATGTGAAATGAAAATCACCTAATTTCATTTATTATTAGCTTACTTTCTTTGTCAATATTTCAATAATTGAAGGCATCAATTATTCAATTTAATTTCAAAAAATATAAAAATTTGAAGTAAATGTTTTAGTTTTATTAGTTGATTGTAATTGGTGATGTATTTTTTATTTTATTTTTATTTATACTTTTAAGATGTAAATTTAGTAGTTTAATAAATGATTAATATTGAAAATTGAAAAAACAAAACTAATATTGATATATTTGTTAATTCATGATCTTAGGTTTCGTCCTCATCCCTAAAATTTTGACGGTAAAATGAATAGTAATTTCTTTTTGAAGGAAAAACTTTCAAACTATATTAAAGAAGATGTAACCACAATTAATGAATAGTAGTTAATTATATATCTAAAATTATTGTTGACAAACAAAATAACAACTACGTATTTGACAAAGGCGCAAAAACTTGTGTGAGACCGTCTCGCGGGTTTTAATTCATGAGACGGGTCTCGTCAACATAATTTGGGTCATAATTAGTATTATGAGTTGGTATTTGATTTGTTTTTATGACCAAATTATGTTGACCTGATCCGTCTCACGGTTTGATGCCCGTGAGACGGTCTCACACAAGTGTGACCTTTTAATAAAAGAGCAATGTGCAAGATTTAAATAAATGCCGCCATTTTTGAATATGTATGTATATATAATTCAGTTCCCGTGCGGTTGTGTGTGTCCCGTGCAGTTGTATGGTTAAATATGAGCCATTGATCTTACTTAAATCAACGTCCAAGATTAACAAAATTTAAAAATAAAAATAAACCCGGTGGAAATGTAGTAATTTTTGCATCTAGGTCAAATTTAAGGTGAGTGATTTTCCTTCTTAAGGCGCGTTGTTGTTGTGCTTAAGGTGCGTGGGTTTCGTGCTAAATGTTAGTAGTTGTTAAAACTTAAGGTACTTCAATTTAATTGAAGCTTAAGGTGCGTGTGTTGTTGAAACTTAAGGTTCTTAAGGTGCGTGGTTTGTATACTTAAGGTGCGTGATTTGTGTACTTAAGCTGCGCCATTTTAATGTTTAAGGTGTGTGGTTTGTGTTCTTAAGGTGTTTTGTTTGTGTGTTTAAGTTGCGTGGTTTGTGTAGTTAAGGTGCGTGATTTTGTGTCAAATGCACAAGCGCAAGGAAAGCTATATCCGCACCAGAAATCATCCATATATATATATATATATATGATTGCATAGAGTCTCTTTTGAAATTATTGATAATAATACTTTAGTATAATATGATATATATACAATGGTATTGGGTATAGTCTGTAGTATTGTCCGCTAATGACATTGTAATATTTATCTATAATTTTCACCATCTTAACATGATTTTTCTAGCTCGGTGTCTGTTTAGAGTGTACATTGGTTGTAATTAATCTGCATTTAAATACATGCCAAACATTTTAATAAAGTCATAAAAAGTGGGAGCAGTACAATAATCTCATTAGTCAAATGTGTTTAATTTTTGTCTGTTTAGGGATATTCTCATTAGTCAAATGTCTTTAATTTTTGCCATTTTAGGGATATCTTGAAAATTAGACGTACTATATATGGCCTCAAAGGTTTAACTCAATAACACTTGTATTGAATGTTCTCTATTATTATAATTACAATACGCTCCCTGCTTGCAAGTATAAATACTCACATTTACATACACTCTTCATCCAACATACAAGCAAAAAGAAATTACATATAATATTCTCTATAATTCCTTGAGCATGGCCTCCCAATTCCAAGCCCTAGCCATCCTCTTACTTTCCCTCAACATTGCCTTCTTTTACCATGTAAGTTGTTATCAACCTACCTCAGCGCCTACCACAGGCGGCGATGGTAACCCTACTACCCCACCAGTCGTCTCACCTACTAAGAACGGCGGTGGTAATCCTACAACCCCACCAGTCGTCTCACCTCCTAAAAACGGCGGTGGTAACCCTACTACCCCACCAGTCGTCTCACCTCCTAAGAATGGCGGTGGTAATCCTACTACCCCACCTGTCGTCTCACCTCCTAGCAACGGCGGTGCGACATGCCCAAGTGACAGAGCACCAAGAGTGAGCGTATGTGTTGGCCTACTAGATTTGCTGAATGTTTCACTAAGCCTTCCTCCCATTTTTGACCCAAGTCCTTGCTGCAGCCTCATTAATGGACTTGTTAATCTGGAGGCCACCGCTTGTCTTTGCGCAGCAGTTCAACTCGATGCTCTCAACATCGTCAACCTTGACATTGTTCTCGGTGTTGCTCTCCAACTTTGTGGACTACAGAGGCCTCCTATTGCTATCACATGCTAATTAAACACTAAACACGTACTGCACGTTTCGTTCCATCATATCTATACAACGTAAACAAATCTATGGAAGAATATATATATACATATATGTACTCAATCAAATATGAACCTAAATAAATTACGTGCAGTGTATCATCTATCGTTATCACAATATACATCATATCAATGAATACACAAGTTACATATATGATAATTAAATATTAATTATTTAATATTGCTTGAATTGACGACGGAAGTTTTAAATATAGATAATTTTCTCTCTTTATTTTTATGCATTATGTTGCCAAGTTTTTTCATCCTATCATGTCGTTTTTTCAATATTTGCTAATATATTGATACCAATATATATTGCTTTAACTTTAGCTAAAACTTATTATTTGTAATTACCTTGTGTAAATCTCTTTTGTTAAGTTATTTTCATTGCATTTATTAATCATTTGGAAGCTCAGTTCTTCTGATGTGGGGAACCGAGGAAGCTTTTTTTTTTTTTTTTTTAATCAAATGGAGGGAGAACCCCGACTAGTTATTCCTGTTGACAATCCGTGTTCGAGGCACATCCATGGAATCATCATGAAGCCACCAGAGGATTTCAGTCTCCGGTTGAGACATCATACTTAAGCCCCGAGGACCACTAAGAGCTTTCTTAGCCAACCAGTCTGCCACAATGTTCTGTTCCCGATAAATATGTATAACCCGCACATCGCAATTTTTACAAATCCACCACTTTCACTCACTAATAATATTTGCCACGTTCCCATGAGGAAGAACACTCCCGTCGTCTTTAGTCGTAATCCAATCCACCACCTTCTTGGCATCACTTTCAATCACCACTCTCCTGTAGCCATGATCCCAAGGTAAGCTTGAGTCCTTTGAGATATTTAAGTATATGTTGGAGTGCAAGAACCCGCCCTCATTTCATTTATTAATCATTTGTTATATTTTTAAGCACGGATTTCGCTCATTTTTCTTGGTTTCCACCCATACTCAAACCCGATCTATTTATTTTTCCACATTTCCTTTCATATTTTTATGTAGGTCGGGTAAATTGTAATTTATGCCCTTCACAAATATGTTAATTATCAATGACATCCCTAAATTATTAGTGGTGTAAATATTACCGCTCAATTTTCAAAACGTGACATATATTGCCTCCCCTAAATTATTAGTGGTGTAAATATGATTACCCGTCGTTTTCCCTGTTCGAAAACCATAAAAAGAGAAATAATAGCACCATCAAGAAGGTTGTATGCACCATGTTAGCCGAAGTAAAATTACTAAAGAGATTTTGGGTTGAGGCTGCCAACATAGCATATTAGCATGCTACACTCAAAATAGGTGTATGATCCAAAAAAAAATGCAAAAGAAGACACCCATACGAGCTTTGGAATGGAGAAAGCCCAACATTTCATATTTTCATTTATTCAGGTGCAAGTGCTACTGATCCTCTAAACAAGTAAACCTATTGTGTATGAGTATAAATTAAATGATGAGTAATGAATGGCGTACCCATAGAGGGTAGACTATAAGATACTTGTACTAACTATTGTTTTAGAGTAATTGCCATTTTTAGTCTTACTGTTATTGGGGCATTGCCAATTTTAGTCCACTTCATTAATTTTTGTCACATTGCAGCTAGTCTTATTTAATCTTTGTCACTTTTAGTCCACTGTTAAAATTCCCATCAAATGGTTGTCCAAAACAAGGGTATTTTCGTCTTTTCATGCTCTGGTCATCTCCTTTTACCCTTTGTGGTGGTTTTCCTTACACATTTTCATCCAATGGAGGACTAAATCTTTCTATGCGACGTCTCCTATTTTGGACGACTGCAAAGGGTAAAGGAGAAAGGAGAAATGGACGACTACAAATGTGTAAGGAAAACCACTGCAAAGGGTAAACGAGATGACCAGAGCATGAAAAGACGAAAATACCCTTGTTTTGGACAACCATTTGATGAGAATTTTAACGGTGGACTAAAAGTGGCAAAGACTAAATAAGATTGGCCACAATGTGGCAAAAATTAATGAAGTGGACTAAAATTGACAATGCCCCAATAACAGTAGGACCAAAAATGACAATGACTCGTTGTTTTATTATTTGACCATAAATATATCTTGAGAAAACAATTAATTAAAATAAATGGCATATCAACATTAAGACAATCATGGAAAATAAAAGAAAAATTAGGGAAATCAATTAGCCAACAAAGGATATTTGAAATCATGTTACTGAAAGCATAAAGATATTTATTAACATATTCAAAATGCCAAACTTAGTTTCATCCAGAAGTAGTGCTCAAGATATATTTATTCTTCTAAAAATCATCTAAATATTCTTCCTACATCAAAGAAATCATTTAAAACTTACATCTATAAGATCACAATAGATAATCTAATATAGACAAATCTATATATCTATATCTATATCTATATCTATATCTATATCTATATCTATAATAATAGAAGTGCCTGGAGAAGTTTTCCCCCCAAATCTTAGGGTTATTTTAGTAAAACTATTGATTTTATTAATTATCTTTTTATATTTTCATAAAATCAGCCCTCAATGATTTTCAATCAAATAAAGTTACTATTGATTTTATTAATTATCCTTTTATATTTTCATAAAATCAGTCATCAATGATTTTCAATCAAATAAAGTTACAAATATATATCCCCTATAAATAATGTATAATGTGCATAGAATTGAAGAGAAAGTAGAGGTCGTAAAACTTGAAGGGTTAATAGGGGTTGTAGAGCTGCTGGTCTTGATCATGGCGTTGTAGGTGGTGGGAGGTGCTTCCCGAAGTGGGATTTCTGGTAGTCTTGAGAGAGGCGGAGAATCTGGAAGTGGAAGACTCACGCGAGTGGTGAATGGGGGAGCAGTGATAGCGGTACTGGTAGTTACGGGGCAACCCGCATGGACTGGACCTGTAAGACATCTTATCAATGACATGATGGAATGGGCTCTGGACGTAGTATAGCGCACGGCGTGGGATCGGGGTAGCGAGGAAGCGTCAATGCTGGTCATCTCCAAGTCCGATTTTGCATGCATAGCCTGAACCCCATCTTCATCTCCCCTGTGCCTATTTACAACACTCCGAGGTTATGCTTCTGGTGGGTTATCATTCTTTTTTATTTATCTATATCTATATCTATATATATATAATAACAGAAGTTCTTGGAAAGTTTTTCCCCCCAAAAACTGGAGGGCATTTTAGTCAAAACATAAATAATAAATTAATATAATTAAATGAAAAAAATATAATGGATAATTGGATATTAACGGTGGATAATGGCCGAAGGTTTCAAGATGAAAGCATGGGTGCTGGAGAATCAAAACATAATTAATAAGATTAACATATATATGGTCATTATACTCTACGATTTGACTTAGTCCAACAAAACAACCACCCTAATTACCTAATTTTGCCTAATTAGAATACAGTCAAGGATTATATTTACTCATTTGTAATTAATAAATAATCAATCAATAATAATTATTAATCAATTATTATTATTATTTTCCAAATAAATCTCTTATGTAATAAATCTCATACCACTATATAAATCAATATGAATTCAACTTATTTTACATCATTCACTATACATTAGAACTACTATAGTCTCATAGCATAGCAAAAAAATTATATCTATAATGGCCCCTACTTTTGTTACGCTCAATAAGATAAACGCCTACAACACTGAGTGGTCAATAATAGTACGATTGATTCGTATTTACGAAGTAAAGAACAACAGAGGTGCAACCTTAGAATCTGTGTTGGAAGATGTAGAGGTATATATATATATATATATATAATTTCTTGAATCATAATATATATTTTCTAATTCATATTCATATATATGTTCTATAAACCCCTCTACAAATTTGTTTATATTATTATTATTATTATTATTATTTATAATTTATTATTTATTATTTATTATTTGTCTTTATCAATTGTTGTTTTAAGTTTTTTTTTTCTTTCTTTTTAAAATTTTGTATATCATTGTTTTTTTTTAATACAAAGTTTTATGTTTTATTTGCATTGAAAAAATAGGTAAAATTTGTTTTTTTTTTGGGTACATTCATTCACAATTCCTATTTTATTATTAATATATCAGGGTACCCGTATACACTTGACATTCAAGCAACTACATGTTGAAAAATTCAAGTGTATGCTTGATGAGGGGTGTTTATACGGAATAAATAATTTCATTGTTTCCAACAATTCTATGGCATTCAAAACCACTCAACACAAATACATGCTCAGTTCCATGTGGGGCACAGAAGTGATTGAACATGCAGATACCAGTTTCCCAAACAATATTTATAAATTCAAGGAGTTTGGCCAACTTAAACCAGAAGATATAATTTATTCAGAATTATTTGGTAATATTGTTTTGTATACAATAACTTCATCTTCTAGCATATGTTATCTAATTTAATTATTTACAGTTATTTATTTGTTAAAATAGATTTGATTGGCTTTATTGTATCTATGCAATCACCTTGCACTACATTAGTTTCTGGGAAACAAAAAAGATTCATGGAGATTGTTATTCAAGATCATGAGTAAGTAATGTTTAAAATATATTTTTATATATTACAATTTATTATTTTTTTATGTTACTATATTTGAAAATAAATATTATTTATTTAACAACTATATACAGGGAAAAAACTTTAAGATGTACTTTCTGGGACCAATATGTTGATTTATTGCTCCCGCTTGTGGACCACCCAGATCCGGAACCTGTTGTGTTGATAATTCAGATGTGTCGTGCAAAAATGTATAATGGTAAATACCTAATTTCATCATCACGTGTTATTCTTTGTAAATTTATTACATTATTTTTTATTAAAAATATAAAACATCCTATAATGTTAATCTTTGTTATCTTATTCATTAGGTGAGGTTTCAATCACAAATACATTTGGTGCCACTAAGCTTGTGATGGATAATAATTGTCAGCAAATTGGTGATTTCAAATTATTGTACGTATATTTTGAATTTGAAACATTAAATCGTACTAAATTTGAATATTTAATTTTATTAATACTTTTTATATAATTTGAATAATATTAAATAAAATTATAAGGGGGGATGTGACTCTTACACCAAAGGTTTCAATTAGTACATCAACAATATCATCATCTACAATAGCAGATGAGATCAACACTGAGACAATCCGGAATATTAGTCAGTTGTACGATGCTCCTGAGGTGTGTATATTTAATTTACTACAATTGTCAACACAAGTGTAAATTTAAAATCATAAATATTCTTTCTCAAATTACTATTTGATTTTTTGTTATTGTAAACATATAGGTTGGAAGCTTTTGAGTGTTAGCCAAAATTGTGGCTTTTCAAAATATTGGAGATTGGTGTTATTTATCCTGTAATAGGTGCTTAAAAAAATTAGAACCGTCATTGAATCGTTTTCATTGCTTGAAATGCAATAAATATTGGCTCAATGGTACTTTTAGATATAAAGTTACCATAAGAGTCTCTGATGCGACTGGGAATGCAGCCTTCCAACTATGGGATCGTGAATGTAATGATTTATTTGGAAAATCTGCATCTGAATTAAAAAAATCTTATGTGGAGGTTAGAACTAATTGTTATTGTATTATATTCAACTTCTCTTTTATTTTTTTAGAATTATACTAATTCAAATCCTTTATTGTATAGGATGAAATGGATTCGTTTCCCCCAGAAATGAATGTTGTAGTTCACCAAACCCTTCTGTTTAAGGTTCAAGTAAAACCAGAGCACCTATCAAATTTTTATGGATCTTGGACCGTAATGAAACTTTGTCGTGAACCAGGACTTATTTCAAAAGTTCGTGATAGTATGGTGCTCGAGAGCTAGGTTGGAAATATCTCATATTTAATTTGTAATTAATTTTTAAAGGTTGGAAATATCTCATATTTAATTTGTAATTAATTTTTAAATATTGGAAATATCTCATATTTAATTTGTAATTAATTTTTAAATAATACAAAGTAAATAATATATATATATATATACTTTCATTGTATAGGATTCAGATGCTTATATATATATATATACTTTCATTGTATAGGATTCAGATGCTTTTTCCACATTCCAACATGGTCAAGATAACAATTCAGATGCTTTTTCCACATTCCAACATGGTCAAGATAACAGTGTTGAGGTAATTTATCTTTGTTATATAATAAACTATTTTTATATTTATTCTTTAGCTTTGAAAATATTAGACAACATAAATTATAGAAACATTTTTTTTATAGGAATTGTCTTCAGGTGGTGAGGTCACAACACCAATAAAAGATCTCAAAAAAGACGTTGATGTTGAAATAATTGGATCTGGATCTTCTAGTAACAACATTAAACGTACCTTGAATGATTCATTTTCATCCAATGTTGGAAAGAAGTCAAAATCGATTGTGAAGATAGAAAAACCTTGAAATTGAACAAGGGTGGAGTTATTTGGTGAATTATTTATTACATTTGTTCAGAAAGTTTGAAAGTTATGTTGAATTAGTTTGCATTTATGTTGGTGTGAGTATTTTTTTTAATTTGTCATGTTTTTATAAATTGGATTTCTGTTATAAACCAGATTTTTGTGCTATTAAATGTTTCATTAAATATATTTATTTCCATATATTATATTTTTTTAATCTTTTTTTATGAGATTTTTTATTACTCTTAGATTATAAAAATATTATCTATCTATCTATCTATCTATCTATCTATCTATCTATCTATCTATCTATCTATATAAATAAATATATAATTTCAAATGAACAGATACTACATTGTAACATTTGCAGTAGTACTCAAAAAAATTATATAATAACAAACTATGTGATTCAATTTACTCATAAAAAATGAAATGAAATTTAGTAATAGTATAATTAAGAAATCAAATTGTATTTAATTGTTAAAAAATAGGCTTATCAAAACAAACATTTGAACATAATCAAGCACCCTAACTACAATCTATTTTAAAAATTTATATAAAAATTTATATTAATTCCTTAAATTATATATTACAGATATTATTTCTGTCAACACCACAATGTAAAATAAAAACAAATATTGTTGAAAATAATTACAGATATGAGCAAAATCTTTATTTTATATGTACCAAATCAATAAAATAATTATAAATTTATTGAATTTATTATGGTGTAAATTTAAATCAAATATTCATTGATAATCATTCTAAATATGAGCAGAATCAAAATATATATTATTCATTAAACTAAAAGATTACATCACAGAAGTATAAATACAAAATTATTGTCTTTCAATTAAGTTTTAAGCTACCATACTCTTTAAAAACTATACATTTAGACTATAATACTCATGAAACAGCTGCTGGAATCCACCTCAATAAAACAGTCACGGCTAAGTCCCAAAAATAGTACAGACGGTAATATATTCTTTCATTAAATTA
>NC_044920.1:21363163-21382061 GCF_003576645.1 Ipomoea triloba
CAAGATATTGTGCATGCAACAATAAATGCATCTTACCTATGGAGGTATTGTAAAGTCCTACGCTTGACAAAGAATATGAGACTCCAAAACTCATCCTCAAATAATGATTATGCACAACTAAAACATTTTTCTGAATGGATTGCAAAAATTGGAGATGGAAAAATTGAGGGGCAAACAGATGAATGTGAATACATAGAGATACCTGGACAAATACTCTTACAGTATTCTACAGATCCCATTAAAGCAATTGTGGAAAGCACGTATCCATCATTCTCAAGTATAATTGATGATCCATCGTACTTACAAAAAAGGGCGATATTGGCACCAACACTTGACGTGGTACATTCTGTAAATGAATATATGAGTTCTTTAAACACGTCTGATGGAATTACATATTTGGGTTGTGATAGTACTTGCAAATCTGATTCTAATGTTGATATGTTAGCTGATGTTCACAGTCCATAATTTTTAAATGGAATCAACTGTTCAGGTGTACCCAATCATGCATTGACATTGAAAGTTGGCACTCCAGTTATGCTATTAAGAAATATTGACCACTCAATTGGTTTATGTAATGGCACAAGAATGGTAATTACTAAACTTGGAAACCATGTTCTAGAAGCAAGGATATTGTCCGGAACCAGTGCAGGTGAGAAAGTACTCATACCGAGAATGTCACTTACTCCATCAGACTTGAGGTTGCCGTTTAAATTTCAAAGAAGACAGTTTCCATTAATTGTCTCATATGCAATGACAATTAATAAGAGTCAAGGACAATCGCTTTCTCATGTAGGCCTATTCTTGAAAAAACCTGTCTTTAGTCATGGACAATTATATGTTGCAGTTTCTAGGGTCACTACTCCAGAAGGGCTGAAAATATTGATTTGTGACAGTGAAAGCACCAGAAAAACTTCAACAGCAAACATTGTATACAAGGAAGTTTTTCAGAATTTGTAAATATTCGACTTCATTCTAAAATAATATTTTAACTTTATAATTGTTATTAAATTTAGTATCTTCTTTACTTTCAAAACAAAATTTACTACAGTAGTAATTAAAGTAATTATGTTTTAATTTCGAGATTTTTTTAATTCCAGACTATTGTATACTATTTTTTTTAAACTATTCAAACATATTTATTATACAAAAAAAAAAACTATGGGAACAAAACTGTTTTAAATCAAGTAATTTAAAAAAACATTCAAATACAGTTTGATTCCAAGAATCTTTAATCATCTTAATGATTTTTAAAATTGTTTACAGTTTTTCCCATATTTATTTAGATAGTAATGACATTAAATATCGAGAAATATATTATTCATACTTTTACACTTATCTTATCATTGAACAAATATACACTAAAAATATGATAATTATTTATTGTTTATAATTTAACCTCTAATTTATTATTAAAATATCTAATAAAAAAAATTCATCCGTGCATCGCACGGATAAAATACTAGTTTATTTAAAAGTAATAGTTTGTTATTCTGATCAAGACAATGCAATGATATGTTTACATTTACATCTCTGTGAAACAAATGGCTTGAGGGCTTAATTAGGTAGGTTACCAACCACAGTGTGTGTTTTTTAAATTCATAATTGCTCTATACCATATTTAATTTTTATTTATTACCATAACCATTATAAGAATTTGCTCATTTATATATATATATATGTGTGTGAGGGCTTAATTAGGTAGGTTACCAACCACAGTGAGTGTTTTTTAAATTCATAATTGCTCTATACCATATTTAATTTTTATTTATTACCATAACCATTATAAGAATTTGCTCATTTATATATATATGTATGTATGTATGTTTAGGATCTTAGTTCCTCTTTTCTGATTTACTTTCTCATGATTCATGAGTGACCTTCTAAGCAATATCAATCTTCTCCAATACAATTTTCATCTATGTCGTTGAACTTCGAAGCAATCTTCATATTCTCTGCAGCATTGATCGCACAAATCCATAACGATTTTCCAACAACAAGAAAAGCAACACAATATTCTTATTCAACACAAGAAAAGAAATGTCGATGGATCACAACATAATGTTCTAACTCGTGAATTTATATTACAAATAAAAATTCCTCCCATTAAGAGGAAGTGAAAATGAGATTGAATGGATTTACTATTTTTTTGAAATTAATAAATTAGTTGAATATAATGGATTTTAGTAAAATTAAGAAATTATTATTTTGCTAGAATTAAAGAATTAATTATAGTAAAGCCAATAATGGTCGGATTAATACACTAATAATTATTATTCTAATTAAGCTAATAATTATTCATAGGAATAATGCTCAAATTGGCCACCGAACGAAACCTGAAAGTGCAATTGGGCCACTGAACTAAAAAAAATTGCAATTACACCATTCAACAAACTAAATGTGTCCAATTTCACCGGCTAGCAGGTAAACTCTCCCTCCTTCCGGTTACCTGGTGATGTGGATGCTGAGTTGGCAATTATTTACCACTTCTTTCTTCTTTATTCGTAACAGGTGTCTTTCCCATTGAATTTCTCTCTTCTTGTAATAACCCAGTTGACCACCGCCATTTTAGCTCTCTGCTTTATCAATTCACAAAGGTTCACCGCCATTTTAGCTCTCTGCTTTATCAATTCACAAAGGTTCACGCCGTATATACTCACATTTTCCCTTATCCTTCTGGTGTTTGACAATTATATACTCACATTTTCCCTTATCCTTCTGGTGTTTGACAATGATAGCGTGGCAGATCCACGGCGCTCGGCGACATCTAGCAAGGCTGCCACCGCCGGCGTTGGCTTCTTTTGCGTTATTGTGCGCCCGGAATCATATGAGGCCATGAAGGTATAGTAGCATTGAAGAGTTTGAGCACAGCGGTAGAGACAGCCTGCGTGGTGAGAGGATGCATGGCGGCCGCGACTACACCGACGCTTAAAAGATCCAAGAGGATGACAGGGAAATAAATGGAATTGGTCAGAAAAATCAAGGCCACGTCCCCTTGAAAAACTCCCAATCGGTGGAGACCGGCGGCCATGGAGTTGACGAGAGAGCGCAACTCCGGGTAGGAAATTGAGAACCCAGACTGGGAATCGATGAGAGCAGAGAGGCCACCATGGTTGCGTGAGAGAATGAAGGAAGCAATGTCAAGAAATGGTTCGGAAGGGAGGTGTACAGAAGGATGTTTGCTTCTGTATATTCCGGTTTCAGAACAGTACTAGTAATCAGCCATCTCAGCATTTAACCGGAAAGAAAGGGGGGAAACCGGCTAGCAGGTGAAATCGGATGAATTTTCACCGTTCAGTGATGTAATTGCATGTTTTTTTGGTCGAGTGGCCTGATTGCACTATTGCGTTAAGTTCAGTGGCTAATTTGACCCTTATTCCTTATTCATATTACTATTTAGTCACTATTATTTTTTGAAATTAAGAAATTAGTTGAATATACTTTAGTAAAACTAAGGAATTATTATTTTGCTAGAATTAATTGTAGTAAAGCTAATAATTGTCAGATTACTACAATAATAATTATTATTTTAATTAAGTTAATAATTACTCATATTACTATACAATTATTACTATTTTATGAAATTAAAGAATTAATTATTACATGAACATCCTAATTAGCATAATATTAATTAAGAATAATATATATTCCTTAATTATCATATAGTAATCATATTAAAACGGCCTCATTTTTATTAGAACTAATGATAAATTTTGTTGTTCATATAGGAAATTAAACATACACATATTACGGTGGATAATTAATTAAATGAAAATAAACATACACATAACATATTACGTCCATAATTAAAGAAAATTAACATACACATATTACGTACATATTACCAACCTGTATTTAACACTTTAATCTTACTAAGGTAATTAAAAATAGAGATTCCCTTCATTTGATTATTATAGTATATTTTTGTTACTTAAAATAATAAGAATTAGCCATGCTCTTCCTTCTATTTTTTGTTTAGACTTTACCTAATATATTTTTAAGTAATGAATTTCAACATTAATATACAAATCTTACCATTTCAAATAACTGTAGACTTTCAAATATTAGAATTATTTATAATTTCATCTTTAATTTTATTATTTAATTAACAAATCTATCCGTGCATCGCACGGGTAATTTACTAGAAAAATTATAAACGGGAGGGCATTTAGTAACAACATAATGGATATTATTTATTATTTTATTAATTTATTAATTATCCATATTTATTAATAATGTAATGCCATTATCCATATTAATTAATAATATTAATTGCTGATTGGTGATATATAATTTGTGATATATCTAATATGGTAATATTGTTATTATTTATTTATTTATTATTTTATTAATTTTATTAGTTATCCATATTCATATTTATTAATAATGTAATGCCATAAGGTAATATGGTAATATTGTGTTGTTAATATTGATTGGTGATTGGTGATATATAATTTGTGATATATCTAATATAATATTGTGTTGGTCAATTGTTGAAAAATGTTAAATTGATTTAAAATAATAGCAGGAGTGATTATTATTAATAAAGGTAAATTGTGAATTCTTATTTCTTAATTACATAATAACAGGAGTGATTATTATTATTAATAAAGGCAAATTGTAAATTCTTAATTCTTAATCAGATAATAACAGGAGTGATTATTATTATTAATAAAGGCAAATTTTAAATTCTTAATTCTTAATCAGATAATAACAGGAGTGGTTATTATAAATAAAGGCAAATTGCATACAATAAAATATAAATTGCATGCTAACGTACATTATAAAAAAGACAATAATTCTTAATCGGTGAAAAACAGTAAATTGATTTAAAATAATAACAGGATTGATTAGGCAATAATTCTTAATTGTTGAAAAACGGTAAATTGATTTAAAATAATAACAAGAGTGATTATATTATAAATAAAGGCGAATTGCAAATTCTTAATTTTTAATCCGATAATTACAGGAGTGATTATTATAAATAAAGGCAAATTCCAATGATTTAATAAAGGCAAATTGCATACAATAAAATAGAAATTACATGCTAATTTACATTATAAAAAAAGACAATAATTCTTAATCTGTGAAAAACGGTAAATTGATTTAAAATAATAACAGGATTGATTATTATTAGTAAAGGCAAATTGTAAATTATTAATTCTTAATAATAATAATAATAATATAATCGGATAGTTACAAGAGTGATTATTATTATTATTATTACGGTAAATTGATTTAAAATAATAACAGGATTGATTATTATTGCATTATAAAAAAATGCAAAAATTCTTAGTCGGTGACAAACAGTAAATTGATTTAAAATAATAACATGATTGATTATTATTACATTATAAAAAAGGCAATAATTCTTAATCGGTGAAAAACGGTAAATTGATTTAAAATAATAACAAGATTGATTATTATTAATAAAGACAAATTGCAAATTATTAATTATTAATTCTTAAAAATAATAATAATAATATAATCAGATAATATTAATATTAATCAATCAATAATTATTATTAATCAATTATTTTTTAAATTTTCCAAATAAATTTCTATCTAATAAATTCTCATACCACTATATAAATCATGCAACCATGCAACCAATTTCACATCTTTTGTTCACTCCATCTTACCACTTTAGCTTCATACACACAAAACAATCTACATACAATGGCTCCTATATTTGTTTTACTATAAATAAGATAAACGCGATCAGTACGTACTGTGTGAGCAATCAAAGTACAATTGATTCGTCTTTACGAAGTCAAGAACAACCGAGGAGAAACCTTAGAATATGTGTTGGAAGATGTGAAGGTATATGTTCTTTACATATTGTTTATATATATATATATTTCCGTTTCTTATGTTTTTGTCACTTTAATATGATCATAATTCATGAAGTTCCCATCCCAGTTGTTTCATTTTTATATATTTATCTATTTGTTTGTTTTGATATGAACTAATTGAATCATAATATATATTTTTGTTGTTTCTTTTTAGGCTTTGATCCGGATTCTCAATTCTTCTTTCTTTATTATTTTTAGTTTTTAAATTTATATTTGTTATATAAAATCATTGTTCATGCCCTCATTAAGTTCCCACCCCAGTTGTTTCATTTTTATATATTTATATATTTGTTTGTTTTGATATGAACTAATTGAATCATAATATATATTTTTGTTGTTTCATTTTTATATATTTATCTATTTGTTTGTTTAATTATTTATAATTTAACCTTTAATTTTATTATTTAATATAAAAATATTATTCGTGCATTGCACGGGTAAAACACTAGTTCAATAAAAAGCAAATTATTTCCGCTAACAGACAGCAAAATAAGCAAATAAATCAAAGTTCATGTGTGTTCATTTATATATATGTCCATCATTAATCAACAATTCTTTCTAAAATAATGCTGGTTTCGACCTATCACTCACTTCATTAAAATCGTTAGAACTCAACTAGAGATTCTTGCATGGAAGAATGCTAGACTAATTTGGAAGAAGCACCTTGGTGATCTTAAATTAGAATTAATCACAAGAGGCCGAAGCGAATTGAAGCTTAACTAGGTAAAGAAAATTCTCCCTATCTGTCAACAGACTACTGTTGGACATCCTGCAGATGTTAGATAGGAATGTAGTCTAACGATTAACTGAATATAAAATTACGAGGAAAACCTAATCTTGTAGTAATGAGGTAGACCTGCAAAATAACGTTAGCCGTTTTGTCCCCTTGACTCAAAACCCTAGATAATATTATTCTTGGCAATATGAGTATTATGGCAAATTATTTTGTGGACTCATACACAGTTTACATACTCCGTACTAAATGTTCATAATTTACATACTCCATACTAAATGGTCACAATTTACCTTTTAAAAATTCACAATTTTTATACTACGAACATACAATGTTAACATATATATATATATATATATATATATATATATATATATATATATATATATNATATATATATATATATATATATATATATATATATATATATATATATATATATATATATATATATATATATATATATATATATGTGTGTGTGTATATATATATATATATATGTGTGTGTATATATATATATATATATGTGTATATATATATATATATATATGTAATTGATTACCATGTTTTGTATTCATGAGTTCTTTTTAAATACTGTAGTCAATTCCAATACTAAAGATACTTTCCTGGGAGTATACTTGGGAATTGCATATCATGTTAATTGCATAATTTGTTTTGACTTTTCAAAATCTATGCCGATGCGATAGTACAATTTTAGTTTATTAAGGAGTAGCCACAGCATCCTTAATTTAATTAATATTGTACATCAAGTTTTTCGAAATCGCATAAAGTTTAGGCATAAATAGTGATTAATCATACTTAATATAATGAAATTTAGCCCACAGGCAATTTTGTTATATTTATATGATTGATCAGGTTAAAATACCAAACTATAACCATAATTTAGCCCATAGGCAATTATGTGCCGGCATATAGTTTTTGGTAGTTTTTTAACATTGAGAATTGAAATTCAACCTTGTACCCATCTCATTTCTATTCTAATTTTCCAAGGTCCATTATGCATAAAAATTTAGCCCACAGGCAATTTTTATGGCATTCGGATCTAGGATATGCATCATTTATATTGGTAATGCGTGCAATTCAGTTCTATCTATGCCTCAAAATTCTAATCCAAACCTTTACCTTTACAGTATCTCAATCCGTTACTCACACAGATTTGAACATCGAAGTTCCAGAACTTAGGGGCGACAACTATAAAATGTGGAAGGAAACTATTCTTCTTAATCTAGGGTGGAAAGATTTAGACTACGCTATTCACAATGAGAAACCGCCTGTCCCCACTAAAGAAAGTACCCAAGATGAGGTTGCGCTATGTGAGCGATGGGATAGATCCAATCGGCTCAGCACAATGTACATCAAGGCGAAAATATCCAATGGGATTCGGGGTTCCGTTAGTGAAAAGCATAAAGATGTCCGAGCATTGCTCAAGGCTATTGACGACCAGTTCGTCACTTCAAAAAAGGCTTTGGCAAGCACCCTCATCATGAGATTCTCCTCTCTTCGTCTCACTTCCGTTAAAGGTGTGCGTGAGCACATCATGGAATTGCGTGACATTGTGGCTCAACTTAAGACTCTTGGGGTAGATATGTCGGATGACTTTCTCGTTTATTATGCTTTGTACACCCTACCATCATCATACGGACCTTTTAAAATCTCTTACAACACACATAAGGAAAAATGGTCTATAAATGATTTAATGACCATGTGTGTTCAAGAAGAAGGTAGATTGGTGATGGAAATGGGTGAAAGTGCCATGCTGGCTACGGCACTGAGAAGTCTAAATCTGGCAAATCTCGAGGTTCCACTTCAAAGACTAAGGGGAAAGAAAACATTCCACCTCAAGCTGACATAAAGAAGGTGCATAAGTGTTTCTTCTGTAAAAAGAAGGGACACATGAAGAAGGATTGCATCAAGTACAAGAAGTGGTTCGAGAAGAAAGGTAATCTATCCTCATTCGTTTGTTATGAATCCAATATGTCTGAAGTTAACGCTAATACTTGGTGGATTGATTCTGGTTCTACAATCCACATTGCAAACTCTTTACAGGGAATGCAAAATCTGAGGAAGCCGGTGGGAAATGAACGGACCATCTTATCAGGAAACAAGATGGGATCGCAAGTGGAAGCTATTGGAACATGCAAACTTGTTTTAAATAGTGGTTTTGTATTGTTTTTGGAAAAAACATTTTATGTACCAAGTTTCTCCCGAAACCTGATTTCAGTATCTAGACTTGTGCCGATGGGTTTTTCATTTACTTTTCAAGACAAAAGTTTGAATATTTTTAATAAATCATCTCGTATTGGATTTGGTACATTGTCTAATGGTCTTTATCGTTTACATTTACAAAACAATACCACTTATAGTTCATTGCATGTTCATTCCAGTTCCAAAAGATCAAGTAATAGTGATAACTCCTCCATGTTATGGCATCAGAGATTAGGTCATATCTCCCTTGAACGTATAAAGAGATTAGTAAATGACGGGGTACTTAGTACTCTTGATTATACTGATTTCGAGACTTGTATAGACTGCATTAAGGGAATGCAGACTAACAAGTCTAAGAAAGGTGCGAAAAGGAGTTCAAGCATATTGGAAATCATACACACTGACATTTGCTGTCCAGATATGGATATGCAGGTCAGAAGTATTTCATCACCTTTATTGATGATTACTCGAGATTTACTTATGTGTATTTGATTCATAATAAAAATGAAGCATTGGATGCCTTCAAGTCTTTTAAGGCTGAAGTTGAGAACCAATGTTGGAAACAAATACAGATAGTAAGATTTGACAGAGGTGGTGAATACTATGGTAGGTACACTGAAAGTGGACAAGCACTTGGTCCATTTGCTAAGTTTCTTCAAGACCATGGGATTGTTTCCCAATATACCATGCCTGGTTCTCCAGACCAAAATGGTGTTGCTGAAAGAAGAAACCGAACGCTTATTGACATGGTGCGGAGTATGCTTAGCAACTCCAAACTTCCTAAGTTTTTGTGGGCCGACGCGCTTAAGATGGCAACGTATATATTAAACCGTGTTCCAACCAAGGCTGTCCCAAAGACACCATTTGAGTTATTTAAAGGTTGGAAACCGAGTTTGCAACATATGCGTGTTTGGGGATGCCCGTCTGAGGTAAGGATATATAACCCACAAGAAAAGAAGTTGGACCCAAGGACTATTAGTGGTTTCTTTATTGGATACGCACAGTCCTCCAAAGGGTATAGGTTTTATTGTCCATCTCGTTCGACTAGAATCGTGGAATCAAGAAATGCTAAGTTTCTTGAAAATGACATGATTAGTGGGAGGGATAGATTCAATGATTTGATTTCTAATCATGATCATACTGAATCATGTCCTTCTACGTCATCATATAGGTTGATAGTAGATTCAAGCACCCCTCAAGATCAAACGAGTATTGAACAACCTATTGAAGAAATTCCACGAGATGCTGATATTATCTCAACCGATCAACCAATTCAGGAAATTCCTGAAGCGGTAGTTGAACCACTAACTTCTCAAGGAGATGGTAGTTCAACTTTGAGGCGATCTGTTCGAGATAAAAGATCGGCAATTTCTAGTGATTACATAGTGTATCTACAAGAGTCTGATGTTGGAGCTGAAAATGATCCAAAAACGTTTTCACAAGCCATAAATTGTAAAGAGTCTGATTTATGGTTTGAAGCCATGAAAGAAGAAATGAATTCTATGCGGAGCAATGGGGTTTGGGACCTTGTTGAGTTGCCTAATGGGGCCAAGGCCATTAGCTGTAAATGGGTCTATAAGACTAAAAAGGACTCATTAGGCAACATCGAGCGCTACAAAGCTAGGCTCGTTGCTAAAGGATTCAATCAAAAGGAAGGAATCGATTACACGGAGACCTTTTCTGATCTCCTATATCAAAAAAAGATTCACTTCGCATAATCTTGGCTTTGGTTGCACATTTCAATCTTGAATTGCAACAAATGGATGTGAAAACGGCATTCCTTAATGGTGATCTAGAAGAGGTGGTTTATATGAAACAACCTGAAGGATTCTCTTCTAGTGAAGGCAATCATTTGGTTTGCAAGCTCAAAAAGTCCATTTATGGATTAAAACAAGCCTCCCGCCAATGGTATATCAAGTTTGACGGAGTCATTTCACCATATGGTTTTGTTGAAAGTATCCTAGATCATTGCATATACCAAAAGACAAGTGGGAGTAAAATTTGTTTTCTTATTTTATATGTGGATGATATTTTGCTTGCATCAAATGATAAGGGAATGTTGCACGAGGTTAAACAATTCTTTTCTAAGAACTTTGATATGAAAGATATGGGTGAGGCATCTTATGTCATTGGCATAAAGATCCATAGGGATAGATCCTGGGGCATTCTGGGACTATCGCAGGAAACCTATATCAATAAAGTCTTAGAAAGATTTCGGATGAAGGATTGTTCACCGAGTCCAACTCCTATTGTGAGAGGTGATAAATTCAATTTGGACTAGTGTCCAAAGAATGATTTTGAAAGAGAATCCATGAAGAATATTCCCTATGCTTTGGTTGTCGACTGTCTCGGGTATGTTCAAGTCTGTACTAGGCCGGACATCGCCTTTGTTGTTGGAATGCTGGGACGATATCAAAGTGATCCGGGTTTAGACCACTGGAGAGTTGCAAAGAAGGTTTTGAGGTATCTCAAAGGTACCAAGGATTATAAGCTTGTGTTCAAGAAGATGAACACTTTGGACATTGCTGGGTACTCTGACGCGGACTTTGCCGGTTGCGTTGATTCTCGGAAATCAACTTCAGGAAACATTTTCCTTATGGCCGGTGGAGCTATTTCATGGAGAAGTTTTAAACAAACTCTTGTCACCACTTCAACCATGGAAGCCGAGTTCGTTTCTTGTTTTGAGGCTACATCTCAAGGTGTATGGCTTAAGAATTTCATTTCAGGGCTTAGAATTATAGATTCTATTTCTAAGCCGTTAAAGGTGTATTGTGACAACTCAGCTGCGGTCTTCCTAGCTAAGAACAATAAGAGTGGGAGTCGAAGCAAGCATATCGATACCAAGTACTTAGCCGTAAGGGAGCGTGTTAAAGATAAGAAAGTGGTCATTGAGCACACAAGCATTGAGTTGATGATTGCTGATCCCCTGACTAAAGGCATGCCACCATTCAAGTTTAGGGATTTTGTTGAGAAAATGGGACTTGTGCCCACGTTGTAAAATTTGTATACATACAGTTATTGTTATATGAAATTCTTAAAGCATTCAGATATTTTCTCATTATTGTATTGTGCACATATTTTGTTGAGAAAATATATTTGGACTTGGAATAAACATAAGGTTTATCCATTAAGTTTTGTTTATCACAAAAATGCTTAGAGAACAAGTTACATTGTGATTATAGTAGATGCTACTCACATTAAGAGGACGTATCTCTATAGTTCATGTTTCTTTGTTTTCTTTGAGTTTATACTTGCACCAAGTGGGAGAATGTAACATTTCTATTTTGAATGGTGCAAGTAATGATGGCTTTCAATAGCCATTATGTGGTGCCATGTAACGGAAACTGTTACATGACCTATATTGATGGTTCTATAGGTATAAAAGGGATAGGTCCCCCACTACTCAGGTTACAGACTACATATATACACCATCTATTTTGAACCTGAGAGCAAGTTGGAGACATTCTGCAGAAATACACAGACAATCAAAGGTATCAACAAGGGCAATCTAAAGGACACTATGGCTGGAGGTTAGTACAGTTATGTGTATTATTCTTACAAAAAGTCCATGTAGGGTTTAATTTGATCCATCATAATTGGGAACTTCCAACCTCAGAGCATGAGCCGTAGTATCATCTTCTCTTGATATAGATTGATTTGGCTATGTTGCTTAGACTAGTGGCTCTAGTAGTAATCCCATAGAAGTGCTCGCAGAGTTGCAGCGTTGGCAACCCCTTTTTTATGAAAGGGAAGAATTGAAGAAACAAAAATTAATTAAAGAATGACCAAGTAAAATATTATATTATTCAATCATGTTGCAATATATAAGTTGTGTACCAATAAATCTTGCTTTTATTTGTTACGTTATTTGTTTGCATTAATATTCTACCAATTGATTATTCTCTCAAATTTCGAATCGCCTTTAGCATATAAAATTTGAATTCCTCAAAATAAGATTTTATTTGCATGTGGCATCAACATTTCAAGCATGAAACCAAACATCATGGGTGCTGATCTACAGTCATATCGATCATAAAGAAAACTTGACAAGAGAATAATTAAAATCATCGTAATAAACACGGATGTCATACTTTGCCATATATCTTCACAAATTTTTCTATTTATATAAATATTATGATGAAAATACACGCAATCACGAAAAGAGTTTAGATGATTATATGGACCGTTAAACTCAATTATTCATATATTTTTGTGTTGACTCTACATATCATTCCATCCAAGAATGTAGCACACTAAAGCATGCTACATCTTTAGCACTTGAAACCAGGTGTAGGGCTGCGTGGACATGCCTCGAGAAGAACAGTTATAGCAGCATTGACATTGACATTGTCAATGGGGATGCTGGAAACTTTGATTTGAGATGCTGCGCAAAGACAAACGCTAGCTTGGAGATCATCCAGTCCAACAAGGTTTCTGCAACAAGGCTTTGCCAAAATTTCGCGAAGGGTTCCTTGGGCACGAGTTATCTTAGTTAATATAAGGGCACATTCAGTCAACTTTAGTTTTATTAGTGGGCATGTACGAATAACAGGAGGAGGTGGTGGTCGTGTCGGCGGTGGTGGAGATGGAGATGGAGGTGGTGGTGATGGCGGTGGTGGAGATGGAGATGGAGGTGGTGGTGACGGTGGTGGTGGAGATGGAGATGGAGGTGGTGGAGAAGGAGGTGGTGGGGATGGAGATGGAGGTGGTAGTGATGGCGGTGGTGGAGATGGAGAAGGAGGTGGTGGTGGCGGCGGCGGCGGTGGAGATGGAGATGGAGGTGGTGGAGAAGGAGGTGGTGGGGATGGAGATGGAGGTGGTGGTGGAGATGGAGAAGGAGGTGGTGGCGGCGGCGGTGGTGGAGATGGAGATGGAGGTGGTGGTGGAGATGGAGAAGGAGGTGGTGGCGGCGGCGGTGGTGGAGATGGAGATGGAGGTGGTGGTGGAGATGGAGAAGGAGGTGGTGGCGGCGGCGGTGGTGGAGATGGAGATGGAGGTGGTGGTGGAGATGGAGAAGGAGGTGGTGGCGGCGGCGGTGGTGGAGATGGAGATGGAGGTGGTGGTGGAGATGGAGAAGGAGGTGGTGGCGGCGGCGGTGGTGGAGATGGAGATGGAGGTGGTGGTGGAGATGGAGAAGGAGGTGGTGGCGGCGGCGGTGGTGGAGATGGAGATGGAGGTGGTGGTGGAGATGGAGAAGGAGGTGGTGGCGGCGGCGGTGGTGGAGATGGAGATGGAGGTGGTGGTGACGGCGGTGGTGGAGATGGAGAAGGGGGTGGTGGTGGAGATGTAGAAGGAGGTGGTGGTGGCGATGGTGGCGGTGGAGATAGAGAAGGAGGTGGTGGTGGCGGCGGCGGTGGAGATGGAGATGGAGAAGGAGGTGGTGGGGATGGAGATGGAGGTGGTGGTGGAGATGGAGATGGAGGTGGTGGCGGTGGTGGTGGAGATGGAGAAGGAGGTGGTGGTGAAGGTGGTGTACTAGGTTGGTTGTCACCGTCACTTTTAGGAGGTGGGATAGGGGGTAGGCTATTGTTTGGAGGTGGAATTGGGGGTTGACCACTTTTTGGAGGTGGGACTGGAGGTCGACCACTTTCTGGAGGTGAGACTGGAGGTCGACCACTCCCTGGAGGTGGGATTGGGGGTCGACCACTGCTTGGAGGTGGGACTGGGGGTCGACTACTGCCTGGAGGTGGGACTGGGGGTCGACTACTGCCTGGAGGTGGGACAGGGGGTTGGCCACTGCCTGGAGGTGGGACGGGAGGTCGACCATTGCCTGGAGGTGGGACTGGGGATTGACCATTATTACTTGGTGGTGGGACAGGTTGTCGCCCATTACCAGGAGGTGGGATTGGAGGTTGGATAGGTGGTTGGCTACTACGGGGTGTAGGGGTTTGGATACCACTAGTACCTTCATTAGTAGGTGAATTAGGAGATTGGCCACTACCAGGAGATGGGGTGGGGGGTCGGACAGTACCAGGAGGTGAAACAGGGGATCGGTTGCTACCTGGAAGTGGGACAGGGGGTCGATTGCTACCTGGAGGTGGGACAGGAGGTCGACTGCTGCTTGGAGGTGTGACAGGGGGTCGACTGCTACCTGGAGGTGGGACAGGGGGTCGACCACCAATCGGAGGTGGTACAGGGGATCGACCATTGTTCGGAAGTTGGACAGGGGGTCGACCTTCACCTCCTGTGCTAGGAGGTGTGATAGGGGGTTCGATACATGTACAAGGAGTTTGGGCAAGTGCGTGTTGACAATCAACAATAGCAAAAAATAGGATATTGAGGAAAAGGAAGAGAATGGTTGGGGCTTGGGAATGGGAGGCCATACCCAAGAAGTTAGTGTAAATATTTGTAACTCCCCTTTTATTAGTGAGTTGATTTAAGAGTGTAAGGAATGTCAGTATTTATACTTGTAAGTGAAGAGCTTATTTATTTTAAAGAAGCATGTTTAATTGATTTAAAAGTACAATTTCACTTGGAATCTCTAAATTTAGACTATTCACATTTGGGTGTCTTCTAATCTTAAAATTTACACATAATTCCCATATATTTTCATTTTTCGTTGATTCATTTCATGTTGATTTCCTATTATACCTTTAAAGTGTAATTTGGTTAAACCTCATAGACCCTTCTGTAATAATTTTACTCCTAATTGGTGAACAAAAGATTTGACTAATGAGATTATTGTACTGTACGTGCCACTTTTCCATGAATCTATCAAAATGTTAGGCATGTAATTGAAAGTTAATTACGGGCTACTATTACGTATTTTCAATCCAATCAATTAAAAATTAACTCTTGTTATTTGAGCGTGGACTTTTAATTTTAGTAATAAACTACTATGAACTAAATCAATTTGATTGATCTGGCCAATAGCCAGAAGAGTAATGCGTTTTTTTTTTTTTTTTGTCTCTCAAAGGTATCCTTCCGGCTGATAGCTAGAAGATTAATGCTCCATCCCAACAGTCAGCACACACTGCGCTAACCATGTTAGTTTCAGTTAGTGTTTTATATCAATACGTGCATACATTTGAAGCTAGTGTAACAGTATTGCCACTATTCCATTATTTTTTTAAAAAAAAAAAAAAAAAAAAGAAGATATTTTGTACAATGTGTGAGAATTCACTTTATCAACGTCCTGCTGATGAAGGAACATCAATGTGGTTTATATATGTAAGAGTACTCTTAAAAATATTTTATATTTAAACTTGCATGCTTTATACCGCAATGACATTTATGTTTATATATTATATGCTTAATATGCGTCCTCACTTGTGTAGGTCGATTACTTTTTTATGGGCTCTAAGTAACACATAGAACATAGTCTCTTTTTTTATCGAGTGACTCGGAAATTCGAACACAACCTTTGACATGGGGTTGACTTTGATATCAAATTGAAACATGTGTTTCATATAATCTAAAAGGCCAAGCTAATAGTTAGATTACGCATTTATATATTATATATATGCTCATCATTGATAACGTGTGATATGGGTTACAATACGGGTCTCCTATTTTATAATGACTAAATTTTCTGATAGATAAGTAGATATTTTCCAATATTCAATACGCAAATCGGAAAATACAAACAAAATTCGACATTGGAATGAAATTCAACATTATATTTTTTTTTGACAGCCAATTCAACATTACATAATCTTGCAATATCAATGATTTAATTGTTTTAAAAAATAAGTTCTAAACAAATAAACCATTGATATATAAATCAAGCTTAATTAATTATTTTAAAATTTATTTATTTACGAATGAGTCTAATTAATAGAAGATTTTAATAAATATTATGCTTCAATTTTACAAAAATATTTCACCATTCATGTTATCACAAAATTTTGTTTAATTTTGTTTGGTAAACATAGGTGAAAAGGTAGCTGAAAGCTAAAAAGTTATAAGCTAGAAGCCGAAATCTGAAGAGTTGTTAAGCTAGTTGTTATGATTAAAAGTGTTTGGTAAAATTAGCTTTTTGATAAGCTGATAAATGTAAAAAGACTAAAAGTCTAAAACAGACATTTTCATAAAATTTAATAGTTTTAAATTTAAATAGGTTTGTTTACATATTAAAATATAAAAAAAAATGAAACCAATATATTTTAATAAAATATAAAGTAAGAACATATATTTCAAAATATATAAAGTAAAACAAAATATTTATAGTTCATAAAATTAGTTCATACAAAAATTATTGTTCAAACACAAATATTAAATTGAAATTACAACCAAACATATTGAAGAGAAAAAGTGAAAAGAATTTTTATTTGGCGGGGTAAAAGATCATTTATTTAAAATAATATAAGGATAAAGATGAAAAAAAAAAAGTTAAGAAGTTACTAGCTTATTTTTGAAAAACTATTTAAAGGTTATGTTTGGCAAACCTAGCTGAAAAAGTAGATAAAGTTGAAAAGTAGTTGAAAGCTAAAAAGTCATAGGCTATGTTTGGCAAACCTAGCTGAAAAGGTAGCTGAAAGCTGAAAAGTAGCTGAAAACTGAAAAGCTATAAGCTCGAAGCTGAAATCTGAAGAGCTGTTAAACTAGCTGTTATGCTTAAAAGTGTTTGGTAAAATTAGCTTTTTGATAAGCTGATAAATGTAAAAAGACTAAAAAGGGCATATTCATACAATTTGAATAATTTTAAATTTAAATAGGTTTGTTTATATATGAAAATATAAAATAGTGAAATCAATATATTTAATAAAATATAAAGTAAGAATATATATTTGAAAACATATAAAGTAAAACAAAATGTTTATAATTCATAAGATTAGTTCATACAAAAATTAATGTTCAAACACAAATGTCAAATTGAAATTACAACCAAACATATTGAAGAGAAAAAGCCAAAAAGGTTTAGCCAAAAAGGTTTTAATTGGAAAGGGTAAAGGATGTCATTTCTTTAAAATAATAAGGTTAAAAATAGAAAAAAAGTTAGGAAGCTACTAGCTTATTTTGAAACGCTACCTTAAGTAGCGTTCAAAAATAAGCTCTTATTTTAAGCTACTAGCTTATTTTAGGAACATCACCAAACAGAGCTTATAGCTTATTAGTAGCTTAAAATAAGCTATAAGCTCCTAAATAAGCTCTGCCAAACAGAGCCATAAGCTCGAAGTTGAAATCTGAAGAGCTCTTAAGCTAGCTGTTATGCTTAAAAGTGTTTGGTAATAATTAACTTTTTGATAAGCTGATAAATGTAAAAATACTAAAAAGGACATCTTCATGTAATAAATGATAAATGTAATAATTAACTTTTTGAACGCTATCTTAGGTAGCGTTTCAAAATAAGCTAGTAGCTTCCTAACTTTTTTTCCATCTTTAACCTTATTATTTTAAATAAATGACATCCTTTACCCTTCCTAATTAAAACCCTTTTCTCTTCTTCTTTATTTGCTACATGAGATGCGTTCATGGTGATCGACTTTTACTGGAAGCGTAGCTGAGATGGTCGCCGGGAAAACTGAGCATCATTAGAACTTTCGCACTGGAGACTTTGAAACTCCAATAACGCACCCTCACCTGACTTCATGAACACAGACAAACCCAGTCACGCCTCAAAAAAAAAAAACATTGGCTAATAAAGATGTTAAGGAATTAGACGCAATTCTTACCTGTGGCTTCTACAAATTTCCAGACCGGAGCTCGTTGTCACGTAATTAAGAATTTGAGATCCAAAGAATGACAATGCAAAATCAAGAACCCTTGGCTTCAATCTGCATGCACTATTTATTGAGATTACATACCGCCGATAAATTTCAAGATTCAAGTAGTAATATCGTCAATTCGCCAGTAACGAAAGTTTAAGTTAGACTGACCTCTATATAGATGAAGGAGATTAGCAACAATATTGCTACTTCATTATTAGATGCTAGATCATGATTTGCTAATAATTTTATTTTCAATATTAAATTTTAATATGTAAACAAACCAATTTAAACTGTATGAAGATGCCCTTTTTAGTCTTTTTACATTTATCACCTTATCAAAAAGCTAATTTTACCAAACACTTTTAAGCATCAACAGCTAGCTTAACAACTCTTCAGTTTCAGCTCCTAGCTTATAGCTTTTCAGCTTTCAGCTACTT
>NC_044920.1:21382195-21444120 GCF_003576645.1 Ipomoea triloba
AAAAAAAAAAAAAAAAAAAAAAAAGGTGAAACGAGCGAAAGAAGCCTCCCTAAACCCTAGCCTATTCTCTCGAATCCTCTCTTCTGTCTCTCAAAACCTTGCCTCTTTTTTGGCCGTCAGCCTCTGGCCAGATTTGGCCGAAGCTTTGACGGAGCTTTGTGTCGGCGGGTCTTTGGCCGGCGGTCTCCTATTTCCCTTTATTTTATTTTATTTTATTTTTTGTTTCATAACTTTCACGGCTGATTCAACGTCCACCAACTCTCGAAGGAAGTTGCAGAAGTTTCAAAGTCCAAAGGATTCAACCAGATCTGGATAAAGAGGTCGTTTGATTTTAGTGGATCCCTAAAATAAAGTTTTCAAGAAGTGGTGTACTGTTGTTTCCCTTTTCTTGTGTGTTCTGTATTTGTTTGTGTTTTTCTGTTTATTTCTCTCGTTTGTGTGACGAGTTTGTTTTCCTCTCGTTTCTTTTGACGAGTTCTTTTCTTCATAAGTGTGAATCATAAAAGTTGGTCATGGTGTATGTGAACCTCATCCTGGGTGATTACGTTTGATCAATCCTTCAATGATATTAAAGAAGCGTTGTTTTCAAAAAAAATATATTAAAGAAGCGTTAAGTTCATCCAACGGATTTAGCTTCAAATTTGTGAAATAGTCTGCGAATCAAGTTCTTTGTAGCATTGCTAGAGAAATTGTTTCTATATCTGACTGTAAGGAATGGTATACCGTTCCATTAATCCTATTTGTAATTGTTGCTTATGATTAAATGAATGAGTTTCTTTATTTTATAAAAAAAAAAACAATAAAAAAAAAACTAATAAGCTATAAGCTCTATTTGGTAATGTTCTCAAAATAAGCTACGTAAAGTAGCTTTTCAAAATAAGCTCTTATTTTAAGCTACTAGCTTATTTTGAGAACATTTCCAAACAGAGCTTATAGTTTATTAGTAGTTTCAAATAAGCTATAAGCTCGTAAATAAGTTCTGCCAAACATAACCTATAGCTTTTCAACTTTCAGATACTTTTCATCTTTCAACTAACTTTTCAGCAGGGACGAAGCTAGAATGGGGGCAGCTGCCCCCACGTACTCACCCCACCCCACCCTACCCCATATATAGCCTTATATGTATATATGTATATATAGTACATATTTTAGATATAAATATGTAAAAACAAATACTATAAACTGTGGATTAGCTAGTTAGATAAGGTGGTAGATGAGTGCATCACCTTATAAATGGTTGTGGGTTTTATTCCTGTGGACAGCATAGTTTATAGTGTTTCTTTATGGCTTTTTCCCTAACCATTCTTAGCACAAACACACATGTACCAATTAGTCAACATAACCTCTTGTTTATATTTATCTATTAGTTTATATATATATATATATATATATATATATATATATATATATATATAATTCTTTTTATATTAATAATGAGATATGTAGTTTATAATATGTTTTCTATTTGAATTATTTTATCAAATTAATTATGTTTCATATTTTGTTATTAATATTTTTATAAAGTTTTGATGTGTTTTAATTTTTGCCTATATCCAATAATATTTATGATTATATTTGAAGTGTTTCTTCTTCTTTTTTTAACTCTCTTTTATTTTAATATTTTACCCCATTGGAAGAATTTTATGGCTCCGTCTCTGCTTTTCAACTAAATTTGCCAAACATAGCTATAGTATCAAAAGTGTTATATATATTTTGAACTTCATTCGATCAATTTTATATATGTGACAATTACAAATAACTCCATTTATTTAGAATTTAATTTTATAGTATTTAATTTATGTTATTAGATAATGACGGTAATAATGTTACCGGAGTATATTTGATAAACGAGTATAATAGTTGAGTACCATTGTAAGTGAGTACATAGTGTTGTGTGTTAGAAACAGAGTGTCCCCCCTTAGTAATGTCTTGTGTGTCCTTTTATTTCCTTCAGCTCAGTAATGGAGCGTTAATGCCCAGGGGCTGAGGAGCCGTTGAGCATTAATGCTGAGGAGTTGAACGTTGAGCATCAATGCTGAGGAGTTGAACGTTGGGCATCAATGCTGAGGAGTTGAACAGTTGAGCATTGATGCTGAGGAATGAGGTGTCTTGGGTAGTTTGAACTGACAACTATCTTGCTTTTGGGTCCTGCCAGTGGTTCCGGGTCCTGCCAGTGGTTCCGGGTCAGGTACTGATGCCCAATTATCCTGTCAGATAAAATTTATATGTTGAAAATATATATTAATAGCTCCGTTAAACACAAATAGCAAAAATTAAAATTTACATGAAATTATTCAAGAAAATAGGTAAAGAAATAAGAGTATTTAATTAAATAATCCTAAATACGCCTTATAAAATAAAAAGTATGAAATAATTTTAGTTGTTGATATCTATCAGCAACAGACCGGGCTACCTAAAAGGTTTTGGGCTGAGATAGATAGTTAACATTGTGTTTAATATTCAAATTCGTAGTATGATCCACAAAAGTCATTAAAAGAGACTCTGAAGTCTGATCCCAATGCATGAGTTGTAGAATATACACCTGTTTGATAAATAGCTGTTAGCTGATTGGGTTAGAAGGTATAATTAGTTGATAACATTAGCTGATTGTAGAAAGTTGTTTGGTAAATTAGTTGTTAGCTAATAGCTGTTTAGTATAATTTCTTTTCTCAAAAAGCTTATTGAAAAGGTTGTTTTGAGTAGCCTTTTGAATTTTAGCATTTTGAAGTTACAAAAAGTTTATTAACCAAACAACTAATAGTGGTCAAATAAGTCAAAATTGATTGATAGGCCGATTATTTACCGAACAGGGCCAATGATAGAAAACCAAACATTAGTTATTTCACAAGTTTGGTTGAAAATGCTTTCTATACAGTAATCATAAAAATCATCTAAAGTCCTCTGATGAACATGCTGATAATGAATCTTTCTTGAGTATTTAGTAACAAGGCATTTTTTTTTTTTGAATACTACTAATGTAATGCAGTATCTGTTCATAACTAGTTTCTCAACCTATTGAAACACAAGAATCAGTATTGCCTCCACCTCCCATATAACGGGAAGGGTTTGATGCCACTGGACCACAAGGTCCTTGGCAGTAACAAGGCATTTAGGATCCTCAATAAGCACACCATATGATGGGTGAGGAGTCCATTCATGTAATATTTGATGAACCAAAAATCAATCAAAGTGGTGTAGAAGTCATTCGAAACAAGCTAGACAACCTAAGACTTTCAAATGAAGTCAATAAGGATGCAACAAACCTTAACAACAAGGCTAATGACAATAACGGTTAGGAATAAAGCAAGGCTTGTGGGTAAAGGCTAGCTACCTTTAAGATAAGGATATAGAGTTTTATAAAACTTTCACCATAGTTTTAGCTAGGGGTGTAAACAAGGTGAGCCGAGCTTGAGCTTGGGTTGGCTTGAGAATGAGCTTGAGCTCGATAAGAATGAGTGCGCTCGAGTTCAGCTCAATAATTTTTTGAGTAGCTAGAGCTTGGCTCGATTAGCCCATTTGGCTCAACTGTTCGAGCTCGAGCTCAAGCCGAAGATTGATTCGAGATGGCTCGAATTGAGCTCGATGAATTCAAGTTCGAGTAAGGTTGCTTGAACTTTTAAGCTCAATTTGAGCTCAAGTTTGACCTATTTGATTTCGGGCTTCAATTAATAATAAAAATTATTGTATCCGTACATAAATAATAAAAAAAAATTTAAAATTCAAAAGTCCAAACTTCAAAGTTCAAAGCACTCAAAACATGTTCACAACTTCACATCAATTAAAGTCTACAACAACAGTGGTCCTTGATTACTTGTACATTTCAAGATATTTCTTCCAAGACAAGCAGTTCGATCAAAACTTTAAATCAAAGAAAGATTTGTTCAATTTGCAAAAATATATGCATAATATTAATAACAAATGAAAGTAATTGCTAGCGATAATCATAACAATAACAATATCATACTAATGGAAAATAGACAAGTACTTTATGAGACAATACATTTACACAATTTAACAAATAGAAAACTAAAGAAAAAGTCAAGAATGCTAAATTTAAAAGAAAAAAAAAAAGTGTAGATACCGGAAGATAAATTTCTTGGTATGATTTCTTTTAATGAAAAAAAATTTGATTTTTGATAACTCCATGTATATATCAGAGCCAATCGCCCCCACAAAATAAAATTTATACGGTTTCCGGCGACAATGATGCACAAGAAAAAAAAAGCATAATAAATTTATAATTTTACAGGATTCTTACATTAAGGAAGTGTGTGTTTGAGGCTTAATTAGCCTTTTCGATCAATTAACCATTCTTTTGAAGTACAGAATCTGGAATTTATCATTAGAAAACAGTGCTACTAGAGTTTAATTATCATTAAAGATCAGACCACACAAAATTTAGTTCCCAAACTGTATCTACTAAAAATCTGAAAGATCCAAAATAATAGTGTTTGCCACACAAAATTCAATTTCAAGAAGTGCAAAGAATATCCACAGAATGCATATGGTGGCTAACAGAATTACTATGTTCTTGCGTATACCCAAGGAAAGGTTTAAGTTTTTATTTTTCCATGGATCCACTTTTAATTTATGTTAACATCACTGTTGCAACTTGCAAATATCCACCGCCTAGGCACTGCCTAAGCACTAGGCGCCTCTAAACCGAGGCGAATTGTTCCCTAGGCGTCCGCTTAGCACCTAACTCAACTGACTGGGTCGAGTTGGCGGCAGATTCATCGGCTAAATTTGGCCGAGTTAACTCGCCCAACTCAACAGAGTCAACCGAGTTAACTCGAGTGAGTTAGCCTTGTTAATTTTTTAAATTATATTTATATATATTTAAATTTATTTATTTATATTAGTAAGAGAAGTAAGATATATATATATATATATATATATATATATAAATATATAAAACATATATACCCATACACATGTATTACTTTTTTGTTTTTATAGGTCGCCGCCCGTAGACTAGCGCCTAGCGCCTCTTGCAACCATGGTTAATATGCATCAATTCTCTAGGGAACCCATTTCCTTCCTTGCTCCTCTTTTTTAATTTTAATCCATCCAACATTAAATCATTCCAGACCATTCGGCCTTTATACCACTGCCCATCCATCATCCTCTTAATTAAAATCAACCATACGGCCCTTCTATTCCACACGGCCCATAGTAACATTAATTCCCAATCTTTGTGAGTATCAATTAATGCACCATTTGGCCCATCACAATTTATACAGATCAACCATATGACCCTTTAATCATAACTCCTGCAAATTTCATTTTCCAAGACAATTAATTCAATGCCATGCTAATTCCATACAGCCCAGACCATTAAATTCCAGTAGCTTTGATTTTAATTCCAGTAGCCCATTCAACCTCATCTCATCTCAATAATTCCACATTCCCGTGGCAAATTATACTGTGCACCACGGTGCACATAGCAATGTGCACCACATACGTAAACGACGTCGTTTTGAGTATTGTAAATTAATCGCGCGTTTTTTTAAAAATCATATTTCCCGTTTCGGCCGATCTATGTATTTATGTTAATATTCTATGTATTCCAGGTAATCATTCTGTGTATTCTAGGCAACCGTTCTATGTATTCATGTTAGTAACACATGTTGTGATGTGTTTGTGCATTCGAATGTTTAGGAGGATGAGTTCTGTGTATTTTGTGTCAATATTCTGTGTATTTATGTTATTAACATAGGTTGTGATGTGTTTGTGCATTCGAATGTTACGAGGATGAGTTCTGTGTATTTTGTGTCAATATTCTGTGTATTCTGGGAAAACATTCTGTGTATTCTAGGCAAACGTTCTGTGTATTCTATATAATGATTATGTGTATTATAGATAATGAATTCCCTGGAGTTATTTGCGTCCGCGTCCGCGTCCACTAACACCGAAACGATGTCGTTTTACGTACTTGGTGCACATTGCTATGTGCACCGTGGTGCAGGGTATAACGATTGCATTCCAGTAGCTTTGAACATACACAAATAATATGCATGCAAAGCCAATTCACCCCACTTCCAGAAGTCACAGTCAATTCCCATTAATTCCATTCAAATTCTTTTCCAAACCATTCCAGAACCACCCCTTCTTTTTAAGCAGCCACCACTCTTTTAAGTATTTGAAAATCACTTATCTTGGGTTCCTAGTAAGTATATGTCTTCGGTGGCAGTGGGAGGCTGGGAGGTGGCGGCTGATTTGCTGCGTCGGCGGCTTTATATATGCAATGGCTCGTAAGCGGCTCAACAAGCTAAGAGCCTAAAATATTTGAGTTTGAGTTAACTCGTTATGTTAACGAGCTGGCTCGAGCTCAAGCTGAGCTTTGACCGAGTGACATTTGTAGCCCTAACGAGTTGTAAGTTTAGAAACAATCTGGATATTTCTTGCTTAGGCATCTTTTAAGAACTTAGGGTTTGTTTGGTTGGTGGGTTTAGGCATAAGGTATGGGTATTAAAGTGATTGTTATTGTTTGGTTGATAGGTTTTTAGAATACTACTATGGGTTTAGAATACCCATTAATTGAAAAATCCATACTCTAATAAAATAAGGGTTTCATATCCCTTCCACATTTCTTCCCCAACTATTAATAATCATTCCCATTCCACCCTACTACCAAACATGCAAAATACTTTCACCAAAACCCATTACCCTTACCAAGTATTTGATACCCATGCCGTTTCCGATTCCCATATGCGAACCAAACACACCCTTAATTATGTATCAAATGGATGTCAAAAGTGCATTCTCAAATAGATTTCTTGAGGAAGAAGTGTATAAGTATGTTAAGCATGCAGCTACCAATATTTGTGATCAAAAGTGAAGGAGATAAAGTGTATAAGCTAAAAAAGGTTTTGTATGGATTAAAACTAGCTAGTGCTAAGGGTTTGGTATAATACAGTTTCCATGTTCCAAATCAGTCGTGGATTTACAAGGGCAAAGTTGACAAATCTATGTAGATAAGCATTATCGTTGGGTGTACTAATAAGCTAAGGAGCTGTGCTAAAAGTTCTAATTGATCATGGAAAGTAAAATTAAGATGAGTATGATGGGTGAATTAAAATACATTTTATAACTCCAAGTACGTTAAGCACTCTAATTAAGGATGAGATTTTCATTAATCAAGTCAAGTATATTAGAAATTTGATTAAAAAGTTTGGTGTTGATTGGAAGTCAAGTCTATATATTGAAGACATCTTTAAGGCTAGATAGGAATGAAGACAATCGTTATATCGTGGACCAGGGTACTCTGGACATTGGTCCAAAACGACGTCGTTTCGATGTTAGTGGACGCGGACGCGAATGACTTCAGGGAATTCATTATCTATAATACACAGAATCCTTATCTAGAATACACAGAATGTTTGCCTAGAATACACAAAACGTTTGCCTAGAATACACAGAATATTGACACAGAACTCATCCTCCTAACATTCGAATGCACAAACACATCACAACCTGTGTTAATAACATGAATACACCGAATATTGACACAAAATACACAAAACTCATTCTCCTAAACATTCGAATGCACAAACACATTACAACATGTGTTACTAACATGAATACACAGAACGGTTGCCTAGAATACACATAATGATTGCCTATAATACACAGAACGATTATCTAAAATACACAGAACTCATCTTGTAACGTTTTGCTACGGGGTGCATAATGCATTATGCACTCTGGTGCACGATATAAATTGCCGGATGAAGATGGGGTGGACATCGGACAAACCAAATACTGAGGCATCATTGGATGACTTTAGTATCTAATCTAACAGCCATCATATACAGGAATTTCATATATATGCAGTGAGTGTTTGTGCACAATTCCACTTCAAACCTATTATTAACCTAAGAAGAGTCATCTCATACCAACAAAGAAGATACTATGTCACCTCAAGTGAACACGAAATGTAATTTTTTGGTATCCAAAATAAAAGTAACTTTGAGCGAACATGATTTTAAGATGATGATGATCTTCGATTAGTACTTGAATTGTAGCTGGCTGGGATATTGCTATTCACAGTGCCCCCTGCTATTGTAGGGCAAACAATACTTGAATGAGTGACAACCAAGGAGGGCTTTAGGCATCAATAGAAAAATAATTAAATCAAATTAATTAAGTATAGAAGACAAATAACTAGCTTAATAAAAGAGTTAATTCTATTTTTGGTCATAGATTTATAGGTGGCAGACCACTTTCAGTCCTTTTTTATCAGAACATCTACTTTTGGTCTTAGTATTTTTGTAACATGACCATTTTTGGTCCTCTATCAACAAAATAGTTTAAATATCGTTAAATACAAGAGCATTTCGATCTTCAATTATGAATTTTTTAATAAAAATAAACATAAAAAATATAGTGGGTCAACCTACTTTGTATAAAAAAAAATCTAAATATCGTTGAATTTAACGAAATTTCAACGATTTTATTGACGAAGGACCAAATATGGTCATATCACAATAATACTAGGACCAAATAAGGATGTTCTAATAAAAAATGACTAAAAATGAATTGTCACTTATAAATCTAGAACAAAAAATAGAATTAACTCTTAATAAAACTAAACAATTTCTAATATTGTAACATCCACGACAACATAAACAAAAAAAATTGAAATATGATTTGCAATTATACAAATTCGATTAGACAAGTGCACTTATTGTTTTGAGTATTTAGGATTGAGTAACGAGTGTTAAATTACTCATGGACTATACTAGTACGTACTAATTAACTTTTATAAATCTGTGGTGATATCAAGATGTCTAACTGTAGTTGTATTTAGAACTATCTCTCAAATAATAATGATCACAATACCGTGCATGCAGTATATCAATAAGTTGTATTCACGTTTATACTAAACAGATGGAGATAAATGCAGACATAAAGCATTTATTAATCCAATTTAGAATCATAACCATTTTTACATCTGGGGCACCGTTTGGGTGAAAAATCCAATCCACTATGATACTTAATCAGGTACAAATTAAAGATGGTATGAATTGAGTATTCCGAGCTTATCTTACTTGAACTGTAGGAACCCAATCTTCAACAAAGCATCACCCGGATTGAACAAGAAAAATAGTTTCATCACTACGCAGTGTTGTTTCTTGAGATTTCACCCATCACATTGATCATCTTCGCTCACGGTGTTCAACCCAATAGTGTATTTGAATACACACAATTTCCCCCGTTGTCTTTTATTTGACAAGAAACCAACTAAGAAATATATATATACATCTTAAGTGCCAAAATGCTTATTTTTAATTTCACCTTACATTTAAGTTTGTTTTCCTTGCCATTTGATATAATTTTACCTAAAATGTTCCTAATTCGATTCATTTGTGTGTTTAGGTAACGGTGTAATTCTTGATGATTTAGATGAATTGGGTGATTTTTGGAGCATTTTTTTTATACATGTAGAGTCCATGGGTGCCTAGGAGAAGCTATGAAGAAGGGCGAAACCACACCTCTTGAAGAACCAAAGAGTGGTTTTTCAATGGTCTTGGTCATTTGAACAAATAAAGGCAAAAGTGGAGTAAAAGAGCTGAAGTTGAAACTTTCGCACAACTCGTTCATTGTACGGTTTTTTGGCCATATCTTTGCTTAGGAATGTCCAAATCAAGTGAATTTTATGTCATTGGAAATTTAACTTGAAGCGCTACAACTTTGATGAAGACCATAAGCACAAATATATTCAAAAGATTCAGGGGTCAAAAATACCCTAGAGACATGCAATGTGCACAGAAACGCTGCCTGTAGGTCTTGTGGATGGCCACGATTGTGGCCACTAGGTAGTAAGCCCTTCATTCCTGGCCACGGGTTTGGCGATAGGCGTGGCCACACCCGTGGCCAGCCTCTGCAACATAGGACAACCCCATTTTTAAGCTTTAAAAGGGAATTTCATTCGCCCAAAACACATCTTTCATTTCCCCCTTCAATTTTTATTTATGTTTAGTTTTAGGATAGCTTAGATTAGTGTAGATTTGTTGTTCCTTTCCATTTTCAAGCTCAAGACACCTCGCAATCTTGGATTCCAAAGCTTAAATAGAGAAGTTTTCTTATTCTCCTCTTTCCTTTGATTTCTCTTTATGCTTTCAATTACTTCTTTAATATTGTGTATCTATTGTTATATTATGAGTAGCTAAGCCATTTGGAACTAGGATTTAGTTTGATTTATTGCTATTGATGCCTATATGAGTTGTATTGCATAAAGGGGATTATTTAGGTGTTCTAGGGACGTTGTGTGAAATGCGTTTGATATGAAATTCGTGTATGATTGTTGGATCCTAATTATATGCTTTCTTTGGAGTGTTTTTATTGCTACAAGAGTAGAGCTTGTATACTAGACACACATTCACACACCTAATGCCCAATAAATGAGTGTTTCAGGTGTTAAGGAGAATTTATGCTTTGTGTTCTTGTTTGGGCAACTTTGGGTTGAATTCCCACGAGAGTGGAGTTCAAGGTGAGATTGCAAGTCCAAATAACTATGAGAGTGGTATTTCGACATTTTTGTGCATCTCATTTACCCTATACCTTGTGTTAGTTCATTAATCCTTAGTAGAATTATTAGTATCTTCGCTTGAATCGACCAAGTCCCGATTCTTTGTTTTACTTGTCTAATTTGTTATTTGCTAAATCATATCAACTAAACTCATTTACGATATGTCTAGCTTCTAAAAGAGTAGTTTTAGCTTGTACTTAACTCCACTTAGCATCAGATCAATTCCTAACATTACAAGAGTCATCTCCAGTGGAACGATATTTAAACCATATACTATGATTTGATACTTGATAGATGCGTGAAAAAATGTCCTTATCTAATTTGGTTCCATTGCCGAGGATGACTTGGCTTTGATTGTTTTGTGGTAGTTAACATTGGTGAATGACTATTCTAGGAGACTAGACCATTTTTTCTCTGTTTTTATTTTCTTTTTATTTGGCTTATGTGCTCAAGTGCTAATTGCTAAATCTTGTTTGGAATTTTTGGATGAAGATACCTTGCTCGGTGCATTTATTCTAGATCAAGGAGTAGTTTGGTATTACAACCTCCCAATGAAGAACTTTCAATATGTATGGGTATGAATTTCAAGGACCCTTACCACTATTCCAAATTTTCCCCACGGATACTAAATGGATTGGATATGAGCCAAACATATGGAGGGATGGAGCAACAAGAACCACATCTCAATCTTGCCTATATTAGTCAAGAAGTTTTTCAATGAGACACACCATCATTTACTATGTCACAACCTTTATGGTGTACCAATTGCGGAGGAGCACTTGATGCCGAAAATTACTATATATTGGCTCTTAACTACCAATATTTGTGCCAATTTCAAGAGTCATCTTACCAACAACCTCAATAAGGATTTCAACCCCTTGATCAAGAGTCTGAGATGATGTCCAAGTTGATGAGTTTGATAATGGAAACATCTTCTCGAGTGGATGAGTTACAAACTCAAACGAAAAACATAATGACCCAAGCATAAAGTTGGGCAACTCAAGAGTTCATTCAAGATTCATTGTTCAAAGAAGAGGTTCAAAAAGAGTTACGTTGCCCTTACCTAATGAAGGGGATGAGGTTGCAGGAAATGAGAATGTAAGGGAAAATCTTAAAAATGAAGTGCTTGAGAAGTGTCTTGAATCCAATCATTTAAATGAGGAAGAAGACAAGATTGTGACTCAAATTGAGATTCAAGATGATGTTGGTAAGGAATCTTGCAAAATGCCCCATTTGAAGAAAAAGTAAATGAGAGTGAATTTGATAACATGCAATATTAATTTGATGAATGTTCTCCAATGGATGATACTCTTATTAGTAAAGACTTTAGAAGAGTGTGGGAACCAGGAGGAGTTGATGTTATTGAAAGTGGAGGCCCACATTGGCCTATATTCATATCGAACGATTTCAACTTCTTATTGGTTCATGAGAGAGACCCGAGATTCTCATTGTTTGCTCAAGAAGTGAAAGATCATAAAGAAAAAGAAGAGGAGAGCAAAGAATGAATCACTTTCATCTATATTATCAAGATAAATTGTTTAGGAAGAAATCCATGTTAGATTTATGGGTTAAAAATGGATTTGAGGAAGAGAAAAATATGAAGTTTAATGTGGAGGAATGTCAACTCTTGAGCCTTGGAGTGGTGAATTTGAGCCTAAAAGAATTTATTGATGACCACCACTTGAAGAAATACTTGGAAGGCAAGGTTGATAGAAAGATGAGAATTTTTCTCCTCCAATCCAATGATGGTTGAAACTTGAGAGGTTGAGTTGAGCTAGCAACGTTAAACTTAGCACTTCATGGGAGGCACCCCATGCTATCTTTCATTTTATTGCATTTTATTTTCTTCCTTGTTTTTCTTTGCATTTTTTTTTATATATCATACTTTCACTTGTTCTTTCATGTATATTTCTCTTGACTCTAAGAGTGACACTAAGGAGTATACTAAATTCCAAGAAGGCTTCATGATGATTCTTTAGCACAAGAAGATTCATTAGGAGGGTCTCACCTTCCTTCTCTACTTTCATTAAATTGTGTATGTTTTACTTTGTATAGATAGTAGAGATTGTGCTCCTTGTGCTTATTGTACTGCCCTTCCCCCTTGGCTTTATTTTCTTTTACATCGAGGACGATGTAATTTCTAAGTGTGGGGGTAGACAAAAATTTGGGAAATCTTTGAAAAATTCTTTGAAATTTTTTGAAGTTTTGCTTGGATGACTCATTGTGCTTTGTGTTGGATAAATTGCATTTCTATACTTAAAGTTGTGATTACTCCCTATTTGTTGGTTTGTGGTTTGCTTTGGTGGAACTTGTTGCAATTCAACTTGTGATTGATGAGCCAATGGCTACGTACTACATGATTGATCTATTTTCTTACCAATAGCCTTGTTAACCAATTAATAATTGAATTAATTCTTGATCTAGTGTGTTGTGCATTGCTAGTGAAAGCTTATGTGAGATTCTGGTGATGGTTGTTTTGCTAGAACTTGCCTTATTACTATCTCAGTGAAGTCTAAGATTTGCATGTTTTGAAATGATTTAGGCCATTTTTGTTTATCTCAATTATTTAAGCCTACCTTTTTACACATATGTTTACCCCTAGTTGTCCCCGTTGAGCCTTGTGTTTGTTCAATAAGTGCTAAGCACTTAAGGTCTTCATTGTGTTTGTTTTTCTTGTGTTATCCCTCATCATTTAACCCTTAAATTGGCCTTAGCCAAAATGTTTCTCTCCACCATTGAGAGAATAGGCATTTGTTCTTTTTCATGAAAGAGATTTTTATTAGAGCTTGTTTTGTTAGCAATCCTCTTGATAATTTTGTCTAAGTGTGGGGTCTTGAGAATAAGTTTGTTTATTGTTTTGAAAAGAGAAAAAAAAATTATGATGTTGAGAAAATTGAGAAAAAGTGTTGAAAGGATTGAAAAGAGAAAAAATGAAAAGAAAAGAAATTTGAAGTTTGTTTTGTAAGTTATGCTCTACCCCACCACTTTAGAGGTTGTTTTGTCTATAAGTCTTGTTTGCTCCTTAGTCCATAGAAGTTATATCTCTTCTAGCTCCAATTGTAAATAAATGTAAAGTTCTCTCCTTTGTTTTATTCTTATACCCTTCTTTGTTAACCTTTGTTTTATTCTTATACCCTTCTTTGTTAACTAAACACTTTAGCCCTATTATAAACCTAATAAAAGTATGTCCTACTTGATCTTAGCATGCAATCTTTGCGTTGAGCTAGTGGGACTATTAAAGGCAAGCCTATACTATGAAATCTCATTCGAAACCAAATTTTGCATAAACTTAACTTAGTATTTGTGCACACTAGATCCTCACACACTTTAATGGTTTTGGTGCTTCGTTATTGCTTTAAAAATGCAACTTGTGTGCCAAGCTAAGGTGATTCTTGAAACGAGGTGTGTAGTGTCAAGTTGGATTGTAGTTTGTCCAATTGTGCAAAGTAGGAGTATGATCAATTCCATTACTAGGATGGTAATTTATTTCTTATTTTTGCTTGAGGACAAGCAAAGGCTTAAGTGTGAAGGAGTTGATAAGTGCCAAAATGTTCATTTTTTCACCTTGCATTTAAGTTTATTTTCCTTGTCATTTGTTATAATTTACCTGAAATGTTCCTTATTTGATTCATTTCTGTGTTTATGTGTAATTCTTGATGACTTGGATGATTTTTGGAGAATTTTGGATACATGTAGAGTCAATGGGAGCCTAAGAGAAGCTATGAAGGTAGGGGAATTGAAACACCTCTTGAAGAGCCAAAGAGTGGTGTTTTCAATTCTCTTGGTCATTTGGACAAAAAAGGCAAAAGTGGAGCAAAAGAATAAGAAGTTGAAATTCTCGCACAACTCGTCCACTGTTTGTTTTTTGGCTATATCTCTGCGTCGAAATGTCCAAATCAAGTGATTTTTGCGTCATTGGAAAGCTAACTTGAAGGGCTACAACTTTTATGAAGACCATAAACACAAATTCAAAAGATTTAGAGGTCAAAATAACCTAGAAGACGGACAATATGCATAGAAACGCTGCCTGCAGGTGGCCACAGTAGTGACCACTGGGCAGTAAGCGCTTCATTTCTGGCAACGAGCGTGGCCACACCCATGGCCAGCCTTTGCAATATAGGACAACCCCATTTTTACCCTTTAAAAGGGGATTTCTTTCACCCAAAACACATCTTTCATTTCGCCTTCAATTTTTAGTTAGGTTTAGCTTTAGGATAGCTTAGATTAGTGTAAATTTTTTTGTTCCTTTCCATTTTCAAGCTCAAGACACCTTGCAATCTTGGATTCCAAAGATTAAATAGAGAAGTTTTCTTATTCTCCTCTTTCCTTTGATTTTTATTTATGTTTTCAATTACTTCTTTAATATTGTGTATCTATTGTTATAATATGAGTAGGTAAGTCATTTGGAACTAGGATTTAGTTTGATTTATTGTTATTGATGCCTATATGAGTTGTATTACATAAAGGAGATTATTTGGGTGTTATGGGGTGGTTGTGTGAAATGAGTTTGATATGAAATTTATGTATGATTGTTGGATCCCAATTATATGCTTTCTTTGGACTGTGTTTGTTAATTGCTACGAGAGTAGAGCTTGTACACTAGCCACACGGCAAATTATGCAAGGTGGACCTGGGTCCAAAACTACGTCGTTTTTGTCTTCTTTTTTTTTTTTTTTTTTTAAATTAGTAAACATATTGCTGAATNATGAAAGAGATTTTTATTAGAGCTTGTTTTGTTAGCAATCCTCTTGATAATTTTGTCTAAGTGTGGGGTCTTGAGAATAAGTTTGTTTATTGTTTTGAAAAGAGAAAAAAAAATTATGATGTTGAGAAAATTGAGAAAAAGTGTTGAAAGGATTGAAAAGAGAAAAAATGAAAAGAAAAGAAATTTGAAGTTTGTTTTGTAAGTTATGCTCTACCCCACCACTTTAGAGGTTGTTTTGTCTATAAGTCTTGTTTGCTCCTTAGTCCATAGAAGTTATATCTCTTCTAGCTCCAATTGTAAATAAATGTAAAGTTCTCTCCTTTGTTTTATTCTTATACCCTTCTTTGTTAACCTTTGTTTTATTCTTATACCCTTCTTTGTTAACTAAACACTTTAGCCCTATTATAAACCTAATAAAAGTATGTCCTACTTGATCTTAGCATGCAATCTTTGCGTTGAGCTAGTGGGACTATTAAAGGCAAGCCTATACTATGAAATCTCATTCGAAACCAAATTTTGCATAAACTTAACTTAGTATTTGTGCACACTAGATCCTCACACACTTTAATGGTTTTGGTGCTTCGTTATTGCTTTAAAAATGCAACTTGTGTGCCAAGCTAAGGTGATTCTTGAAACGAGGTGTGTAGTGTCAAGTTGGATTGTAGTTTGTCCAATTGTGCAAAGTAGGAGTATGATCAATTCCATTACTAGGATGGTAATTTATTTCTTATTTTTGCTTGAGGACAAGCAAAGGCTTAAGTGTGAAGGAGTTGATAAGTGCCAAAATGTTCATTTTTTCACCTTGCATTTAAGTTTATTTTCCTTGTCATTTGTTATAATTTACCTGAAATGTTCCTTATTTGATTCATTTCTGTGTTTATGTGTAATTCTTGATGACTTGGATGATTTTTGGAGAATTTTGGATACATGTAGAGTCAATGGGAGCCTAAGAGAAGCTATGAAGGTAGGGGAATTGAAACACCTCTTGAAGAGCCAAAGAGTGGTGTTTTCAATTCTCTTGGTCATTTGGACAAAAAAGGCAAAAGTGGAGCAAAAGAATAAGAAGTTGAAATTCTCGCACAACTCGTCCACTGTTTGTTTTTTGGCTATATCTCTGCGTCGAAATGTCCAAATCAAGTGATTTTTGCGTCATTGGAAAGCTAACTTGAAGGGCTACAACTTTTATGAAGACCATAAACACAAATTCAAAAGATTTAGAGGTCAAAATAACCTAGAAGACGGACAATATGCATAGAAACGCTGCCTGCAGGTGGCCACAGTAGTGACCACTGGGCAGTAAGCGCTTCATTTCTGGCAACGAGCGTGGCCACACCCATGGCCAGCCTTTGCAATATAGGACAACCCCATTTTTACCCTTTAAAAGGGGATTTCTTTCACCCAAAACACATCTTTCATTTCGCCTTCAATTTTTAGTTAGGTTTAGCTTTAGGATAGCTTAGATTAGTGTAAATTTTTTTGTTCCTTTCCATTTTCAAGCTCAAGACACCTTGCAATCTTGGATTCCAAAGATTAAATAGAGAAGTTTTCTTATTCTCCTCTTTCCTTTGATTTTTATTTATGTTTTCAATTACTTCTTTAATATTGTGTATCTATTGTTATAATATGAGTAGGTAAGTCATTTGGAACTAGGATTTAGTTTGATTTATTGTTATTGATGCCTATATGAGTTGTATTACATAAAGGAGATTATTTGGGTGTTATGGGGTGGTTGTGTGAAATGAGTTTGATATGAAATTTATGTATGATTGTTGGATCCCAATTATATGCTTTCTTTGGACTGTGTTTGTTAATTGCTACGAGAGTAGAGCTTGTACACTAGCCACACGGCAAATTATGCAAGGTGGACCTGGGTCCAAAACTACGTCGTTTTTGTCTTCTTTTTTTTTTTTTTTTTTTTTAAATTAGTAAACATATTGCTGAATATAGAGTTGTCCAAAAATGTGTAAATGTAGAGGTTTCAAAGTGTGAATGTAGAGTATAGAAATCGTGAATGTAGATTTATGATTGTGTGAATCTAGAGTTGTTTCTAGAAATGTGTGAATGTGGAGGTTTCAAATTGTGAATATGGAGTATAGAAATCGTGAATGTAGAGTTATGCATGTGTGAATCTGTAATAGAGTTAAGAAGTTCTAGCAACTTGTAGCCCTGTAATGTGTGAATGTGGAGTTCTCAAGTTGTGAATGTGGAGTATAGGACTTGTGAATATAGAGTTTTGAATGTGCGAATGTAGAGTTTACAAATTGTGAATGTAGAGTATAGTTACTAAGCATATAATCCTGTAATGTGTGAATGTGGAGTTTACAAATTGTGAATGTAGAGTATAGTGTATGTGAATGTAGACGCAGGTCCACCTTGCAAGATGGACCTGGGTCCACGGCATAACAACCCTGATGGGTTATGTTGGGCCATGACTGGCCCAATTCAGTCGATTAATTTGACCCTATTTTGTTTATTTAAAGCATTATAGACTTACTTTAAATTCTAGGCTCATTTAATTTGCGCTTAAAATCTAAGGAATTATATATATATATATATATATATATATATATATATATATATATATATATATATATATATATATATATTGCGACCTTTTTGGTTTGTTTAAAATCTTTTGGACTAGCTTTATATTCTTGACCCATTTAATTTAAGATTTGGGCTTAATTTTTCCCAATTCTGGACCTATGCAATTTATTTGCTTTATATAAGTTCAAATGCATATTATATTAGCATAATATATAGTTTTATTAGTATGTGGATTACAAGTGTGTGTGTATATATATATATATATATATAGAGAGAGGGGGAGAGATTTTGAAAAATCTGGATCTTAGCTACTATTGCCAAATATGAATTTACCGAACTTTTCTTCGACTACTGGAGCAATTATTTAACATAGGCTATTGATGTTGAGATTTATCTCATATCTACGCAACTTGAAGAAATGATCGTTAAGAGATCATCGAACTGAAATCTTCTTCGCTTCCACACCTATTTATGTGGCATTCATGCAGCTGAAATTAGAGTTAGTATGCTATATAAACAACAACCTTCAACGTGAAGGTATACTTAACTGCACCGTTATCGGGCAAATAATGCTTTTAAGGCAGTGTTATTTTAACACGGCATAGACTTTATTTTCTGCTTAAGTTGTTCTCCTTTTCCTAAAGAGTGTCAGCTTTAATTGCCGTTGCCTCTATTATCCAACAAAGTCCTCTTATTTTTCAGTTTGGAGCGGTGGTGGCACTTTAGCCTCTGGTTTTCGACTGGAGCGGTTGTCACCTGTTCTGGCGATGATAGTTGCTGCAAATAGAGGAAAAAGATACCATGAGGGGTGATTCTAATGATGGGGCTATGGTTTTGGTTCTCCAATTTGAGCTTTGCTTTTGTTCGATGTCTCTATGCGAACTTCTGATTGCATGCACTTGTTGTTGCACTTGGTCTTCAGTAGTTATACCATGGACCATAGTCCACAATGCATTGTGGACCATGGATCATGACTGATACTGCAGTTGTATTGAATGGATACTGCAGTTGTATTGAACGGATATTGCAGTTGTGTTGAAAGGAAACTGCAGTTTCGCGGAACAGAGGCTGTGGCATCCGTCTGGAACTGCAGTTGTGTTGAACTGATACTACAGTTGTGTTGAACGGATGAACGGTCTATGTTCCGCGCAACTGCAGTTTCCTTTCAACACAACTGCAGTATTTCAACACAACTGCAGTATCAATCATGATCATGGTCCACAATATAATTTGCGCTTGGTGTTTCGTCAATGACGGTTGGCAGATGGAAGGATCACCGACCAGCTACGCTATGGAAGAAGATACATATTGGTGCTAGCATCGGTTTAGCTTAATAGTTTAGTAGGCAATATTTTGGAGAAAAGACTAATTAAGATTTCAAACTCGACGGCAGAAGTATGGGAATTATGCTCAGGATGGACAGATTCCTTGTGCGCATGTCTTATCTGCTAAGCTGAGTTATTATAATTTACTCCTTCTACATGCTCTATTTGCTCGAGGCATGGGGTCCTTAGAATTGAGGACTCAAATGCTCTATTTGCTCGAGGCATGGGGTCCTTAGAATTGAGGATTCAACCTTTGAGAGAAGAAGATAATTAGTAATTACTGGTGCAATAAAGTTCAATTTATATTTATTTTACGATCTTAATATTACCTTATTTAATATTGCATATTATTTTTGGTAAATGTTAGTTGCATTTGGTTTAATGCTCTCATCTTAATATTTCCTTATTTAATATTGCATATTATTTTTGGTGAATGGTAAATGCATTTGGTTTTATTGCTGATAAATGGTAATTGCCTTATTTTGAAGTATTGATGCCCTTTAATTTTTCTTTAATTTTTGCATTAAAAATTCCTATTTTGTTATATATAATATTATTAGTGGACATTATTATGTAACGGACATCGTCATTTATGTTTTTCGTTATATATAACCTCTTGTAAAATGTACAAATGATGTTAGTGGAATGAAAGCTTGAACTCTTCTCCCTGTCAATTTGTCTTTAGTCTCTATGTTGCTATTTCTTGTTTTAGCTTATACTTTGCAACTATCTTAACTTCACTGGTTAGGAGCTAACGGCTAACGGGCATACAATTACAACACGTTATGAGCACGCTCTTTCCGTGAATGGTATGCTATATATTGATCTTCTTACAAATCATTAATTTGTGCATATTCATTGTTTATTCAACATATACTCTGTGTGATTGAATTATATGCATACATCTTTTTCTGCGGATAAATATTCCTAGTTTATAGATGTTCGGAAGCTAAAATATTATTCTATACATATTTTTGAGAACATAAGCTGAAAATTTTGCATACAATATTCTTTTTAAAAATTTGAATTTTTTTATATATTCAAACATGCATATATATTTTCCGGATGACATATATATGATTTACTAGTTTTATTCACGCGCGTTGCGCGAATGAGATAATGCCCAATGATTATTTTTCAAATAAGTATTTCAAAGTATATCAATGTAAGATTATATAGGAGTTGTTCATTCATACGCAATTGAATGTTGAATTTGTTTATTTAAATCGGTAATTCAAAATATATGAATGCAAGATAATATAAGAGTGATTGATTATAATTGTCACTAAAATAAATGTTTGCAACTTTGTAATAACGGTGGCCTATATACTTAGTCTAAAAACGATAGTCTAGATAAAAATACTACTTTTTGTTTAAATTTCTCTAAGTCTTATTAATTTTCTTTTGGGTAGCATTGTCATTATCTTCATCTTCAGTACTTGTCCTCTTCTTTCTATTAGTAGTATGTCATGTGCAATTGGGTTACTGGTGATAGCATAGAGGACTACGACGTCATGCAATGAGATTATGGTGTAGGAAGCCGTGGATTTGCCTTGTTGTGTATATAACTGGAATCTTAGTTGTACTATGAACTCTTAATTTTGTAAACTTCTGTTGATATTTGGGAGTGGTAGTATTTTTCCTACATATGTTATGTGTTGTGAGATGTGTGTCGTAAATTATTATGTGAAAATATTGAATAAAATATAAATATTTATTATACTTGTATAAAATAATTGGTATATATATATATATATATATATATATATATATATATATATATATATATATATATATATATATATATAAACATATTTTGTATTATAACTTTGACATTTAATTACAAGATAGTGTAAAATGAAGACAATTGACAATATAGTGTATATAATTAATTAATGAATTTAAATGTAAGAAATATTTGAATTATAGAAAATAATGATAATACAACTAATGAAATTATATTTATTTTTTTTAATTTTTTTATAATGACTAATTTTTTTTGAATAAAGTCATTATAGAAATCTAATTCTAAATTTTTGAGTACACATCTAATTCTAAATTAATTAAATGCATATTTATTATTATTTTTTGTAGCTACTAATTTATTTAATTTAATAAGAGCAATAAAGTGGGATATTTACTTTTCATCCACAACGTTGAAGTTCATGATATATTTTTTTTTCCATTCATTGTTGAGACAAATTATTTTGGGAGTTTGTCACTGACAATTGTTACAATTGTTGTCAATAGAGGATGATAATAAATAACTCGAAATATATGGTTACAATAGATATTGTTATAATAATATAGTAAAATTTAACTTAAAAATTTCTTTAAAAGTTTTCATGCATTAATAAAATTCTGAGAAAAATGTGTAAACTTGTTCAATTGGAGCTAGTGAGTTATCAACATTGTCAATTCTTTGTAAAATAGTCCTACCGTTTTAGAGTCCAGGTGTAGTTGTATTTATGATTAACAACTTTGTAATTAGGTCGTGCAGGTCTGACAATGATGTAAGAACAATTTTGTCCGATAAAAAAAGTGTACAATATTTGTAATTAAAGTAATGTACAATTGTACCATTATAGAAATACATAAAATAAAATATTAATACCATAATGACATAAATCATTCAAATAACGCAAAAACATAATTGAAATATTGAGTCTTGTTTTAAATAATCAAAAGAAGATTAATTAAATGAAAATAAAAAGGAAAAAAAAAACTTAACCTAATTTTTTTTAAATGCAAGAAAATGATTTTCAAGGTTCCCGATTTATAATCTTTGATGCTCAACTGTTGGGCTAATTATTTGATAAAAGTTTATGTTAAATTTTTATATTATATTTTTAATACATTTATCATATTCGTAGTATATGTTTAACAATTATGCCAACTCTGACTGTGATGGGGGTTCGAACCTAAGACCTTTGTTATAGAAAGTAATGAGTAAGTTAAAGAATAATAAATAGTTAGCAGAATATTCCGTTACTAAAGTTTATACTAACGAAATGTAAGGTTATTTAAGGGAAGAAAATAGTATAATAGAGGGTAAATAACTAAAATCATTAAAAAAATACTAAAATCAAAATAATATGAACCATTCATTTCAACAAATAATTACACCAACATTTTTTTTTTGTTCCCGTTAGGCCTAACTTTATTGGCTCTTATTAAATTTGTATATGTATTGTATGTAGATAGATAGATTATAGATGTTGATGTAGATGTATATTATATTATATTATATTATATTATATATATAATAATAATAATAATATAATATAATATATAAAATAATTTGTTTGAGAAGTAGAAATTGCCAATTTGTTTGAACTTCATGAGGTGGCAATTTCTTTGAAGAAATAGAAATTGCCAATTTGTTTGAACATGATGAGGTTTCGGAAATTACCATTGAATTGAAGAATTAACGAATATGTTATATTTAACGGAAAAAAGTTTGGTAAAGTTATAAAAGATTAGGATAAATTAGGAATTTAATTGGAGGTTGCAAAATATAAAAAACACAAAGTACAATATTTTATATCAGACTATTACACCAACATTTTTTTTAGTTCCAGTTATGGGTCTAACATTATTGCCTCTTATTAAAAGTGTAGATTAAGAAGGATTTCAAAAACTAAAAAATTCATATATAAATTTCGAAAAACATGATTTTTTGCATACTGGGAAATATATATATATTGGATTTCGTATATGTATATACATGTAAATTTCTTCACAATATTTTGAAAAATTTTATAAATAATTTTCGAAATAAAATAAATTTGTACATACTGCTTTGAAATCAATCGTCGGCGACGCGGACGACGGCAAGCCAAGCGGTGGTGGTGGAGCTGGTTTCCCGGCTCCTTTTCTGGTAAACGGTGGGGGATGGACAGTGGGCGGTGTCTCGACTGAGGAGATGACAGTCGAGGCGAGATGGCGGTGGCGACGAGGTGGCTACCTGCACCTTCCGATCGCCTCTCCATTAGATTACTGCAGTCGCGTCTGTCTTTCGGAAAATTATGCTAACTAGTCCTATTATTATTCGTTATTTATTTGCATTAATATTCTACCTACTATCATCTCAAAATAAGATTATATTTGATTTACATTATGCATCAAGACTTTGAGCATGAGCCCAAACATGACAATGCTATTGCACACTATAGTCATATCATTGCAAAATATCTTAACAAGTTTTTCAATTCTCATATATTGTAATGACAAATAACACACGGAATCATTAAAAGGAGTTCAAATTATCACATTGATCACTGAACTCATTTATTTATATATATATATATATATATATATATATATATATATATATATATATATTTTTTTTTTTTTATATATATATAACTATACTGTTCCACTACTAATGAATGCAACATACTAAAGCATGCGACGTGGTATGCAGTTGAAACCCTTTGGAGCCCTCATTTCGCACATCTTGAGAAGAGTATTTATAGCAAGGTTCGGATTGTTGATAAGGCGAGCAAGGAGATTAGATGCTGTGCAAAGACAGGTAGCAGCTTCGAAATTATTCAGCCCTCTAAGACATTTGCAGCAAGGCTGTATGAGAATACTGTGATCAGCCTGAAAGATTGAACCGAGCCTCCTGAGTGCAAGAGCACATACACCCAAGTCATTTTTGTCTTTTGGGCATGTTCCACCGCTGTTATTAGGAGGTGGGATAGGGGGTTGGGTGACATTGACACCGTTGGAAGGAGGTGAGATAGGGGGTTGGGTGACATTGACACCGTTGGAAGGAGGTGAGATAGGGGGTTCACCACTACTGGAATAAGGTGAAACAGGGGGTTGACCATTACCCGGAGGTGAGGTAGGAGGTTGGCGATTGCCTGGAGGTGGGATAGGGGGTTGCAAAGTACCACCATCATTGTCATTAGTAGGGGAGATAGGGGATCGGCCACCATTATTAGGAGGTGAGATAGATGGTTGACTACTAAATGATGGAGGTGAGACAGGGGGTTGACCACTACCCGGAGGTGATAAAGGGGGTTGAGCATTATGTGGAGGAGAGAATGGAGGTTGGCCACTACCCGGTGGAGAGATTGGAGGTTGGCCACTACCCAGAGGTGAGATAGGTGGTTGACTACTACCTGGAGGTGATACAGGGGGTTTACCATTACCTGGAGGTGCGATAGAGGGTTGGCTACCATTGCTAACATTACTTTGAGGTGAGAAAGGGGGTTGGCCACTACCCGTAGGTGAGATAGGGGGTTGACCATTACTTGGAGGCGATAAAGGGGGTTGGGCATTTTGTGGAGGAGAGAATGGAGGTTGGACATTACTTGGAGGAGAGATAGGGGGTTGATCATTACTTGGAGGTGAGACAGGAGATTGACTATTATTTGGAGGTGAAGCAGGGGGTTGGCCATTATCCGGAGGTGAGACAGGGGGTTGGTCATTACTTGGAGGTGATAAAGGGGGTTGGCCATTACTCGTAGGTGATATAGGGGGTTGGGCACTATTAGGAGAGATAGGGGGTTGACCATTACTTGGAGGCGATAAAGGGGGTTGAGCATTTTGTGGAGGAGAGAATGGAGGTTGGACATTACTTGGAGGAGAGATAGGGGTTTGATCATTACTTGGAGGTGAGACAGGAGGTTGACCATTATTTGGAGGTGAAACAGGGGGTTGGCCATTATCCGGAGGTGAAACAGGGGGTTGGTCATTACTTGGAGGTGATAAAGGGGGTTGGCCACTACTCGTAGGTGATATAGGGGGTTGGGCACTATCAGGAGAGATAGGGGGTTGACCATTACTTGGAGGCGATAAAGGGGGTTGAGCATTTTGTGGAGGAGAGAATGGAGGTTGGACATTACTTGGAGGAGAGATAGGGGTTTGATCATTACTTGGAGGTGAGACAGGAGGTTGACCATTATTTGGAGGTGAAACAGGGGGTTGGCCATTATCCGGAGGTGAAACAGGGGGTTGGTCATTACTTGGAGGTGATAAAGGGGGTTGGCCACTACTCGTAGGTGATATAGGGGGTTGGGCACTATCAGGAGAGATAGGGGGTTGACCATTACTTGGAGGCGATAAAGGGGGTTGAGCATTTTGTGGAGGAGAGAATGGAGGTTGGACATTACTTGGAGGAGAGATAGGGGTTTGATCATTACTTGGATGTGAGACAGGAGGTTGACCATTATTTGGAGGTGAAACAGGGGGTTGGCCATTATCCGGAGGTGAAACAGGGGGTTGGTCATTACTTGGAGGTGATAAAGGGGGTTGAGCATTATGTGGAGGAGAGAATGGAGGTTGGCCACTACCCGGTGGAGAGATTGGAGGTTGGCCACTACCCAAAGGTGAGATAGGTGGTTGACTACTACCTGGAGGTGAGACTGGGGGTTTACCATTACCTGGAGGTGCGATAGAGGGTTGGCCACTACCCGTAGGTGAGATAGGGGATTGACCATTACCCGGAGGCGATAAAGGGGGTTGAGCATTTTGTTGAGGGGAGAATGGAGATTGGACATTACTTGGAGGAGAGATAGGGGGTTGATCATTATTTGGAGGTGAAACAGGGGGTTGGCCATTATCCGGAGGTGAGACAGGGGGTTGGTCATTACTTGGAGGAGAGATAGATGGTTGACTATTGCTTTCGGGTGAGACAGGGGGTTGGGTGCTATTATCTTTACTAGGTGGTGTGATAGGCGAGGTTCCACTACTACCAGGAGAAATAGGGGGTTGGCCACTGCCACTTGGTGGTGATATAGGGGGTTGACCACTAACTGTAGGTGAGATGGGTGGTTGGCCACTGCCCTGAGGTGAAGGGGGTTGGGTGTTGCCAACATTGCTAGGTGGTTGTCCACTACTACCGGGAGAGATAGGGGGTGGTGGTGAGATAGGTGGTTGGGCACTATCAGGAGAGATAGGGGGTTGACCATTACTTGAAGGCGATAAAGGGGGTTGAGCATTTTGTGGAGGAGAGAATGGGGGTTGGACATTACTTGGAGGAGAGATAGGGGGTTGATCATTACTTAGAGGTGAGACAGGAGGTTGACCATTATTTGGAGGTGAGACAGGGGGTTGGCCATTATCCGGAGGTGAGACAGGGGGTTGGTCATTACTTGGAGGAGAGATAGATGGTTGTTTATTGCTTTGGGGTGAAACAGGGGGTTGGATGATGCCATCATTACTAGGTGGAGTGATGGGTGGGGTTCCACTACTACCAGGAGAGATAGTGGGTTGGCCACTTCCCGGAGGTGGGATAGGGGGTTGGCCTCCTCCACCCGTGTTGCTAGGTGGTGAGAAAGGGGGTAGGCCAGTTTCGATACATGTACATGGAGTTGGGGTGGGTACGTATTGAGAATTGGCAAGGGCAAGGAATAGGAAAATAAGGGAAAGTAAAAGGATGGTCAGGCCTTGGGATTTGGAGGCCATACCCAAGAAATTAATGCAAATGTTTGTATTTCCTTTTTGTTAGTATGTTAATTGAAGAGTTTATGAAAGGTGAGTATTTATAATTGCAAGTGATGAGCTTGTTTTTTACAAAGAAACATGATTAATTGATCTAAAGGTACAATTTTACTTGGAGTGTCTAAATTTAAACTATTAACATATTGGTGTCTTCTTATTTAAAAAATCACACCTAATTCCCATAATTTTTTTTTCATTATTTCAATTCATGATGATTTCCTATTATTTATCATGCATAAAGGAACTTTCTAACTGAACAATATAAAAAATTTACTTCTTTATGTTATTTTAAAAATAATGTAGTCATAGCGTAGTTTTTTTTTTGAGTACTACTGACTCCGTTGCAATGTAATATCTGTTAATAACTATTTTTCTCAACCTACTGAAGCACAAAGAGTTAACACTGAGGCTCAAAGGCTCAAAGACTCATAGTGTAATTTAGTTAAGCCTCAAAAGCGAATTCGGAAACAGAAAATTTGACTAATGAGATTGTTGTACTCCGATACTGCCATTGTCCATGAAGTTATTAAAGTGTTAGGCATGTAATTAAAAGTAGATCAAGAACTACTATAACCAAATAAAAATTAAAACTATTTGTGTGAATTTCTTATATTATTAATTACAATATTTTTGTGAGAACATTTCACATATCTTGATCAATGAGATGGATTTCAGAAAAAAAAAAAAAAAAAAGAGTGTGAGGGCAAATTATTCTGTAGACCCGAGTCCAAAATATAAAATTTACCTATTGAATGTTCACATTTATATACTGAATGTTCACTACATACTTACATACTGAATGCTTACAATTCTTCAGTATGTAAATTGTGAACATTTAATATGTAAATGGACACTGGTCTACCTTTCAATGTGAACCCGGGTCCATAGTATAACTATTGGAGTATGCGTCTTTGGGCAACTATTTTAACGAAAAACAAAAGATTTTTTCATTATATTAAGTAGTTTATTTTATTAAAAGTATAAGATTGGGTAGGAAAGTGATAGGCATTACTCTAAAAATATTGAGAAAAAGTGTGAGACCGTCTCACCGTGAGACGGGTCGGGTTAAGATGAAAATGTAATACTTATATGCACAAATGTCATATTTATATCTCAAATGTAATACTAATTAGGAATAAAATTTTTATTACTTATAAGGGTAAATGTAATACTTTTAAGGGAAATTAAAATACAATACTTTTACATTTTTTCTCAAAAGTATTATATTTTTCCTTATAAGTAAGGAGCACTTGTCCACATTACTTATTATGGAAAATGTAATACTTTTTCTCTTATAAGTAACAAAAATTGTATTCCTGATTAGTATTATATTTGAGCATATAAGTATGACATTTGCATGTTGCTTCGACCCGACTCATCTCACACAAGTGTGACCAAAAATATTAGCTTATTACGTTAGGGAGAGCTTTCTACCAACACATTTTAAAATATTTAAAAGGTTGAAATTTATTTATACTAGTACAAACTCGTATATTTTCTTAATGTGAGACAATAGCTCATCAAAAACATCAAAAACTCTATTTTTCTCAAATTTATAGGTACATTTTCAAAATCAATTCTCATTCTCATTATCGGTTTTGAGTATATAATATATCAAATTCATCTTCTAAATTAGTTGAGAGTTATTAAAATTGACCAAAAACTCAAGAGTTAAAAAATTATATATTTTAAAATCCGTCTATCCGTCTTATGAAATAAAAATTTGAAAAATAGTCCTGAATATACCATATTAAAAAGGAAAAATTGTAATTTATACCCTTCTATAGTATGAGAATTATCAATGTAACTCCTGAATTATTAGAGGTGTAAATGTTGTCCCTCAATTTTCAAAACAGTACATATATTGTCCTAGATCCGTTTTAAAAGGACAACGTTTTAAATCTCTGGTCCGTTATGGGTAGACCTGGCAATTATCGACACGACCCGTTAACACGACACGAAACCGGACACGAAAATAACGGGTTAGTGTTTAGCCTTAACATGTCCCGGGTCGTTAACGGGTTGACCCGTTAAGAACCCATTATGTTTTCGTGTCTTAACAGGTCAACCCGTTAAACCTATTAAGAACCCGTTTAACCTATTAATATTATCGTGTTAACCCGTTTACACGAACCCGTTTACACAGACACGTTTAGAACCCGCTAAGAACCATTGTCATTTAGGTAAGAACCATTGTCTTTACAATATGAAATTTGAATGTTTATTGTGTTCAATTTTATTCTAAAAACTAGTATGAACTTCTTTAATTATGATTTTTGGATGTTATTTTATAATTTTATGAATGTTATAAATTGAATATTTTTTTAGTTTGTTTGATGGATTGGATTGTATGTTTTATTTCTTTTTTATATAATTTAACTTTAAATTTTAGTTTTTAATATATCAATAGATTTAGCGGGTTTAAACGGGTTTCGTGTCATATCGTGTCGACACGATCCGAAACCCGTTAACAAAATGTGTCTATCGTGTCAACCCGTTTAACCCGTTAACAAATCGTGTTCGTGTACGTGTTACAATTTTTAACCCGTTAACCTTAACGTGTCGTGTTCGTGTTTAGCCTTATCGTGTTCGTGTCGTTATCGTGTCGACCCGTTAACGAACCCGTATACACGAATTGTCAGGTCTAGTTATGGGAGGGGATATATATGTACCGTTTTAAAAATTGAAGGGCAATATTTACACCTCTAGTTATTCAAAAGTCACATTGATAATTGACATATTATGGAAGGGCATAAATTACAATTTTCCATATTAAAAATGATCATGTCATTAAGTCACTATTTACTATTATTAGTTATATACATTTTAAGCGATTATAACACTACTACATTAATTTATTTAGGTATACATTTAGGACAACGCGTGAGAATTCAGTTTGTCAACGTACGTCATCCTAGTATGGGCAAAACTATAAACGAACTATAAATAATAAATAAATAAATAAATATAGAAATCTTTTCAAATGTAATCGCGTCTTCCCGTGCGGTTAGGGCCGGTCCAAACATTTTAGAGGTCCTAGACGAAATTAAAAAAATGGGCCCCTTATATGAAATTAAAAACTAAAATTTAAATGTAATAATACTAAAAAGATAATATATCAAATAACATGAAATATTATTAGAAAATTTTCAACATTTTTTAAATACAAAAGTAATCCTGACAAAAAAATTCGACGTGCTATGCAAAATCAATAATTGCATCAAGATTAACATTCTCTAGCATATCTTTTTTAATACACAAAATCGTCATTAACATGGCCTTAATTGGTCATTTAAATTTTCTTTAGATTGTTTCAAATTTTTATTAAGTGATTATGATTTTTTGAAAAATTTATTTATAGCTCCTCTTTGTGATTCTATTAGCTACTCTACTTGTTTTTTTTCTTTTCTTTTCTCACCATCACATAAATGCTTTTTAGGTAACTTTATATATATAAAAATTTTAAAAACTGTGTATAAGAAAAGAACAAAAGCACCTGAATATTTTTAAAGACAGAACAAATTACAAATAGAAGAAAACTTACATGTTACAACAGACAATGGGGCCCAAACTGGCAAACAAATGAACAATCGTTGATTAATCGAATTGGACAAAATTTTTATTGAAGAAGACGAATGGATTAGCCGGTTAGGGTGTCGATTCTAATAGATAAAAGATAATTAGGTTTCCTCGACTTCCCATGTCGATTCTATTTCTAAATTATTTAATTAAGCATTGATTCTCAGCTTCTTGCAGTCCCATCTATTCTTAATTTTTTGTTTTCTAATATAATTATAACAGTAATTATAACACTATAATAGATATATGTATACATATACATATATATGGATGGGCCCCTTCTATCTTGGGGTCCTGGGCGGTCGCCCATCCCGCCCGTGCTCAGGACCGGCCATGCGTGCGGTCAGTGCGGTTTGCACTATTCAATGTTTGAAAATGCACAACTCAATGTTTGAAAAATGCACCACTCAATGTTAGAAAACGCACCACAATAAAAATACACAAAACACCAAAAAACACACCACACATCCAAAATAATGCACCACAACTCCCTTGCCCCTAATGGTGCATTTGCTAACAATGTGTGGTGTATTTTTGTATACGTAGTGGTGTATTTTTTGGTGATGCGTACCTAATGATGCATATTTGTGTGATGCATTTTCTAACATTGAGTGGTGTATATTTGTATACATAGTGGTGCGGCCGCACTGACCACACGTTAAGGGACGACAACACCTGATTATGACCCAATAAATAAATAAATAAAGCCTAAAGTGTGTGCACTTAGCCTACATGAGTGCACACAGTTTAGGGTGTGTGCATTCGTGAAGTAGACTATGTGCACTCATATGAAGTCAACCCTATATATCTAAAAACATAATAAGTCTCAATCAAAGTTATATCCCTCATTTATGTCCATATTTCTAATGCTAACCATTTTGTACATTGTGTTTTTAGAGTTGTACTATACAATTTTTTGGACAAAAATACCCTTACTGTTATAACTTCCGTTATCTTTTCCGTTAAATTTACCATACACATGCATCCACCATATCTTTTCTTATATTCTTTAATGATAATAATATTTGTAGACATTATATATTGGATTAATATAATAAATAATTTTTTCATTTAGATTTTAATTAATACAAATTTGTTAGTTATTTGCCACTTTTAGATTTTAATTAATACAAATTTGTTAGTTATTTGCCACTTTCATTTTGAAATCTTATAGGACCGTAAGCAACGTACTTTTATGTGAAATTGGAAACAATGAAAGCGTAAGCAACGTACTTTTATGTGAAATTGGAAACAATGAAAGATACATGTTAACTAAATAACACAAGGAAAAAATACTTGTAATACAAGGTTGAGTACCCTTACTGAAAATATAATTATAGTTGTATATATTCAATCATCACAATGAATTTGTATTTCTTGTGTTAATTTCAAATACATTTCCAACAAAAAATTTACGTGAATATTTATGAAACTTCTCCAACTTAAAAAAATAAAATTACAAATGCATTAGATCTATTTCAAAATGATTTACTAATTGATTTTAAATATTAGGCACAAGTTTTCGCGCAAAGCGCGTAGAAAAAACTAGTATATATATATATGTAAGTGTTGTTTTCCCGCTCATCCTAAGAAAATACTTTTTTTTTTAAATACTACTAACTCTATTACAACTTTCTCAACCTATTGAAGCACAAGAGTCAGTATTGCCTCCGTAACCTATTGGCACAAGAGTCACCCACCACCTCCCATATAAAGGTTGCCTCCGTAACCTATTGAAGCACAAGAGCCTCCCATATAAAGGTTGCCTCCGTAACCTATTGAAGCACAAGAGCCTCCCATATAAAGGTTGCCTCCGTAACCTATTGAAGCACAACCTCCCATATAAAGGTTGCCTCCGTAACCTATTGAAGCACAAGAGCCTCCCATATAAAGGTTGCCTCCGTAACCTATTGAAGCACAAGAGTCAGTATTGACTCCACTGAGGCTCGAACCCACCACCTCCCGTATAAAGGGAAGGGTTTGATGCCACTGGACTACAAGATCCTAATAAAATACTACTGTTTTGAAATGAAGCACAAGAGTCAGTATTGCCTCCACTGAGGCTCGAACCCACCACCTCCCGTATAAAAGGAAGGGTTTGATGCCACTGGACTACAAGATCCTAAGAAAATCAGTCCTTATACCGTGGACCATGGTCCACAATGCATTGTGGACCATGGGTCATAGTTGATACTGCAGTTGTGTTGAAAGGATATTGTAGTTGTGTTGAAAGGATACTGTAGTTGTGTTGAAAAGGAACTGCAGTTGTGCGGAACACAGGCCGTGTCATTCATCTAGAACTGCAGTTGTGTTGAACGGATATTGTAGTTGTGTTGAAAAGATACTGCAGCTGTGTTGAATAGATACTGCAGTTGTGTTGAACGGAAGAACGACCTCTGTTCCGTGCAACTGCAGTTTCCTTTTAACACAACTGCAGTATCTTTTCAACACAACTGCAGTATCCGTTCAACACAACTGCAGTATCCGTTCAACACAACTGCAGTATCAGTTATGATCATGGTCCACAATGCTTTGTGGACCATGGTCCACGATATAATTTGCGTAAGAAAATACTTCTGTTTTGAAATTTGAAATTACAATCACTTTTTTACCTAATTAAATAATTACAAAAATGCTATATATGTTAATTTAATTTATAGTAATGATTACCTAAAATATTTATTATACCATGAATCATGGTATACTTTAGATACACTAAACTAATACTGAGTATATTCTTTTTCAACTTAAGTTCAATTTTTTTATATACAAATAAAATTAATATATAAAAAATATGTCATTAAAAATTTCTAATTAAAAACTTTTAATTAAAATGTATTTTGATATTTTTATTTTAATGTATTAAATCAACATACAATTATATTAAATCACTATATAATATTCATTTTCAATATAGTATTGGTTCATTTTAAAAATGTCGTAAATTGATTTTTTAAAATACTATTGCAATATATAATTAAAATTAACGTAGACTTACATGATTAAATTCTATTCGAATTGAAAATTTCCATTTTAATTTAATATTTTATATAGAATTGAAATTAACATGTTATTATTTTAAGTCTATTAAATTAATTAAAATTAAATTCTTTTATATAGAATTGAAATCTTTTTATTTAATTTAATATTATAATATTATAGATACTTATAAATTTTTTTATTTTTTTTGAATTTCAAATCCAAGTTTAGTTATATATCTTTTTAAATTCTATAGTTAAATTACGTACGACAACTAAAATAATTCTTTTTCAAACTTTTCATCATGCACATAAAAGTAAACTTTGGTGCAAAATTAAACAAAAATAAATCAAATGTAATCTCATTTTTATTTTTAATTCTATTTTCCATCATTATATTGCTATATGTGTGTGCGCGCGCACGCGCATATACATATTGAATCATTGTTGCATGTCGAAAGTTCGCCAAAAAAAAATTTGTTGCATATCAATTTGTTTATTTTATCTAATTTTTAAAAACAACTGCGATATTATTACTACTATATATAAATTTCTCCCTACATAAATGATGTTAGTTTTCAAAGTTTAAAAATGTGAAAGGTAAAATATATCATTATTATGATTTTAGCATTCTACTAATGACAAATATAAGTATTATTGCATTAATTTAAAATTTTTGTAGTACAAATGCTGTAAACAAATTTTATAAAATACCATAAATTATAAAAATTTACAAATCTAAAATAATAGTTATTATTTAAATATTATGAGTCTAAAACAAATTAATTTACATTAATAACATAACTAACGAAAAACAAACATAAAAATGAACTAATTGAACTAACTTACATTTGCGGAGTTTGAAAAAAAATATAACGTTATTGGGTAAATGTCTCATATTTAAATATAATGTTATTAAATTAATTGAAATTCACATATTTAAGAATGATGCATTATCACGAGATCTATCAATTTAAAATGAAGAAGAATAAGAGATAATAGAACTAAAAAAATAAACTTTCAATAAATTAGTTAAAAACATATCATAGATCTACAAATATTGAATCATAAAGTCTATTATAGACTTATTATTTAAATGATGGTTTAGAGAGGTATTGATTGTGCTACATTTATGGGTTGGAAAATTTTTTGAAACAAAACTAAATGGTTTCCAGACATCTATTTACTATTTATGTTCACAAACAAAAGTTTAAAGCAAAAACTTGTGTGAGGCTGTGAGATGTGTCGGATCTTTAATTAACGAGGCCAACGATCGGACTCATTAATAAAATATTTGATCTATTAATCAAAGATCCGATCCGTCTTACGAATTGAGACCCGTGAGACGGTCTCACACAAGTGTTACTCAAAGTTTAAAACATCACCAAAGTAGATTCTAAAACAAAACTCAGATATCAATGTAAAATTTTAAAATAAGAATTTTTTTTCATGCAAGGAAAAAGAAATTATATAATATTTATGAATATCTATATAATTAAAAAAAAAGTATCAATTTCTCTTTTTATCCATTTATGTAGACATATTTTTTTTAATAGAATTGTGATTAATGACATAATTATACACGTTAATTACTACAATGGTTACTTATTAAAAACTTATTTTAAAATATGTCTAAACTCATACTCTTATTTAAAAATTCAAAAATATTTAAAAATTTGTCTAAATATGTAATATAGTTAGGGACTACATTAATCCATATAAATTTAAAAATTAAATTCTTTTAATTTGTAAATGTAATTTTCTTAATTATAATTAATAAAATATTAAATATAAGTAAAAATAAAATTATAAAATTAACAAAATGTGTGTTCATAATTATTTATATTTTTAAAAATGCATACATACATATATTTATGCACTATATTAATAATACAAAATTATAATGTTATTTTTTAATTTCTAAATTTAATTATTTTAATTATAATATATCAATATAAATTATAATTACATAAATTATATTATAGAATTTACATATATACATATTAATAAATATTATGTGTATATACACTCTATACACAATCATATAAGAAAATAAGTCTGATTAGAGTTTAAAATCACTTATACAAAATTTAAAATTTACATTTTTTTAAATTTCATTCTAAGTATAATTTTGTTAGTTATTATTCATATTGTTAGAACGAATTATAATATATATGAAATACGATTAGGAATAATTCAATTTAATTATGTAAAATTTTCTCTATAAATTTATCAAAATATGTACATGCTTAGAGATTATATTAATCCTACAAAATTTTAATTTTAATTATAATTTTGTATGCTATGATAATAGATACTTGACCAAATATATAAAAATTCAACTATATTATTATATTGTACATTTTAATTTATTTTCAGTTTTTAAAAATTTTTTTTTATTTAAATTCATAATAACAATTTTTTTTTCGTGAATCGAACGGGTAAAACACTAGTTGTTAAATGAAACTGAAGTGTAATCAGAATGATACTTATTTCATGGACCACATAGCTACCTGCACCATGTTGTACAGTAAAATTTGCCATCTTGTATTGTTTTTTCCACACTAGGAAGACGTACGTTGACAAAGAGAAGTCTCATACGATGTCTTAAGTGTATACCTAAATAAATTAATGGAGTACGTAGTGGTTATAATCGCTTAAATTTTATATGACTAATTGTATTAAATAGTGGCTTATTCAGTAATTGTTTCAACAAAAAATAGTGACTTAATAAAAATGATTTAATTTATATGGACATCATCATTTTTACAAATTTTTAATTAACAAGAAATAAAAGTAAAAAACATTATACCTTTTTAATAAGTCTGAAATGAGGGGACTACGCAAATAGTTTGAGTCATTCACATGAGTAAGAATCAAACTCCCAACCTCATGCTTAAGAGATAAAGTACTAAACTACCACGCAAATCATGTTGGTTGTTTTTCTCTCTAATAAATTAATATTTTTAATGTATAAATCTTTTGTGTTTCCTTAATATAGTAGCCCAAAAATGCATATTCATTTTTTAAATCCATCTCATTTTTCAAGATATGTGCAATATTACTTGGTTGTAGTAGTCCTTCATCTACTTATAATTACATGCCAAACACTTTAATAACTGCGTGGGAACAATGGCAGTATCGGAGTACAACAATCTCATTAGTCAAATTTTCTGTTTCCCAATTCGCCTTTGAGGCTTAACCAAGTTACACATTCACTCTACATTATTTTAAAAATAACATAAGCGTTGTAATTGTAGCATTTAGCTCAAAGCCATCTTCAGGATTGATTAAGACTCAATCTTCAGGATTGATTCAAAATGTGTAGAGAAGGGATATGATACAACTTTTACTCACAAATATTTGATATACACATTTTTCCTAGGACCCACATCTTAAAAATATCTCATTATTGTAGTAAATATGAGATAGTAGAATTTGAGAGTAAATGATGGATTATGTTGGGCCACGACTGGCCCAGTTTAGTCGATTAATTTGAGCATATTTATTTTATTTAAAGCATTACGGACTTACTTTAAATTCTAGGCTCATTTAATTTGGACTTAAAATCTAAGGAATTATATATATATTTTTGGGGCCTTTTTGGTTTGTTTAAAACCTTTTGGACTAGCTTTAAATTCTTGACCCATTTAATTTACGATTTGGGCTTAATTTTTCCCAATTCTGGACCCATGCAATTTATTTGCTTTATATGCAATGAGTTCAAATACATATTATATTAGCATAATATATAGTTTTATTATTATGCGGATTACAAATTATTCTTTAGAGATGGATCATCGAATTTAGCCAGCCTTAGTGTGTATATATATATTTAGAGATAGAGAGGAGAGAGAGAGAGATTTTGAAAAATCTGGATCTTGGCTACAATTGCCAAATATGAATTTACCGAACTTTTCTCGGACTGGAGCAATTATTTTACATGGGCTATTGATGTTGAGATTTATTTCACATTTACGCAACTTGAAGAAATGATCGTTAAGTTGTCCATGAGCAATGCGGCCTTGAAAGCTAAAAGCTTTGTTTTTTTTTCCTCGCCACTGCCTGAATCATTTCCTGAAAAATGAATATCGTCCTGAAAAGGACCCCTATGCATTATAGAAATCACTGAAGGACCTTGCCCTCTTTTAATGTAAATAACCATGCACTCTAATAACATTACATGGTAAATGATTATAAGAAATTAAACATCCTGAGCCGTTCCCATTATCCCCACTTGCTAGTTGTAAAACTGCAAATTAATAATGCATGTCAAGTTGACCTGCACCCGTGCTCAAAGCACACACAATGTTTTCCTGTCGTGTAACGTCAAGGGGGTCGAGGAAGACGTCACGATAGGAATAAAGACCACGGTGGCAACAATAACTCTCAAAACCAGCATAAAAAAATAAAATGATCAAATAAACGTGTCGAGGATAACCACATTCATACAAACATAACTATGACCCAATAGCATGTATGCTTCAAGTGTGGGTGTAAAAAGCATTGGTCACGTGCGTGCATGCCACACCCCGAAACATTTTGTTGAAACCTAAATAAATAGCACATTGTTGAATCCAACTAAGTTGCATTGCTTGAAGCAAACGCTCTTGTTGGTCATATTATATTGATGACCTACTTTTTCTTATGTTCCCTTTTGAATGCTCTTTATATCCAGACATCAAACAACTTTCTATCATTATTGATAAGGTTTTCTTTGTGCGCTCCGGTAGACCATCAATTTTACTCCATTAATTTAAAAGTCATTAAGTCAATTGGTTTTCATGACAAAACCAGAGATGTTCATAAATTGAAATACGTATCTTATCATAATACCTCGATCAAATATCTTTAATCTAATGAGTAGACATGTGTTACTCAAAACCATTATTTTTCAAAACTCCAAATGTGACGGATACTTGTTAAGGAAATGTAGTATTCATGCTGCTACTTTAATTATAAAAATTTCGGCACACTGCATATCTGTATTCCCCCTTACATTTAATACATGGTTTTCAAACAACCATTTCTCAAATATGTGTTTCTATTCTTATGAATGCAGTCCAATCTATTACATAACCACCATAGTATACCTCTAAATTTTCATCTCTTGCCTCAAATATTGCCCCTCAGAGAGACACAATGGATACAATGACTGAATGAAGATCGATTCACAACATTAGGGGAAAATATGATCAAATTAAAATGGAATGCTGCGAAATTTCATTGAATGAAATGATCTTCAAAAATTAACGTACCGATTAGGTTGAACTGGAAGTTTATAAAGAAATTTGCCAAATAAATTTATTTAATAAAAAGAGTGACTAGATCCCATACACATTCCCCGAATTGGACAATATATATTTATAACAATACTCCTTGACGCCAGAAGTGTAGGAGATTCATTAATTATATAAGAATCCATAACAACTAGATCTAGTAAAGAATTTTTGCCACTCTTGAAAATCTGAGAGCTCTTGAAAATCTTAAAATTTAAATCTTTAAGATGATCGTGTAGCAAATAATCATAATGTTGGGATGCAAAACAACCATATATAAATATCCTTGGGAAATGGCTATAATCTAATTAACTTCAAAAATTACCATGAACTTTTATATATTGGGAAAATTCTTGAAAAATGTTATAAGTTATATTGACAACACAATTACCTTCAAATTGCTCATATATTATATGAAAATCTTGATCTAGAGCTAGGTGCCAAAAGAGTCTAGATTGATTAACATATAAAAAGGATCAATTAAGGCATATATATAGCTCAACTTGTTAGTAAATATATATTCCTTTTGTACACCATTGAGGTGTTAACCCTGTAGGTTACAAATGGTGTTTGTATGAAAGAGAAACAATAATGATGAGGTAGTGTAATATAAAGTGAATTTGTAGCACACAGGTTCATGCAAAGACCCTAAATTGATTTTAATCAAATATATACACTCTCCCATAATGAATATTATTAAAAGTTTCGCTACATAATTGACAGAATAATAATAAATTTTGATATGCAATTTATTAAAGTCATGACCTTAAAATTATGGGTCGTTAGACACTAATGTGTTTATTTATTTTTTTTTTAAAAAAAAATCCTTGATGGATTTACGATTCTCAAAATAAATATCACAACATGTTTATTTTTGAAGTATATAAAAGATTTACTTAGCTTGTAATAGTAAAGCAAATTAATTGAGTAATTTCTTCCTGAAGTAGGAAAATGTAAAAAATGAATATGTACTATAAGGTATTTATTAAGGGGCTACTAATGGAATTATTTATTTATTATCTCAGCTTATGTTGGTGTTATAAGCATCATAAAGAGCTTAATGATGAAGACGAATTTTAGAAATAAAAGACTTGGAAAACTAAGTATTATCTTGACCTCTAAATTGAGTATTTCCTTGAAAATGAATTTTATACACAAATTTGTTTCTTTTGAAAAATGTCTTTGACGCATTTTTATGGATAAAATATCACTGACTTTAGTGATCTATCACACTAATAGTTGTCCAATAAATCTCTTGAAATAGATAAAGGACCATTTAGATTCAAAGAAGATAATGAAAACATACATTTTGGGACTGGAAGTCCATTACTTCATTGCTATTGGAGACTACTGTAGAACCATAAATTCCATAATCGCATCAAGACTGACACTGTCTTTAGATAAAATTACTTATAACACCTAGTCTGCCTCCTACCATTAAATATTAGAATAATATTCAAAATACCGATGATGTGTTTTCAGAGACTACTTGATATTTAGGCCTTATATGAGGATAATAAAGTGTGTTTTATACAAATCATAAGTGGGTGCGTTTAAGGAATATAATATATGTTATATAAATATTCAACCCACGTAAGCTCAAGAAGAGTTACGAGATTATTGTATAAAATGTTACTACGTAACTTCTAGTGACAATCCTGAAAATTGTACCATATCTCTTCTCTACACTCTTTTGGAATAATGACTTTACTTTAATCCATGTAGAACTTGAAGATTGATATCTTCAGGGGGAGATGGGAAGTACATTCACTCAAATCAATCCCATAGATGGAATCTTAAAAGACTAACAGTTGTACTTTTTGCAACATATACATACCATGTACTATTTTCCTCACTAGATTTTTTTCATTAGATTTTTCTAATGTGGGTTTTAACGAGACATGAGTATGATATAGTAATGTTAATGGGGGGAAGTTGCAAATAAATACTTAAATAGGCAAACCCCAAATCCTGAAGATTATGCCTTGAAGGCTTATGATTGTATTATTTTTCGCTTAACTAAGTTTTTTGTCACATGGTTTTCTTAAGTTAAGGTTTTTTTTTAATGAGGCAATCAGCACAATATATGATTTTACAAAAATCATGTACTCTTTTTTTCAACTAGGTTTTTTCCATGTTCTTTCTTAGTGAAGTTTTTAACAAGGCATGAATATATTCAAATATACTATCCATATACCTTGTACTCCTTTTCTTGTCTAGGTTTTTTCCCACAGAATTTTCCTAGCAAGCTTTTAATGAAACAAGATCATAGTCAAATAATGTCAAAGGGGGAGTGTTATAAATAATATCATTAGTGGACATTATTATTCGGAAATATTTATGTCCCCATTTATGTTTTCCATTATAGTTTATTTTATATATATATATATATATATATATATATATATAACTTCTTGTAAGATGTACATATGATGTTAGTGGAATGAAAGCTTGAACTCTTCTCCCTATCAATTTGTCTTTAGTCCCTATGTTGCAATTTCTTGTTTTTGCCTATACTTTGCAATTGTCTTAAATTCACCGGCTAGGAGTTAACGGCCAATGGGCATATAATTACAACATATTTGAGATTAATAATGGTATTATTATGTGATTGAATTATATATTGCCATTATTATTATTGCAACAAACCTTTCTTCCCAAAAGCTTGAATCCCCAACCAATAGTTATACCATGGACCTAGGTCCAAGGCAGACCCATCACAATTTACATACTGAATGTTCACAATTTAAATTGTGAACATTCAATATATAAATTATAAACATTCAGATTGCAAATTGAATTATTCTATGGACCCGGCCGGGTCTGTGCGGGTCCACAGAATAATTTTGGGCATATAATTACAACATATTTGAGATTAATAATGGTATTATTTTGTGATTGAATTATATATTGCCATTATTATTATTGCAACAAACCTTTCTTCCCAAAAGGTTGAATCCCCAACCAATAGTTATACATACCATGGACTGAGGTGCAAGGTGGACCCATCACAATTTACATATTGAATGTTCACAATTTAAATTGTGGACAATCAGTATATAAATTGTAAAGAGTTTATTACCAAAATCGTTCCTCGACTATTGTGAAATTACCAATTTGGTTCTTGACAATTTTTCGTGCCTAATTAAGCCCCTCTACTTTGAAAATTTTAACCTATTTGGTCCTCCATTTATTTTGTCATTAAACATCCATTAAAATCGGGACCAAATTGGTAATTTTGCTATAATCAAGTGACCAAATTGGTAATTTTGCTATAGTCAAGGGATCATTTCAATGAAAAATTAATTACCAATTTGGTCCCTTGACTATAGCAAAATTACCAATTTGGTCCCTTGACTATAGCAAAATTATCAATTTGGTCCCTTGACTATAACAAAATTACCAATTTGGTCCTGATTTAACGGATGTTTAACGAAAAAATAAATGGAGGACCAAATTGGTTAAAATTTTCAAAGTCGAGGGACTTAATTGGGCACGAAAAATTGTCGAACACCAAATTGGTAATTTCGCGATAGCCGAGGGACCATTTTGGTAATAAACTCATTTGTAAACATTCAGATTGCAAATTGAATTATTCTATGAACTCGGGTCCACAATATAATTTTTCCACCCCAAGGCCTCTCACGCCCGGGCCCGACAGAGCATCTGTGAGGATGTAAATCATTGTAACTCAACTGAACAAAGGGGCTAGACATTTGCTTACTGCGCACAAAGAACCCCCTCACTTTGAGAGGTTGCTCCACACTGACACTGGTGAGACTCGATCGTTGGTCTTTCCTTTCAAACATCACCCCTATGACAAACTGAGTTACACATGCGGGCACGATGGCAACAACCTTGTTATGTTTGCAAACTGCTATGTGTTTTTGGTCAAAAACTTTAGTTATAACTTCTATAGCATTAATGATTTTCTGGAAATATATAATTTTAAAATTTTAATAAAATTTCTTTTCAAAAAAAAATTTTAATAAAATTTAATTGTAATTAATTGCTCCTTAATTATTTCCTTTATAAAATCTGATTACCATTTTATGGAGTAATACTTATTAATTACTTATTGTGAAAAAATAATTACTCATTAATTTGAGCATATAATTAAGATTTCAAATGTTGTTTAAAAGTGATTTTAATTTCTTTACAGAGCATTTTAGTACATTTAATTAAATTGCATTACAAATTTCATTGCATTGTTTTTGCACCAAATTTATCCTGACTAATTCCGTTGCAAATATAGTAGCAAATTTTTATCTGTTACATATTTCATTGCAATTGTTGCAATAAATAATAAATAATTTGGTTAAATCAGTTGCAATTTAGTTTTCAACAGTAATAAGTTAGTTGCAATTTTTCTTGCAATCTTATTGCAATGACAATAACGTGCAACGAATAATTTCCCTATTAATTTTCATTGCAAATTGAGTACTATTTTATTTTATTTTATTAAAGTAGAATATTTTTTTTAAAAGATTAAAGTAGAATATAAATAAATATATAAAAACGTAATAAGTTTCTATTCAGGTTATACCCCTGGTTTATGTCCGTTTTTTCTGTTAATATTTGTTGTACCTTATACTATAAAAGTTGTACTACATAACTTATTGGACAAAAATATCCCTACCTTTATAATTTCTGTTATTTTTTTACATTATAATTATCATGCACATGCATACACAATATTTTTTCTTACAATCTTCAATGGTAAGTTTGAATTGATTTAGATTTTAACTAAATACTATCATAGTTATATTTAGTAATTTATCATTTCTATAATTCTTACTTCAATAATATTAATATGAATTCTATAATTATAAATAAATATTATATATATATATATATATATATATATATATATATATATATATGTATGTATGTATGTATGTATGTATGTATGTATGTCTATGTACACATTATTATTTTAAAAAATTATTAATATTATAAATGAGCAGCAAGGTATTTTGAAAACTTTGAAGTATTGGATGGTTTTGAATGGATTGTTTTGAGAACTTAGCTAGATTTGAAGTGTTGGCAACTTAGCTTTGAATTGTTGAGAAATATTTAGATTTGAAGTGTTGTTTATTGTTGAAGTTTTGAAAACTTTGAAGTAGCTAGTGTTGGATAGATGGTGTTGAATAGATTATTGTTTTGAGAACTTAGCTAGCTTTGAGATTTGTGAAGTTGGTGTGGGTGGATATGTATGTGTTGAGAACTGGGCAGGAATTATAAATGCTACAAAAAATTATCTGGGGTGCACAGAAAATAAAATGTATATAAAAAAAATTAGTTGTGTCTGGAACAGGGCAGTTCCGGACATAGCTGGTTAATTAAAAATAAAAAATAAAAGACCAGCTGCGTCCGGAACTGGCAGTTCCGGACGCAGCTGGTCGACTATTTGCGTTTGGTCAACTCCGGACGCAGATAGTCCATGGCATCTGCGTCCATGGCATATGCGTCCGAAGTATTCCGGACGCAAATAGTCCATAACTCCGGACGCAAATGCCCTTTTCTGACTAGTGAACATAATGTATTTGCAGTTGAATTGAGATAAGAATTTTAGATATCAATTTGTGAAAGTTGTTGAATTGAGATAGTTAAAATCAAGTATTATGTATATCCATATATGAATATGAATTTATAAGGGGTATGTATATCTCTAATTAGAAGAAGACCACATTTAAACAAATTTTATTCATTTTCAAAGACAAAAGAGTTGTAATACAATGTTGAGTACCCTTAAAATTACAGAGGAATATATTCATCACCATGAATTTGAATTTGAATTTATTGTGTTAATTTCAAATACATACACAACAAAAATTTTGTCTCGAATATCCATGAAACTTCGACAACTAAAAAAAAACGCATTATATCTATTTCCAAATGATTTACTAATTGAATTTAAATATTGGGCACAAGTCTCGCGCAAATCGCGTAGAATGATAAAACTAGTACTAGCTAGTAATAAACATTAAAATGTCACAAACCATTAAAATTGGTAATAAAGTATTCAAAGATTCAAATACATATTTAGTCACCAAATCAAAATATTTAAATAATACTACTTGGTCAATAATGCTAAGTATTCAAATATTATCTATAGTTCTCAAATATGTTCTAAGTACTTGCAAATAGGTGATAAAATACTCAACGAGGAGATAAGTTCTGGGCAAATGATGAAGCACTCGTTCTCTCATTAATCAAAGCACGAAGTTTATCGTGCAAAATCCAAGCAAAATCGTCTTTTAGTATTAGCTTTTTGTTTGTTAAGCTCAGGAGGCCATGTTCGTGGCCGGTTGCAGGGAGTGGTTTGTGCATCCTTTCGTGTGTATTTCTGATGTAATCTCTCGAGAAGTTTATTAATGAAGTTGTTCTTTCTAAAAGAAAATTCCAAAATATTAGAATAATAAAATGAATATATAAGATCATAGAACCATAATAATACCTGCTTAAGTCTCAGCTTCTTATTATGTTTTTGCTTGTTGGTTCTGACAAAATTTTAGGCCTTTAATACCCCTAGATTTAACATCTATCTAACAAAAATTTTAATCCAAGACTATTTGTGGTAAAAAATGAAAGTCAGAGGACCATTTGTGGTCGAATTGAAAGTCGATGACTAAAAGGAATACTAGCCTAATAGTCAGAGGATCATTTGTGGTATTAACTCCTTATTTAATAAGGGTATGAGTTTTTCAATTAATGAGTTATTCCAAAACCATAGTAGTACTCTAAAAACCTGTCAGCCAAACAATAACAATCACTTTGATACTCATACCTTATACCAAAACCCGTCAACCAAACACACCCTTAATTTAGACACTATTATTTTGAAATGATTGTTAAAACTATTGAATTGAAGTTTATAGGATTTGCCACAAGTTATTAAAAGGAACACATGTATGTGAAAGATGTGAGGCCATTAAATCCTGTACGTAAACATTCCAGTGATGGTTGCCGCTGCCTCTCAAGGGTATGCTCTTGGTGATGGTGAAGGAGTACGTCATGCAGTCCCTATACTCAAAATTGTTTGAATTGGAAATAGTAAAAAAAAAAAAAAATCATATATTCTCAAATCCAAATTTCAGAGTTGGACATTTGCACACTACAAGGGAGATTGCATGTTGATATAATGCTGAACATGAAGAAGAAATTGCTGCTGATTAGTGATGTTGCTTGTTAAAAATGGGGAGATTAAAAGAAATATCTTTAATGAATTTGAAATTTGTGATGATGATTGGATGTTTGTGATGAAGACAATCTTTTATCTTGTAATATTTTGTTAAACATGTTTTTGAATAGCTGTCTTTTATGTTGCAGATTTTAATAAATTTTATTGATAAGGAAGTTTTTCACGCATCCATCAAGTATCAAATCACAGTATATAGTTTAGATGATCGATACCATTTCACTGGGGATGACTCTTGTAATGTATTGAATTGATACTAAGTGGAGTTAAAGCACAAGTTAAAACTACCCTTTTAGAAGCTAGGCCTATCGTTAATAAGTTTAGTTGATATGATTTAGCAAATAACAAATTAAACAAGTAAAACAAAGGACCAAGACTTGGTCGATTCAAGCTAAGATATCAATAATTCTAGCAAGCTAAGGTGAACCCGAGTCTATGTTCACAATTTCATAACTGTATGTTCATAATTTCATAACCCCGAGGATGAATTCTGTGTATTTTGTGTCAATATTATGTGTATTCTGGGCAAACATTCTGTGTATTCTAGACAAACGTTCTGTGTATTCTAGATAATGATTATGTGTATTATAGATAATGAATTTCTTGGAGTCATTCGCGTCCGCGTCCAGTTACATCGAAACGACGTCGTTTACGTTCGTGGTGCACATTGTTATGTGCACCGTGGTGCAGGGTATAACGATTGTCTGAAATTCAACTATCTCATATTTATTACAATAATGAGATATTTGTATCATGTGGGTCCTAGGAAAAATGAGTATATCAAATATTTGTGAGTAAAAGTTGTACCATATCCTTTCTCTACACATTTTGAAACAGTAACTTTACTTTAAGTCATGTAGAACTTGAAGATTGTTGTCTTCAGAGGAGACGGGAAAGTACATTTACTTGAATCAATCATAAAGATTGTGTCTTATTAATCAATCCTGAAGGTTGAGTCTTAATGAATCATGAAGATGGCTTTGAGCTAAATGCTACAATTACAACGCTTATGTTATTTTTAAAATAATGTAGAGTGAATGTGTAATTTGGTTAAGCCTCAAAGGCGAATTGGGAAACAGAAACTTTGACTAATGAGATTGTTGTACTCCGATACTGCCTATAATATATAAACATAAATGTGCAGTTCAACTATCAGTTTAGGCTTTTAGTTGGATGGAGCACATACCAAATTTAATTTGGTATCAGAGCCACCTAAAGGTCATGGGTTTGAAACTCTGCGCCACCCGAAAAAAAATTATAAGTAGATGAAGGACTACTACAACCAAGTAAATGAGATGGATTTAAAAAATGAATATGCATGTTTGGGCTACTATATTAAGGAAACACAAAAGATTTTTACATTAAAAATATTAATTTATAAGAGAAAAAAACAACCAACATGGTTTGCATGGTGGTTTAGCACTTATCTCTTAAGTTGAGGTTGAGGGTTTGATCCCTACTCATGTGAATGATTCAAATTATTTGGGCAGTCCCCTCATTTCACACCAGTTATAATGTTTTTTATTTTTAAAATCCTTCTTGTTAATTAAAAATTTGTAAAAATGATGATGTCCATATAAATTAAATCATTTTTATTAAGTCACTATTTTTTGCTTTTTTGCTAAAAAAAATATTCTCCTCCTTCTCTCTAGCTTCTCCGGCGTTCTTCCATCTTTTTCGGCGATCGCCGCCTCCGCTTGCTTAGCGGGTTAGCGGAGGCGGCACCTGCTCTCTTCCCGGTCAGCTTCCTCTTCTCTCCGTAGCCTGCCTTTTCTTCCTTCTTCTTCCTCCTTCACCACTGCCGCCATCTTCATTCTTCTTCTCTTCCCTTCGCCGCCTTCACCTTCCTTCTTCTCTCCGTCCGGCCGTCCACCCTCAACGCACCTCCGCTTTCCACCGCCGTCCGCCGGTCACCGTAGCCGCACACCATCCTCCGTTCTCCCTTCTCCTTTGCCATCTTAATAAAATAAAATAATATATATATAAAATAAATTAGTGGGTAGGGTAATTGGTTGGTAGCTTTGAGACCCATGCGTCTCGGGCTCCTAACTTTGTTGTCTTTTACCCCTTTTTTTATTGTATCCTAATAATTGTTGTTGTTTTGTCTCCCTCTGCATTTATTGCAGTTGTCTCCTTTTGCATTTATTGCAGTTTTTTGTGTTCCTTCTCGTTTTATTACGAGGTTCGTTTTGGAGTGTTTCAAGATATATATGGTCATGGCTAGTGTGATACTCATCCTGATCGCAGTAGACGACAATGAAATGCCCCTCATGAACATCAGTTCAGTCGGGAGGATACCCACTGATGAACCGGCCGAAGACACAAGGCTGGTTATGTACCTTCAGTTGGGAAAAATGTCAATGGACTTCAGTTGGGAAAAAGACTCAGATGGTTTGCAAGTTGTTCCATCCAGAGGGCGACTTGTACACATTCTGCAAGGGCATTAATCACTTGACAAAAGTTTTAAGGTCCTATGAGGATCAAAATTCTCTTGTAACACAGTCTGCGAATTTAAATTTTATTAGCTTAGCTAGTAAATTTAGTTCTATGTCAGATTGTATGGAATGACTTTACATTCCATTGAACCTTGTTGTACTTGTTTCTAATGTTTATTAATGAAGGTTTATTATTATAAAAAAAAAAAAAGTCACTATTTTTTGTTGAAACAATTACTGAATTAAGCCACTATTTAATACAATTAGTCATATAAAATTTAATCGATTATAACCACTACGTACTCCATTAATTTATTTAGGTATACACTTAGGACATCGTATGAGACTTCTCTTTGTCAACGTACGTCTTCCTAGTGTGGAAAAAACAATACAAGATGGCAAATTTTACTGTACAACATGGTGCAGGTAGCTGTGTGGTCCATGAAATAAGTATCATTCTGATTATACTTCAGTTTCATTTAACAACTAGTGTTTTACCCGTGCGATTCACGAAAAAAAAAATTGTTATTATGAATTTAAATAAAAAAATTAAAACTGAAAATATATTAAAATGTACAATATAATAATATAGTTCAATTTTCATATATTTGGTCAAGTATCTATTATCATAGCATACAAAATTAAAATTAAAATTAAAATTAAAATTTTGTAGGATTAATATAATCTCTAAGCATGTACATATTTAGATAAATTTATAGAGAAAATTTTACATAATTAAATTGAATTATTCTTAATCGTATTTCATATATATTATAATTCGTCCTAACAATATGAATAATAACTAAGAAAATTATACTTAGAAATTTAAAAAAAATGTAAATTTTAAATTTTGTATAAGTGATTTTAAACTCTAATCAGACTCATTTTCTTATATGATTGTGTATACAGTGTATATACACATAATATTTATTAATATGTATATATGCAAATTCTATAATATAATGGGTCACACTTGGGTGAGACCGTCTCACGGATCCTTGTTCGTGAGACGTGTCGGGTCGGGTCAAAATACCATGCAAATGTCATACTTATATGTGCAAATGTCATACTTATATGCTCAAATATAACACTAATCAATAATACAATTTTTGTTACTTATAAGAGAAAAAGTAATACATTTTTTTTATAATAAGTAATGTTGACAAGTGCCCCTTACTTATAAGGGCAAATATAATACTTTTAAGGACAAATGTAATACTTTTAAATCAAAATGTAAAAGTATTGTATTTTCCCTTAAAAGTATTACATTTACCCTTATAAGTAACAAAAAATTTTATTCTTGATTAGTATTACATTTGAGCATATAAGTGTGACATTTGTGCATATAAGTGTTACAATTGCATCTTGACCTGAACCGACCCGACCCGTCTCATGGTGAGACGGTCTCACACAAGTTTTTGCCTAATATAATTTATGTAATTATAATTTATATTGATATATTATAATTAAAATAATTAAATTTAGAAATTAAAAAATAACATTATAATTTTGTATTATTAATATAGTGCATAAATATATGTATGTATGCATTTTTAAAAATATAAATACTTATGAACACAAATTTTGTTAATTTTATACTTTTATTTTTACTTATATTTAATATTTTATTAATTTTAATTAAGAAAATTACATTTACAAATTAAAAGAATTTAATTTTTAAATTTATATGGATTAATGTAGTCCCTAAATATATTACATATTTAGACAAATTTTTAAATATTTTTGAATTTTTAAATAAGAGTATGAGTTTAGACATATTTTAAAATAAATTTTTAATAAGTAATCATTGTAGTAATTAACGTGTATAATTATGTCATTAATCACAATTCTATAAATAAATAAATAAATATATATATATATATATATATATATGGATAAAAAGAGAAACTGATACTTTTTTTTATTATATAGATATTCATAAATATTATATAATTTCTTTTTCCTTGCATGAAAAAACATTCTTATTTTAAAATTTTACATTGATATCTGAGTTTTGTTTTAGAATCTACTTTGGTGATATTTTAAACATTGAGTAACACTTGTGTGAGACCGTCTCACGGGTCTCAATTCGTAAAACGGGTCGGATATTTGATTAATGGATCAAATATTTGATTAATGAGTCGGATCGTTGGCCTCGTTAATTAAAGATCCGGCACGTCTCACAGCCTCACACAAGTTTTTGCCTTAAACTTTTGTTTGTGATCATAAATAGTAAATAGATGTCTAGAAACCATTTAGTTTTGTTTCTAAAAATTTTCCAACCCATAAATGTAGCACAATCTTTACCTCTCTAAATCATCATTTAAATAATAAGTCCATAATAGACTTTGTGGTTCAATATTTGTAGATCTATGATATATTTTTAACTAATTTATTGAAAGTTTATTTTTTTAGTTCTATTATCTCTTATTCTTCTTTGTTTTAAATTGATAGATCTCGTGATAATGCATCATTCTTTAGCTTCTGTGGCATTTTCACAGGCAAGCACTTTGTACTGGGACTCAGTCCCTCCTGACTTTATTGTTTCTCTTCTATAATATTTAACTCTACGGGGTTGCTTTCAAAAAATAACATTATATTTAAATATGAGACATTTACCCAATAACATTATATTTTTTTTCAAACTCCGCAAATGTAAGTTAGTTCAATTAGTTCATTTTTATGTTCGTTTTTCATCAGTTATGTTATTAACGTAAATTAATTTGTTTTAGACTCATAATATTTAAATAATAACTATTATTTTAGATTTGTAAATTTTTATAATTTATGGTATTTTATAAAATTTGTTTACAGCATTTGTACTACAAAAATTTTAAATTAATGCAATAATACTTATATTTGTCATTAGTAGAATGCTAAAATCATTATAATGATATATTTTACCTTTCACATTTTTAAACTTTGAAAACTAACATCATTTATGTAGGGAGAAATTTATATATAGTAGTAATAATATCGCAGTTGTTTTTAAAAATTAGATGAAATAAACAAATTGATATGCAACAAATTTTTTTTGGCGAACTTTTGACATGCAACAATGATTCAATATGTATACACACACACACAAATATAGCAATATAATGATGGAAAATACAATTAAAAATAAAAATAAGATTGCATTTGATTTATTTTTGTTTCAGTTTGCACCAAAGTTTACTTTTATGTGCATGAAATGTTTGAAAAAGAATTATTTCAATTGTCATACGTAATTTAACTATAGAATTTAAAAAGATATATAACTAAACTTAGATCAAATGAAATTATTTTCATATTATTATTTTTGAATTGAAATTCAAAACAAATAAAAAAATTTATAAATATCTATAATATTATAATATTAAATTAAATAAAAGATTTTAATTCTATATAAAAGAATTTAATTTTATTTAATGTAATAGACTTAAAATAATAACATGTTAATTTCAATTCTATATGGCGTTTGGTTACGGGTAGGAGTTCGCAAACAGGTTAAGTCCGTGGGTGCAAAGTGGCTTCTTGCTGATTTGCCTCTTAATCCAACCTATGTGCCGTCCACTCCCGCGATTCCTGTTCAGAATCCCACGCAGGTGGAGGATGAACATGTTATTCACGGAGACCTTAAGCGAAGAAGGGAGGATGAGGTACCTGATCATGAGGTGAATTCTATTGATGCTAATGTTAGAATGCAAGATGTCTCAAAAAGCTTGGTTTCGGCGGGTCAGGATGTCCAGACCCACCCATCATCATGAGTATTCTTAGTTGGAACTGCCGAGGTTTGGGTGATACTCGGACAGTTCGAGAATTGTTGGGCTTTGTGTCTATGCAGCGACCCAGTTTTGTCTTTTTGATGGAGACAAAAGCTTGTTCTTTTCAGCAGGAACGTTTAAGAGTGAGGATGGGATTTGAAGGTCTGTTGTGCGTGGATAGAGTTGGCATGGGGGGTGGTTTAGCTCTATTGTGGCGGGACTCTGATGTGGCTACACTAATGAGTTATTTGAGTAATTATATTGAAATCATGGTTACCCTTCTGTAGAGATGTCAATTGTACCCGTACCGGACGGGAACCCGACTACCCACCCCGATGGGGACAGGGATGGGGATAAAAATAGGAGAATGGGGACGGGGATGGGGAGAACATTTGATTCCCCGGCGGGGGCGGGGACGGGGATGGGGAGTAGTCTCCCCGCCCCCGGTGTATATATATATATATATATTAGTGCTGTATAATATATATAAGAGTACATCACTCGTGCTGTACTTAAACTACTTATATATAATATATTATATATTATACATTATTTTACATTATTTTTTCGTTGTCTCTAGTAGTCTAGCTTCGCTTTGTTGTGATGTAGTTAACATGCATATTGTGAACATGTATATGTGTATCTACTCTAATCTGCATATATAGAAAAGTCATAATCCATGGACAAAGGGGAAAACATTAAAGGAAACTACTATTAGATATTTGAACTCTGAAGTTCATTCGTACTGATGATGAAGATGAGTATATGTATTATTCATTTTTTTTTTTATAAATTAAAATGGGGTCGGGGATTCCCCGTCCCCGCATAATCCCCGTGGGGAAGGGGATGGGGTGATTTTTCCCTTCCCCGGCGGGGATGGGGGTGGTGGGAAAAAGTCGGGGGCAGGGATGGGGGTATGCCCCCCCGCCCCCACCCCATTGACATCCCTACCTTTTCTCCCCATCCCCGGCGGGGATGGGGGTGGTGGGAAAAAGTCGGGGGTATGCCCCCCGCCCCCACCCCATTGACATCCCTACCTTTTCGGGAGAGCATTCCTGGCATAGTTAAAATCTCAATCTAATCTGTCTGCCTTGGATTGTGATTGGAGGCTTTAACGATATCGTAAGTTTACATGGGAAAGGGGAATGAAGGGGAAATAATTTAATAATGGGAAAGGGGAATGAAGGGGAAATAATTTAATATTGGGCTAGGATCACTGAACTGGATTATAATGCACGTGGGCCAAACCACACTAAAAAGATTGAATTCAATCAATTAGCTAGTCTAACACATAGCCTTATAAACTCATATTATCTTTCTTATTTTATCAATGTGGGACTCTTAACACTGAAGCCTCAGTTCTGAATCTGTTGGCTATAACGTCAGATCATAGTGCTCTTTTCATGCAACTCAAAGGACATGCAATCCGTCGAGTAGGGCGAAAATTTAAATTCGAAAGTGCTTGGCTTCTTGATCCTCAATGTCGTGAAGTGGTGGAGACCTTTTAATTTGGTTTCAATCGCTTGGAGATGATTTCCAGTCTCAGCTAACCTCGTGTAGTCTAGCACTTTGGAGGCGGGGAAGTGATCATTTTAGGAAGTTTGGAAAGAAGGTACAACAATTAAGGGAGAAACTTGAGCTGAGGCTCTTCGTAATTGTAATACTATGCGGGAAGTTGATTTGTTCCGTATTACAGAAAGAGAGCTGTCCATTTTGCTTGCTCAAGAAGAACTGTATTGGCGACAAAGGTAGAAACAATTGTGGCTCAAAGAAGGTGACCAAAATACCAAGTATTTCCACCACTTTGCGAGTCAGAGACGGCGGTCTAATATGAGGGATCGAATTAACAGTTGGCAGAAACGTTTTTTGACAAAATCAGGAAAGGAGGTTCTGCTAAAGAGTGTAGCGCAGTCCGGCCATGCCGATATTTACTATGTCTGTGTTTCTACTTCCCCATGGCGTTTGCGAACCCATCGAACGTATGATGAATCGCTATTGGTGGAGCAAAGGCATGGGTAACTCTAGAGGTCTTCATTGGGCTAGTTGGACTCGACTGGCTGCTCCTAAATCTATTGGGGGTTTGGGCTTCAAGAGGATACATGAATTTAATATTGCTTTGCTTGCTAAAAAGGATTGGCGACTTTTAGTGAAAACTGATTCTCTGGTTGGCAGATTGTTCAAAGCCAGATACTATCCAACCAACCGGCTCTTTCCTTGATGCTACTCTTGGTCATAATCCCTCTTATATTTGGCGTAGCATCCTAGCGGGGCAAGCAGTTCTTAGAGAAGGGGTTGCTCAGCGTATTGGTGATGGCAAAGACACATTGGTTTGGAATACTCCTTGGTTGGCTAACAATGTGGATTCCTATGTTCGTACTGCATGCATGGATGAGCTCCGTGAGACTCATGTATCTAACCTAATGGATACTACTGGGAATTGGGACTTGGAACTATTGCGTGATATTTTTGATGAGCATGATCTCCCTACAATCATACGCACATCAATTTCTCCCTCTCATCGTGATTTGTGGTACTGGAAAGGGGTCCCTCTTCTCTAAATTTGAGCACTCAACCTTCTACTTGGATCCCTCCTCCACCTGGTATGTTGAAATGTAATGTTGACGCGGCTTTATTGGCTGATTGGTTTTGGTGCGGTTTTACGTGACCATGGTGGCCGATTTATTGCGGCTTATAGGGGGCATCTGAATTGTTGTCGTGATCCTCATACCGCAGTGAAGGAGGCTTTAACCTGGCTAAAGGGTCGTCGTATAAATAATGTTATTTTTGAATCTGATTGTCTGAATTTTTGTTCAAATTTTAATTCTCGTAGTCAGGATCTTTCTTATATTGCTTTGATTATTAGGCATTGTCGTAGCCTTGCAAATGACATTGGGAACGTGCTAGTTCGACATGTCAAGAGGTTAGTGAATCACGTTGCTCATGTGTTAGCACGGGCGACTGTTTCTCAATCTGTCCTTGGAGTCTGGGAGGTTTCCCCACCTAATTGTATTTCGGCTTTCTTTGATGATTAATTATAAGTTGTTGGTTTATTTTCAAAAAAAAAAAAAAATGGTGGGTAGACAAAATATAAGGTAAGTCAGGTGATGGATGTAGCCTTCCCCAACATCGCTCACCTAGACATTAACCTACCTAAAATATAACAATAATACTTTTCGTTGTTAAATTTAATAATGCAAAATTTTGTCACTATTTTGACCCAAAAAGTCAGTTTTTTGGACTAAATTAGTGACGATATTTTTAAAAAAAATATTCATGATTTTTTAATAGGTAATATCTGATTTTATACTTTCTCAAATATTTTTTAGCCAAAATATTTTTGAATTTTGCCACCGAGGTTCAAACTTATGACCACCCAGTTGGAATGGTAATCAAGATATCATCACACTACATAGTAGTTGACAATTTGGTAACGACCATATTCTGCCAAATGATGATAATTTTAACAATGGGCATTTTTTATCACTAAATATTTTGCGACAAGGTATTTGGCAACCTAACAATTTTGTTACTATTTCAAATAGAGACAACATTGTTACAAGGTATTTGGCAACCTAACAATTTTGTTACAAGGCGTTTGGTTGGGAAGATCAGAGGGAATTAAGAAGGAAATGAATTGTAATTCTGTGGGAAATGAATAAGGTGGAATAATGTACTAATTCAAATTACATTGTGTGGTAGGGAGGAATAGAATTACTCAGAATTGAAATGAAAAAAGTGATATAAAGACTAAAATGTCCATGTGTAATAATAACAACAACAACAATAATAATAAAGGGTGATTTTGTCATTCTCTTCATTTTTCCTTCCCTATTAGGGGGGAGGGGGTAGAATTTCAATTACACTTCAGTTTTATTTTACAGTATTACTCTGTTTTTCGGTTTCAATTTCCATACTTTTTTGCATAAGCTCTATTTTGTCGTTTCATTTTCCAACCACGCTAGTTTAATTATAGTATTATTAAAGTATTATTTTAATTACACTCTATGTTCATTTGACAATATATGTTAGGAATAAGGGTCAAATGGCTACCGAATTACACACGAAACTGCAATTAGGCCATCGAACTTAAAAACAATGCAATTGGGTCCCTGAACTACACAAATTCATGCAAATTAACCCAAATTGACTTGTTGACTTGATCTTCCGGTTACCAAACTTTAAAAATAATATTTTAAAATAATTTTAAATTAATTAATTAATTAAAATTAAAATTAAAAAAACAACAGGAACAAGTCAATTGGGTCCTTTTTTTTAATTTTTAATTTTAAATTTAATTTTAATTAATTATTTTATTTAAAATTGTTTTAAAATATTATTTTTAAAGTTGGTAACCGGAAGATCAAGTCAAACAAGTCACTTTGGGTTAATTTGCATGGATTTGTGTAGTTCAGGGACCCAATTGCATTGTTTTTGAGTTCAATGGCCTAATTGCAGTTTCGTGTGTAGTTCGGTGGCCGATTTGACCCTTATTCCTATATGTTATTGTATGGCTCTGGATTTTAGTTTCTTTTTCCACACACTAGTTTTGTTATAACAAAAATAAATTATACTATAGACCTATAGTTTCATTTGACAATATACGTTTTCGGATGAGCTCTGTTTTTTAATTTCATTTTCCACACACACTAGCTTCATTATAGCAACACTGAAGTATCATTTTAATTCTACTACATTTTCATTTGACAACGATGGTCCTCATAGCACTATGTGGACCGTGGTCCACTGTATAACAATTAATACATGATATAATGAAATCAGTGAGATTTACAAACGATTTGTATGGGTAATTGCTTTAATAACATTTAAGTTGAATAACTTCCCTTTGATACTATAAATTGCATCAATTGCAAATCTATTTACCTTCGAGTGCAAACTTTTCGCCTTCAACTGCACATTTTTATATCTTCAAATTCATGATTTTGAGCTTTCAAGTGCACAATTTTTATTAATTTGAAAGAATTTTTTTTTAAAGCATCAGATCTAGATGAATTCAATGGCTAAGATTTGTGCACATTTTTTTATATAGGGAGTCATTCGCACATGTTCCTAGACCTATATATATATATATATATATATATTATTTATTGGGTCATAATCAGGTGTCGTCGTCCCTTAACGTGCGGTCAGTGCGGCCGCCCCACTATGTATACAAATATACACCACTCAATGTTAGAAAATGCATCATATAAACATGCATCATTAGGTACGCATCACCAAAAAATACACCACTAGGTATACAAATATACACCACACAGTGTTAGCAAATGCACCATTAGGGACAGGAGAGTTGTGGTGTATTATTTTGAGTGTGTGGTGTGTTTTTTGGTGTTTTGTGTATTTTTATTGTGGTGCGTTTTATAACATTGAGTGGTGCATTTTTTAACATTGAACGCACGGGAAGACGCGACCACATTTGAAAAGATTTCTATATTTATTTATTTATTATTTATAGTTCGTTTATAGTTTTGCCCATACTAGGATGACGTACGTTGACAAACTGAATTCTCACGCGTTGTCCTAAATGTATACCTAAATAAATTAATGTAGTAGTGTTATAATCGCTTAAAATGTATATAACTAATAATAATAAATAGTGACTTAATGAAATTGATTCAATTTATAAAGACATCATCATTTTTAATAGGGAAAATTTGTAATTTATGTCCCTCCATAATATGTCAATTATCAATGTGACTCTTGAATAACTAGAGATGTAAATGTTGCCCCTCAATTTTTAAAGAGGTACATATATATATCCCCTCCCATAACGGACCAGAGATTTAAAACGTTGTCCTTTTAAAACGGATCTAGGGCAATATATGTACTGTTTTGAAAATTGAGGGACAACATTTACACCTCTAATAATTCAGGAGTCACATTAATAATTCTCATACTATAGAAGGGCATAAATTACAATTTTTCCTTTTTAATATAGTATATTCAGGACTATTTTTCAAATTTTTATTTCATAAGACTGATAAGACGGATTTTAAAATATATAATTTTTTAACTCTTGAGTTTTTGGTCAATTTTAATAACTCTCAACTAGTTTAGTAGACGAATTTGATATATTATATACTCAAAACCGATAATGAGAATGAGAATTGATTTTGAAAATGTACCCATAAATTTGAGAAAAATAGAGTTTTTGATGTTTTTGATGAGCTGTTGTCTCACATTAAGAAAATATACGAGTTTGTACTAGTATAAATAAATTTCAACCTTTTAAATAGTTTAAAATGTGTTCGTAGAAAGCTCTCCCTAACGTAATAAGCTAATATTTTGGGTCACACTTGTGTGAGATGGGTCGGGTCGAAACAACATGCAAATGTCATACTTATATGCTCAAATATAATACTAATCAGGAATACAATTTCTGTTACTTATAAGAGAAAAAGTATTACATTTTGCATAATAAGTAATGTGGACAAGTGCCCCTCACTTATAAGGGAAAAATGTTTACAATTTACATACTGAAGAATTGTAAGCATTCAGTATGTAAGTACGTAGTGAACATTCAGTATATAAATGTGAACATTCAATAGGTAAATTTTATATTTTGGACTCGGGTCCACAGAATAATTTGTCCCCACACTCTTTTTTTTTTTTTTTTGAAATCCATCTCATTGATCAAGATATGTGAAATGTTCTCACAAAAATATTGTAATTAATAATATAAGAAATTCACACAAATACTTTTAATTTTTATTTGGTTATAGTAGTCCTTGATCTACTTTTAATTACATGCCTAACACTTTAATAACTTCATGGACAATGGCAGTATCGGAGTACAACAATCTCATTAGTCAAATTTTCTGTTTCCGAATTCGCTTTTGAGGCTTAACTAAATTACACTGTGAGTGTATCCAAAAAAAAAAAAATTACACTATGAGTCTTTGAGCCTTTGAGCCTCAGTGTTGACTCTTTGTGCTTCAGTAGGTTGAAAAAAATAGTTATTAACAGATACTACATTGCAACGGAGTCAGTAGTACTCAAAAAGAATTACACTATGACTACATTATTTTTAAAATAACATAAGAAGTAAATTTTTTATATTGTTCAGTTAGAAAGTTCCTTTATGCATGATAAATAATAGGAAATCATCATGAATTGAAATGATGAAAAAAAAAATTATGGGAATTAGGTGTGATTTTTTAAATAAGAAGACACCAATATGTTAATAGTTTAAATTGAGACACTCCAAGTAAAATTGTACCTTTAGATCAATTAATCATGTTTCTTTGAAAAAAATAAGCTCATCACTTGCAATTATAAATACTCACCTTTCATAAACTCTTCAATCAACATACTAACAAAAAGGAAATACAAACATTTGTATTAATTTCTTGGGTATGGCCTCCAAATCCCAAGGCCCGACCATCCTTTTACTTTCCCTCATTTTCCTATTCCTTGCCCTTGCTAATTCTCAATACGTACCCACCCCAACTCCGTGTACATGTATCGAAACTGGCCTACCCCCATTCTCACCACCTAGCAACACGGGTGGAGGAGACCAACCCCCTATCCCACCTCCAGGAAGTGGCCAACCCCCTATTTCTCCTGGTAGTAGTGGAACCCCACCTATCACACCACCTAGTAATGATGGCATCATCCAACCCCCTGTCTCACCTCCGGATAATGGCCAACCCCCTGTTTCACCTCCAAATAATGGTCAACCTCCTGGCCAACCCCCTGTTTCACCTCCAAATAATGGTCAACCTCCTGTCTCACCTCCAAGTAATGATCAACCCCCTATCTCTCCTCCAAGTAATGTCCAACCCCCATTCTCTCCTCCACAAAATTCTCAACCCCCTTTATCGCCTCCAGGTAATGGTCAACCCCCTATCTCTCCTGATAGTGCCCAACCACCTATCTTACCACCTAGCACTGGCAGTAATGGTGAACCCCCTATCTCTCCCGGTAGTAGTGGACAACCATCTAGCGATGATGGCGACACCCAACCCCCTTCACCTCAGGGCAGTGGCCAACCACCCGTCTCACCTACAGTTAGTGGTCAACCCCCTATATCACCACCAAGTGTCAGTGGCCAACCCCCTATTTCTCCTGGTAGTAGTGGAACCCCGCCTATCACACCACCTAGTAATGATAATAGCACCCGACCCCCTGTCTCACCTGAAAGCAATAGTCAACCATCTATCTCTCCTCCAAGTAATGACCAACCCCCTGTCTCACCTCCGGATAATGGCCAACCCCCTGTTTTACCTCCAAATAATGGTCAACCTCCTGTCTCACCTCCAAGTAATGATCAACCCCCTATCTCTCCTCCAAGTAATGTCCAACCTCCACTCTCTACTCCACCAAATGCTCAACCCCCTTTATCACCTCCAAGTAATGGTCAACCTCCTATCTCTCCTGATAGTGCCCAACCACCTATCTCACCACCACCCCCTATCTCTCCCGGTAGTAGTGGACAACCATCTAGCGATGATGGCGACACCCAACCCCCTTCACCTCATGGCAGTGGCCAACCACCCGTCTCACCTACAGTTAGTGGTCAACCCCCTATATCACCACCAAGTGTCAGTGGCCAACCCCCTATTTCTCCTGGTAGTAGTGGAACCCCGCCTATCACACCACCTAGTAATGATAATAGCACCCGACCCCCTGTCTCACCTGAAAGCAATAGTCAACCATCTATCTCTCCTCCAAGTAATGACCAACCCCCTGTCTCACCTCCCGGTAGTAGTCAACCACCTATCTCACCACCGCCCCCTATCTCTCCCGGTAGTAGTGGACAACCATCTAGCGATGATGGCGACACCCAACCCCCTTCACCTCAGGGCAGTGGCCAACCACCCGTCTCACCTACAGTTAGTGGTCAACCCCCTATATCACCACCAAGTGGCAGTGACCAACCCCCTATTTCTCCTGGTAGTAGTGGAACCCCGCCTATCACACCACCTAGTAATGATAATAGCACCCGACCCCCTGTCTCACCTGAAAGCAATAGTCAACCATCTATCTCTCCTCCAAGTAATGACCAACCCCCTGTCTCACCTCCGGATAATGGCCAACCCCCTGTTTCACCTCCAAATAATGGTCAACCTCCTGTCTCACCTCCAAGTAATGATCAACCCCCTATCTCTCCTCCAAGTAATGTCCAACCTCCACTCTCTACTCCACCAAATGCTCAACCCCCTTTATCACCTCCAAGTAATGGTCAACCTCCTATCTCTCCTGATAGTGCCCAACCACCTATCTCACCACCACCCCCTATCTCTCCCGGTAGTAGTGGACAACCATCTAGCGATGATGGCGACACCCAACCCCCTTCACCTCATGGCAGTGGCCAACCACCCGTCTCACCTACAGTTAGTGGTCAACCCCCTATATCACCACCAAGTGGCAGTGGCCAACCCCCTATTTCTCCTGGTAGTAGTGGAACCCCGCCTATCACACCACCTAGTAATGATAACAGCACCCGACCCCCTGTCTCACCTGAAAGCAATAGTCAACCATCTATCTCTCCTCCAAGTAATGACCAACCCCCTGTCTCACCCCCGGATAATGGCCAACCCCCTGTTTCACCTCCAAATAATGATCAACCTCCTGTCTCACCTCCAAGTAATGATCAACCCCCTATCTCTCCTCCAAGTAATGTCCAACCTCCATTCTCTACTCCACAAAATGCTCAACCCCCTTTATCGCCTCCAAGTAATGGTCAACCCCCTATCTCTCCTGATAGTGCCCAACCCCCTATCTCACCTACGGGTAGTGGCCAACCCGCTTTCTCACCTCAAAGTAATGTTAGCGGTGGTGGCCAACCCTCTATCGCACCTCCAGGTAATGGTAAACCCCCTGTCTCACCTCCAGGTAGTAGTCAACCACCTATCTCACCTTTGGGTAGTGGCCAACCTCCAATCTCTCCACCGGGTAGTAGCCAACCTCCATTCTCTCCTCCACATAATGCTCAACCCCCTTTATCACCTCCGGGTAGTGGTCAACCCCCTGTCTCACCTCCATCATTTAGTAGTCAACCTCTTATCTCACCTCCTAATAATGGTGGTCGATCCCCTATCTCCCCTCCTAATGACAATGATGGTGGTACTTTGCAACCCCCTATCTCACCTCCAGGAAATCGCCAACCTCCTACCTCACCTCC